>NW_026731533.1:140000-740000 GCF_028476545.2 Physella acuta
TTTAAATTCCTTTCAAATTTCCTGCATGTTTCTTTCCTTCTTCGTTTTTAAATGTGATTTTAAAGGGGACTTCCTCTAATACAATTAAGTTTTGCTTAACATGTTATGCGCAATGTGGCCTATTGACTTCTACTTCAGCCTGCTGATCTTTCTGGATTTGCTTTCACTTTTGTCCATCTAAGAACAATCTACAAAGAAAAAGTAGTTCGAATTTTCCTTCTATGTGCAATTTTTATTATTTTAAAACTGTGAATATTAAATTTCTAAATCATTGTTTCCAGTTGTAATATTTATATTATTTTTAATGAAAACTCTTCAAGAACGGCAATAAAACGCTGATACTGCACTGAAATTTGTCTTGGGCACACTTTTTCTGGAGAATGTCTAGCTGTAATAGATCCAGACATCCATATTTTACATTAGCTAACAGCAATAGGCCATACCATTTATACTATATCCAGGTTTGTTAACATATCGCATGCTTTGATTTTATTATGCGTTTGTTCTTTGACTTAAAAATTATAAACACAGAATGTACAATCACAAAACTCGCAAAAAAATAATACTATAAAGAGCTGAGAAGGAAAAAACACTTTAATATTGCAGAGGTTCTCATGTTTTGTAAATCCTGAGGTGGCTTTCAATGGTCTGACGACAAACAGGACAGAGCTGCTTGGCCAAATTTTTGCTACAGTTCTCGCAGCAGACGATGTGACCGCAGGGGCTGAAGGCCACGCATGCCTTATTGTCCAGACACAGCTTGCACAGGCTTTCTCTCTTCAGACGCAGAAGTTCGTCTGCCTGCTCTCTCGCCAGGTCGGATGTGACGTCAGGTCCGTCCGCCTGCTGTCTTGTGACGTCAGCGGATGACGCATACTTCTGCTGATCGATCTGTTGGAAAATTTAGATCTCTAGTTGACCCACATCGAAAATATTTTAGACCTGTAATTAACCAATTGAAGATATTTTAGACTTTAATTTACTAATATTAGCGATAATTAAGACTGGCAGTTGACCAATATTTACGATACTCACTAGCGATCGACCAATCAAAAATATTTTAGGCTTTTTTTGGACCAATTTTAGACTATTATCATATATTTTAGACTTGCAGTTGGTTATTATTAATGATAATTTAGACTAGTGGTTAACTAAGTTTGAAACTATTTAGACTTGTAGCAGACTAAGGATTGGTCCATAAATGAGATCATACACCTAGGGGTTAGGGATTAGGAATTAAGACGAAGACGATTTATACCGAGGGAAAGAGGGTTTCGGCACAATTTTACATTTTAAAAAGTAATTTTTGAAGCTGCGAATCAGTGGTGTTTACATCTGTAGTTGGTCAAAATAAGAATATTTTACATCTGTAGTTGGTCAATATCAAAAATATTTTACATCTGTAGTTGTTCAATATCAGAAATATTTTACATCTGTAGTTGGTCAATATCAGAAATATTTTACATATATAGTTGACCGACATAAGGGATCTGTAGTTTGCCCAAGCGATAGACATTCTAGACGTGCAGACCATGAAGACATTTTGTCTGATTGCAAATTAGTTACCTTTCTCACAACTTGAGGGTTCAAAGTCCACTTTTGCCCGTCGCTATACTCCACACAGAGATCCGTATCTTGATATATTTTAACCACTGTACCGACTCTAGTTTCATACTGAAATAAAAAAAAAATGTTCAATCGATATTAACAGTAAGAATCACGAATGTAAGAAATTACAAGATAATTTTAAAAATAAGTTTTAAACTATCTCTCACTAAGGCTAGTGGTAAAATCGATCATGCTTTTTTTTCAATCAGACTCACGCTAAGATCGATGATGACCTACCTCAGCCATCCGAACAACCCATTCACCGTGACCTTTCTGTAGGTCCTCGACCTTGACTAAATCCTGCAGAAACTGCACTCTGTCTCCAACTTTAAAGTCCAGATACGCCTCTGTTGGTTTTCCTGGGGAAAGGGTAGTATATGGTGAGGGGAGGGGGTAGTATAGGGTGAATTGTTCTAGAAAGAGTTATATTAAAGACTTAACTTAAAAGTCAAGATACGCCTCTGTTGGTTTTCCTGGGGAAGGGCTAGTATAGGGTGAATTGTTCTAGAAAGAGTTATATTAAAGACTTAACTTAAAAGTCAAGATACGCCTCTGTTGGTTTTCATGGGGAAGGGCTAGTATAGGGTGAATTGTTCTAGAAAGAGTTATATTAAAGACTTAACTTAAAAGTCAAGATACGCCTCTGTTGGTTTTCCTGGGGAAATGGTAGTATACGGTCAATTATTCTAGAAAAAGTTATAAAGAATACACTTAACAACTTGAGATAAGATACGCCTCTGTTGGTTTTCCTGGGGAGGGAGTAGTGTAAGGTGAATTACTCTAGAAAGAGTTATATAGAATAGACTTAACAGCTTTATAGTTAAGATACGCCTCTGTTGGTTTTCCTGGGGAGGGAGTAGTGTAAGGTGAATTACTCTAGAAAGAGTTATATAGAATAGACTTAACAGCTTTATAGTTAAGATACGCCTCTGAGCTGTATAAAAAAAAGGTACGCCTCTGAAAGGTTTTGTACAGTGTTATGTTAAATTGGTTATTAATTTTCATTAAGTAAGCCTAAGCATCGTTTGCAACTTTGTATTTTAGCTATGCTACTGCAGTTTTTACAAGAATAGGTGGTGGATTATTAGATAAATAATAACTTAAACACCGTATTTGGCCTCAAAATTTATAGTGTGAGATAAGCCTTTGGAGGATTTCATATGTAATGAGGGAAGAGAGGAACCTGGGACATATGTAACAATAATTACATTAACACGTGACTTTACATGTATATGGAGATACTCATCCAGATATTTTGTTTTCTATCAAGTTTAGTTGCTTTGATTTACAACCTTGCTGACACATTGCAATGATAAGTTCATTTAGTAAGGTTAACACGATTGTGCAGTCAACGAGCCTGGGGAGTAGTGTGGGAAGGTGCATCTGCACCGGGCAGTTGATTTTTTTATTTAATTGTTTAATTCGCATAAGTTCGTAGTCAAGACACATTTTTATAGTACGATATTTACAAATGACACAGCGTTTTGAACCACATTAATTTAATATATAGGAGAAGGAGAAGTGTTCACGTTTGTGATAAAACTAAAATAGAGATAACAAACGCTTAAGTAGATCAAGTTTAAGTTACGCACAAAGTCAAGCATATAACGTTTACCCCCCCCCCCCCCGTCCCTCCCTTCAATGGGTGGCTTCAGTACCTTTTGATGATGCGCTATGGGATAACTAGGTTCAAGCAAAAACTATAGAATAGGGGTGGGAACAGAGGGGGGGGGGGGCGATAAAAGGGCAAAACACACATTTAATGTAAGTCAGATAGAAGGAGTTAAATCGGTACCTACACGTGGATCATAACGAAGGGTAGAAGAAGAGGAATAGGCCTACAGTTTAAATTTGTAATTTGAGATTCCCTAAATTTTTAGTCACAGTTCTCAGTGTCAGATAACACAAGATGTCCTACAACAAATGCTGTTGTTGTGTGTGTTGCAGCCACCGTGTATTCCAACGATACAACAAAGGCTGTTGTTTTGTGTGTTGCAACCACCGTGTATTGCAACGATACAACACGGCTGTGCGGTGCTTACCTAAGAGTGGCAGGTGATCGCTGTAGTAACTCTGTTCAGGTGCCAGGACAACCGGCCTCGTCCCGTGCCTGTCGTCATGGCTGACGTCATACACGCCCTCGTTTCCGTTAGACCAGGCGACCTTGACCGACATTTTCTGGGAGCTGACATCGATGGAGGTAACTCTTCCATATTTGCCGTCCCCACCTGAGAGAGATAGACATCAAGTTGTCAGAAGCTTTGAACACTGGGAATGTTGAATTATATATGTTACGGTCAAAGCCCGAAGTGCGGCCAAACCCCGGATTGGCCGGCCAATGCGCGGATTGGCCGGCTCTCTTGGCCAAAGCCCGAAGAACTTAGAACTAAGATCGTATTTCGTACATTGGCCGGCCAATGCGCGCACTGGCCGGGACGTACTGGCCAAAGTCCGAAGTGCTTAAACTTGACGGCGTATTTTGTACATTGGCCGGCCAATGCGCGCATTGGCCGGGATGTCCTGGCCAATGTTCTATCTAGACTAAGTTGTGATTGCCTTTTTTCATTATTCTGGGTGCGGTTTCATTGTGAGTAACGTATTGTTTAGCTCTTGTTTGTATAGCATTCTATATGCAAGGCGACATGGATCAAAGGGCCGTCAGACCATGAGACAGACATAGCAGATGGCTGTCAAAAGAAAAAAATGTAAATCCATGTTAGTTTCCATATATGGGCTACAACCGTATGTGACAGCCTCCTCCGTGATGACGAGGTGAGACAATCATCAAAGAACAAAATCAAAGACAGTCGGCATCACCGACCACGTGCAACAAGACGGAACGTTCAAAAGACTTTGCCGCGTTCCTTGTAAGCTACAAACCTTTGATATTTAAAGAATTTAACTCAAGATGCCAAGTAGATCTTATTGATATGCAAAGTAACCCAGACGGCAAATACAAGTTTATACTCAGTTACCAGAATCATTTAACCAAGTTCATATTGTTGCGAGCTTTGGAAACCAAAAGAGCAGAAGAATTTGCTTACCAGCTGCTGGATATCTTCACGACTATTGGTGCCCCAAGTGTGCTTCAATCAGATAATGGAAGAGAATTTGTGAATCAAGTTATTTCTGAACTAAAGAACATGTGGCCTGAACTTAAACTAGTTCACGGAAAACCAAGGCATAGCCAAAGCCAAGGTTCAGTCGAACGTGCCAACCAAGATGTTCAAAACATGATGATGACATGGATGCAAACAAATGAATCAGCTCATTGGGCTGAGAGTCACAAATTCATTCAATTTATGAAAAATCGTTCTTTTCATCAAGGAATCCAACAATCACCATACGAAGCCTTGTTTGGATGCAAAGCAAAAGTGGGACTTAGCACTTCAAATCTACCAAGAGAGGCTCTCAATAAAATAGTTACTGAGGAAGATCTTGAGAACATTGAACAAGAAATGGAGGTTGCCATAAATGCAACTACATCCTCAGCTAACACAAAACATCTGCTGCCGTGGCGGAACGTCCAGACCAGTTGCGTGACAATAATGTTTTTCAATTCTTCACGAAAAACTGCTCTTATTGTCGTCAGTTGGCACTGAGGATAAATCACTACGAACCATCGCATCTTCACAATCATTGACTGGGGGCCAAGGCTACACTCGCTGCAATTGCACAACCAAGTGCACAACAAATCGCTGCAAGTGTAAAAATAACAAGCTGCTATGTAATTCTAAATGCCATAAAAGTTCAACTTGTTTTGATTGATTGAGACTATAGTACAATAAAATATTTGAATGTTTCTGTCATTTACTTTAATGAATAATCAATAAAGACTTAATTTCATGATCCTTAAGGTATAAAAAAAAAACCCAAATCTGCTCATGAGCTTTTAATTCGGACTTTGGCCGGTCGTCCCTAGCCAGATGATCTTCTAATTCAGACTTTGGCCGGTCCACCATGGCCAGTCTGCGGATTGGCCGGCCAAAGGCCGAAATCAAGCAAAGTTTCGGACTTTGACCGACCTATGGGAGGCGATATTGGCCAATGCGCGGATTGGCCGGCCAATCCTAGCATTGGCCGACTTCGGGCTTTGACCGTAACATATGTATATATATATATATATATATATATATATATATATATATATATATATATATATATATATATATATATATATATATATATATACCTTTTCAGCTACAGGTGATATGTAGTAGTAGTTTCTATTTCTGTTAATGAAACGATAATAGTCTGACTAGTTATATGCCCAGCCGTCTTTATATACTTTCCCTAATTTGATCCCGGTTCCCATTAAAGCTGATTATACTCTGACACATAATACGGATTTGAGTCCGGGGACTGAACTCGAGACTATTGTGCTAGCAACTGTTCCCTCTACACCTTGACCACTCCATCCCATCACAAAGGCGTTAGTCGCCGCAAACGGCAATAGAGCAAGTATTTTTTATAACAATGTATGTTTAGTGAAATCATAACGTGTGATACTGTCACATGACTTTAATTCATTAAAATCATTACCGTCCAACTGATCAAGACTTTATGGTTAATAAATAATAATTAAAATTCTTACCGTCCAATTAATTTATATCCTTACCGCCCAATTAATTAAGATCATACCGTCAAATTAATTAAACTAATTACCGTCCTCATCTCCAGAGTTCCAGTCGACACCTCGAGTGACCATGACACCATGGGAGATACTTCGGACCGGAACTTTCCGGCTTGCTGACCGTGGACCCACCTTAACTCTGTGGTTTAAAATTGGGAGGACTGGTTAGAAACTAACATTTGTAGAGCTTTACATCAGAAGATATTGGTGCAGGATATAGGAAACATAAGTCAGAAGTGGTTCAATTTAAAAACAAACAAGCAGTTCTTGGGTGTAAAAAATGTCAATGTACACAGTATGTATGGACATGTGAGAAGTCGCACAGTCGTAGTAAATCTGAGATCTGAATACTTTTCAAAGATATACCTGTACACATGTACACATACATTTCTGTACACATACATACTTACACATACATACACATTTACCTGTACACAAACAAACATGTACTCAGACATACCTGTAAACAGACATACATGTTCAATACATGTACACCATACCAATACACATACATACATGTAAACATACGTACCTGTACACAGACATACCTTACACAAAAACACAAGTTCGCCCATATACATGTACACAAAAAACACGTGTACACAAAAAACACCTGTACACCCGCATACTTGTGCACATATATCCGTACACAAACATACTGTAAACAAAAAACACCTGTACACAAAAAACACATGTACACAAAAACACATGTACACAAAAAACACATGTACACAAAAAACACCTTTACACAAAAACACCTGTACACAAAAACACCTGTAAACAAAAACACCTGTACACCCAAATACCTGTACACAAAAACACCTGTACACACAAATACCTGTACACCTACATGCCTGTACACCCACATACCTGTACACAAAAACACCTGTACACCCACATACCTGTACACAAAAACACCTGTACACACAAATACCTGTACACCTACATACCTGTACACCCACATACCTGTACACAAAAACACCTGTACATCCACATACCTGTACGAGAACGGGGTTTCTATCCTCCAGAAAGCGTGATCACGATCGTGCTTATCGCCCATGTAGCAGCTAAAACACAGGTCGAAGTTCTGGCAGTCCAAGCATTTCCAGCGGATACCCCGGATGTTACTGACGTCACAGTGGTCACACGTCACGGTAGTGTGGACACACTCTGTGGGGGCAATCACAACACGGTGTCACTTTGGTCACGCTAGTTTGTACACACTTTGTGTGGGAAATTACAACACGGTGTCACTTTGGTCACGCTAGTTTGTACACACTTTGGGGGGGGGGGGGGGGATTTACAACACGGTGTAAGGGTAGGCATCTCTTCACGGGACCAGCTACACACAACACACACGTAAACACACACAACACACACGTAAACACACACACATCACACAACACAATTTCTCACACCTACACACATATACAAATACTAACAACATGTACTTTATTCGTGCTTTAACCGCTCAGTACCATAACTTCCCCATCCATCTCCCCCTCACACACAATTTAAAACAACTCGATAGACTACAAACACCATACAGCGTGACTCCCACATATAAAATACGAAGCGTCTAGGCATACTGATCCTCAATGTTGGAGGCAAAAACATTGCCATTTTGTAGAATGTTAAATCTAATGTTTAATCTTCTGAATAGTTTTATTTTATTTAATCAATTTTAGTGATAAAATTAAGACACAATGAAATGGACCAACTGACACTCTTCATAATGTGTTCGGGGAAAAAATTAACAGCACGAAAACGCAGAAATAATTATATTGTTTGCGTGTAAAAACAAGTTAATAAAAAGTCTAGTGACAATTTAAGCGCAATTTCCTTAATTAATTTTTTTGTGACCGAACGAAAGGATATTTTTGAAAACTTTCTTCGGCAATATTGTTCTAAATTATGGCAGGAATCGATTGGTAAATGTTTCAAGTCGCTAAATGGTCTGGTTGCTGAGATATGGGCCAAAAACTGCATTTTTTTCGAGGTTTTTTTTTTTGGCTTTTCCGGGAAATCCAGGAAGGAATTCCGGGAATTTTTTTGGCCCACAATCATCCTCGGAACTTGCTTAACATATTGCTTCGTTGAGGAGGAGGTACGACTTAAAGCTGGGGACACACATCCATCCAGAAATGACGAGTTAATAATCGCAATTCCTGTAAGGAAATTGCGCTAAAAATACATGTTAATTATACTATACACAATATTGGAGTTGTATTTGGGTAAGAAACAGAACAGCACGGTAACTATACCAGCCGGGGCGTAGGTGCGCAGGTCAAAAATTCCATCATGGCCGGCGTTGTATCGATGCTGGACGTTGGGCGTCCATTCAACCGTGACAATACCGTCTGCTGCTTCCTTGACGGTACCCACGTGACCCTCTCCCCCGTCCTGGTCGTCATGGCGCCAGTCGGGTCCTCTGACTACTAGAGTTCCTGGCTTAACGTCTTCTTCTAAAACTTTGGGCGGGGCTTCGTTCTGGGAACCAAAGAAACACATTTCAATGAAAAAAAATAATTTTATATTCGATTATCATATACATATTGGTTTAAAGATATTTTCTTTAGCATTAAAAATAATCATCAAAAGTCTTCGTTTATTTAATCAAAACGTGTTTATTGAAGCTGCGTAACTCTTGATATCTTCCCTTAATACATACAGTACCTCAACTGCAAGTATCATCAATTTTACTAAACCAATGACGAGTTTGGCTTTGCTTTATCTCTCTATCTTGCTTTTATGTAGTAATTGTGACGACGTTGGATAGAACTCATGGTTTTAATTAAATTATTTCTTTAAACTAAAGGAAACCCCCGTCCCCATGAAGCATACAGCCTAAGTTACCTAATTCAACGTAATCAAGTACTAGCATACAAACACAACTTCTGAACCTATACCAGGGGCGTAGCGAGGGGGGGGGGGCGGGGGGTGCGGACCGCACCGGGTGACACCATTTAGGGGGGTGACACCAAGGCAAAAAATAGCAAAATATATAGAGAAAAACTTGAGGGGGGTGCAAATCGAAAGTTTGAGGGGGGGTGCAAATCGAAAACTTGAGGGGGGGGGGGGGGGTGCAAATTGAAAATTTGAAAGTTTATCCCCGGGAAGGGTAGCTACGCCTCTGGGGGATGACACCATTAAGTACCGCACCGGGTGACACCCGACCTCGCTACGCGACTGACCTATACAGTGTTCTAAACCTCGATTTTCGTTGACTTACGTTTTTATCCGTTTTGGCTTTCGTCGAACGTTGTTGTTTTTTTGTTCAAGCTTTGTTGATAAGCTATGTTATTTAGTCTTATGATGTATTCTTTTTTTATTTAAGTTTGTTGTTGCTTTACTATTAAAACTAAATTTATTTTTAAAATGCGTTAAAGATGTTTATTTTGAAGGGCTAAAAACGATGTAGGGTTTGTCTTTTGTATGTAGGTCAAGTAGTTGCTTCCGATTTCTTTACTTTCGGATTTCATTTCGGGGGGCACATTTTCAAGATAGTTTAAACAATTTTTGTCTTAAAGAATTATCAAAAATGATCGAAAAACAGAAAAGGTAGAGTTTGTTCACTCAACCGGAAGGACTTTACGTCCCCAAAACAAAAACGTAGCTGACATCAAACCAATTGACTCAGAGGGGCACCTTTTTTTTAACATGGACAGATAATGTGTTGGTGTTGTTTTTCTATTGCTGACTATCCATACTTTTTAAATTATTTTATCCTCTTAATATTTCTAAAATTATTTGTTTTTAATTTTTGTAAGCAAAATTAAGAAACTATAAGGACACAACTTTATTTTTAAAAATGAATAGATTTGCATTAATACTGACACTCATAACCGTTGATTCTCTTATAAACAATCTTTCATTGGCTTTTGAGTTGAAGAGTATTGCTTGTGTACTAAACTGTTCTAGTCAATGTTCTGATCTAACAAACAGAATATTTTGTTTTTAAGAATGGATTAAGTTGCTTATTTAGAAATTAATAATGTATTACTATATGTTAGCATTTATTGTAATGGCTATCTTTATATACAGCTTATTCTCACTAAACTGTTAATCAGCATTTAATAAAACGAAAAAAAAAGAAACTCGAATTTTTACTTTTTTTTATTTTTAATAACTACAAAAACATAATTGTTAAAATATTCCCTTCACTGAGTCCAACTGGTTTGATGCCGCTGATGTCAAACATTGAGTCACTGAAATATGGGGATAATCAGTCACGAAAGCACCTTGTACAGTTATACACAGTGATAAATAAAGCTAATAAACAGTTCCAACAGAGCTACACACAGTAATAAATTGAGTTAATAAAAAGCACCTTAAGCACGTAGAAGAACTACACACAGTGATAAATTGAGCTAGTAAACAGTGTTTCTTCCAGACTTTTTTCTCCGTGGGGGGGGGGGGCACTAGATATTTTCAGGGGGGGGGGGCGGTCAACATTTTTCGGGGGGGGGGGAGGGGACACTAGTAAAAGTGTATGTTTACTATATAAATTTCATCTCGTTCGGGAGGGGAGATGCCTGGAAGAAACTGTGCTAGTAAACAGTCACTAAAGCACGTTGTACAGTTACGCACAGTGAAATTGACCTAATAAACATTCCCTACAAAGCTATAAACTTGAAGGAGTTTGTCGATTTAAAATAGGTGGTGCCCGCCACCCTACCGATATTTTAGAATGTGCTCTAGAGTTAAAAAAGGTTGGGAACCCCTGGATTGAGCTAATAAACAGACACTAAAACAAAGCATGTTGACGAGTTAGTGCAGTATTATGTACAACATAAACACACATTCAACCAGTGGTTATTAGACCCAGAAGATGGAGATGGTTGGGTCATGTGCTGGGAATGAGAGCAGACACATTGGCTAGGACTGCTCTCAGATGGACACCACAGGGCCAAAGAAAACAAGGACGGTTAAAAGAAACATGGAGACGTTCATGGAGAAAGAGTTGAAGGAAACAGGCCTAACTTTCCAACAGACAGAGGCTACAGTACAGTTAGATACAGGATGAAGTGGCAATCACTTGTTGATGCCTCGTACACTTATGGACGTTGAGAGACGATAATAACGTGTAGAACGTAAATGAGAAAATGATTAGATTAACACTGAACATGATAATACAACAGTGATGCGCCTATATTGCAGGTTAACCCACGCGGACAGGATTAGAAATTTTTTTAAATATTGTACCTGAAGTGGAATAGGTGCGGCCGATTGTGGTGGAGCAATTTTGATATCTTTACCTGAAATAGAAATCAAACTTAAGTTATAACCTAGAACACTCGCACACGCACAGTGGATTCGCCTTGTTAAGATGAGTTGTCCCTCACACAAATTATTCACCTACTGTAGCTATTGTTATACATATGCAGTATACTATTGTGGGAGCTATAATTGCCCATCGTCCAAACTTGTAGGAGAGAGAGAATTTCAGAGATGAGGGAGAGACTCACAGTGTTTCTTCCAGACTTTTTTCTCCGGGGAGGGGCGGGGTGGATTAACATTTCTGGGGGGGGGGGGGGACACTATTAAAAGTATATATTTTCTAAATAAATTCCATTTCGTTCGGGGGTGAGGGCGGTAGACTCTCTTCGGGGTGGGGGGGGGAGCCTGGAAGAGATGCCTGGAAGAAACACTGGAGACTCAGACTTCAGAAAGAGATAGAGAACGAGAGAGATGACATAGTAAGCAATCAATGACGCAGCTTTAATTACTTCTAATGCTAAGTGGTGACTTTGTGTTTTATATGGGCCAATTAAAATTCCATCAATCTGGATTTTCCTATAATGTTCTACGAAGTTTTAATGGCATAAAAAATTATTAATTAAACAAACAAAATATTGAAACAAATAAAACGAATTTAAAAAACTGCTCACCTAGTACAGGTAAATGTTAAACTGCTCACCTAGTACAGGTAAATGTTCCTGGTAAAACTCGTCACACACGTTGTACACGTCGACCCCGTCCCTCAGTAGAGCGATGTCCTTACAGGACTCCTCCGTGATCCCGTGGACAGGACATCTCTGCAACTTGGGGACATTCTCCAGCTTGTGCTGACCGTCCACTGGGGAAATGGAACACATCAAGCATTTGGTCTTAAGGTTTTAAGTAGGTACATTCTAATGGCTCGCCACATCAAGCATTTGTCGGACTCAGTCATGGGATCTAAACACATCAAGCATCTGTAGGACTTCAATGTCTTATGTTTTAAGTAGGTACATTCTAATGGCTCGCCGCATCAAGCATCTGTCGGACTCAGTCATGGGATCTAAACACATCAAGCATCTGTAGGACTTCAATGTCTTATGTTTTAAGTAGGTACATTCTAATGCCTCGCCACATCAAGCATCTGTCGGAGTCAGTCATGGGATCTAAACACATCAAGCATCTGTAGGACTTAGTCATAGGATCTGAACACATCAAGCATCTGCCGGACTCAGTCATGGTCTTATGTAGCTACATTCTAATGCCTCGCCACATCAAGCATCTGTCAGACTCAGTCATGGGATCTAAACACATCAAGCATCTGTAGGACTCAGTCATGGAATCTCATGTTTTAAGTAGCTACATTCTAATGGCTCGCCGTGATGGGCGGTGGGGCTGGACTACTCATGAGTTCACCTGATTCTTAAGAGGATTTGTTATAAAAGACTTTCAGGAGCTCGCTTCTACAGTAGGCCCCATGTTTGGCATTTTACTGGACATGGGGAGGGGGGGGGGGGGGGTTAGCGATGCAGCAACGTTGTTACAATCAGCGGTAAATTATGGCCAAAATTGGGGTAAGGCACGATAAACTTTGGCTAAATGTATGGTGATAACAGCGGTAAACTTTGGCTCAATGTTGTGGTCATACGCTGATGACAATATGTCACTATCGATGTTTTTGAACCTAACAGACAAGGCCAGTAAAACATCAGCTTTACCACGCCTTGATTTAACCAAGAACATGGTAATCAACTTGTCAGATTTCAAGAAAAATAAACTCGTTGAAGGTTTTTAAAATCCCCTAATTTGATTTTGCAAGTTCAGTGGTGTTGCTTGCTCCGATTGCACATGACTTGATGAACACAAATGTCACGTGACTTGATGAACACAAATGTCACGTGACTTGATTAACACAAATGTCACATGACTTGATAAACACAAATGTCACGTGACTTGATGAACACAAATGTCACGTGACTTGATGAACACAAATGTCACGTGACTTGATAAACACGAATGTCACGTGACTTGATGAACACAAATGTCACGTGACTTGATAAACACGAATGTCACGTGACTTGATGACCACAAATGTCACGTGACTTGATGAACACAAAATGTCACGTGATTTGATGAACACAACTCACCACTTTGCTGATCCCGCCAAGCCCGAACTGATAAATCCGACAATCTTTTCTTGGAATTCCTACTTTCACTTCGAGACGTGACGTTAACCCTGTGGGTGTAAAATGTAATCAGACATTCATGTAGGTGGGTAGGGAAGGAAAATTCGGGAAGGGACGAGGGACTGTTTTCTAGACATGAGACCCTGCAAGATTAAGTAGTGAAAGGATTCTTGCATACTTGTGTTAAGATGATTAATTTTTATAAACTTTAATTTCATGAATTTATTTAAGGCAATTTTAAAAGGTAAGCCAAATATAATATTTATGTTACGAAAAGAAAAATATGTGAAAGTTTGTATATAGCCTGAAGTTGAAAACTAACCATATCTTTATGAAGGGATTTATAAATCCTCAACTACCACTCCCCTTATAGCTCCTAAATAACAATATACACTTATGATTCCGGCCCTGGTTACAACATTTCCTACTCCTGTCGTCCTGAAAAAAATATAAAAATCTACGCCCCTGAAACAAAATATCCTCCAGTTTCCCCCTTTTCCTTCCTTCTTCGAACCTGTCGTTGTCTCCGCCTCTGATATGAGAGTCCCCATACCCAGACCGTCCGTGAAAAAAGTCTGTCTCCGCCCCTGATATGAATAGCCCCATACCCAGACCGTCCGTGAAAAAATGTCCGTCTCCGCCCCTGGTATGAGAGTCCCCATACCCTGACCGTCCGTGAAAAAAAGGTATGTCTCTGCCCCTGATAAGATAGTCCCCCATACCCCGACCGTCTCCGCCCCTGCACATAACGTACCATTCAGTGTCCGGCACACACATGCGCTTGAAGGCATGCGACTGGTCGTGGCTGTCCTTCATGTAGCAGCTCGTGCAGAGGTCGTGGTCCTCGCACGTGCGACACTTCCACCTGACACCGCTGATACATCTGGACTCGTTGCACCCGTCACACGCGATGTAGGGGTGGACGATGCCTGAAATACAGGGGGTGGGGGTGGGAGAGTGGTAGAGGTGGTGGATGCCTGGAATACAGGGGGTGGGGGTGGTGAGTGCGGTGATTATGATGATGAGGCGTTGCGTTGGGGGTGACCATGGGTGTGTTAGAGTGACCATACGTGTGTTAGGGTGACCATGGGTGTGTTAGTTGTGGTGACCATGGGTGTGTTAGGGTGACCATGGGTGTGTTAGGGTGACCATGGGTGTGTTAGGGTGACCATGGGTGTGTTGGGGTAACCATGGGTGTGTTAGTTAGGGTGACCATTGGTGTGTTAGGGTGACCATGAGTGTGTTAGGGTGACCATGGGTGTGTAAGTTAGGGTGACCATGGGTGTGTTAGGGTGACCATGGGTGTGTTAGTTAGGGTGACCATGGGTGTGTTAGTTGAAGTGACCATGGGTGTGTTAGGGTGACCATGGGTGTGTAAGTTAGGGTGACCATGGGTGTGTTAGGGTGACCATGGGTGTGTTAGTTGGAGTGACCATGGGTGTGTTAGGGTGACCATGGGTGTGTCATTGGGGTGACCATGGGTGTGTTAGTTGTGGTGACCATGGGTGTGTTAGGGTGACCATGGGTGTGTTAGTTGGAGTGACCATGGGTGTGTTAGGGTGACCATGGTTGTGTTAGTTGGAGTGACCATGGGTGTGTTAGGGTGACCATGGGTGTGTTAGGGTGACCATGGGTGTGTTAGGGTGACCATGGGTGTGTTAGTTGGAGTGACCATGGGTGTGTTAGGGTGACCATGGGTGTGTCATTGGGGTGACCATGGGTGTGTTAGTTAGGGTGACCATAGGTGTGTTATGGTGATTGTAGGAAAAAAAAAGTCACAGGAAAAAAAAAACACAGGAAAAAAACACAGAAAAAAGTCACAGGAAAAAAAGTCACAGGAAAAAAAGTCACAGGAAAAAAAGTCACAAATATATATTTGCATGGGATTTGTTAATACTTTTATGTATTAAATATTCAGAGGGTGCAAATTAACTTAGGATTAATTAAATGTAATGTAATGTGTGTAGGTTGTATACTCATAGTAATTTTTATAATTCATCTAAAAATATTTAGTATGAATTATGTAGATTGTAATTATGTTAAACTTAATATTTATAGCATTTAATTGAATGTCCACGGTTTTCGTGGGTTTTTTTTTAAATTAAATTACCGTGAAATGATAAGTTCATCTGAATTACTGCCCTCAACTCATCGCAACAATAGTTATGCTTAGTTCAACCACCTTTACTGCCCACAATGATCACGCTCATTACATAACAAAATTTAGGATCAAAACAGAAAGCCGACAAGGTTCAAAGGCTGTCATTGACGCATAACGTCAACAACACAAAATATGTTCGGACAATGCCTACTGAGGAGAGGCCGACCAGAGAATAGCCTACGGCAAAATGTGCCTAAATTTCTTTTATAATTAACTTTTCTACCGCGTATTTAACTAAATACGTAACAAAAGTTGATATTGTTGTGTAAATTATCTTAGAGTATTTTTACTCACAACTTTTTATAAACCATAATGCTTTTAACGTCTATAAATAATTTATGCTATCAAAAAATACAACCCACAACAATAAACATACAAAATTTTACAATTCTTAACAAATAAATCAAAATATTTCTAAAGAGAATTGTGTGACTTTTTTTCTGTGACTTTATTTCTGTGACTTTTTTTCTGAAAAAAATTTTCCATTGTGACTTTTTTTCCGTGACTTTTTTTCCTAGCAAAAACTGTGACTTTTTTTCTGTGTTTTTTTTTCCTGTGACTTTTTTTCCGTTTACCGTTATGGTGACCATGGGTGTGTTTGTTGGGGTGACCATGGGTGTGTTAGTTGAGGTGACCATGGGTGTGTTAGTTGAGGTGACCATGGGTGTGTTAGTTGAGGTGACCATGGGTGTGTTAATTGAGGTGACCATGGGTGTGTTAGTTGGGGTGACCATGGGTGTGTTAGGGTGACCATGGGTGTGTTTGTTGGGGTGACAGATAATATTAAAGTACGTAAGTAGATAATCGGTGAACTTTTATTTTATTCAGGCTTTTTTTTAGAACAGATGCCATATGTGACATATAGAACAAAATCATTATGTGTCATTTAGAACAGATGACATTATGTGTCATGTAGAACAGATGCCACTGCGTCATATAGACAGATGACATTTGAACAAATATAAAGCACATCAAACTATGATCAAACACCCAACCGTGGGAACATAACTCATACAAAGTCTATCAAATAGCATTGCGACTATAAGTCAAGGGGGAGGGTATCACTTACCTATAGTATCCAGCACCAGCAACTCGTACGCTCCGTCCTGGTCAGGTCTGTAGGTCTCTCTCTCCCCCGTGTCCCACTGGACAATCACGTGATCGTGGCTCACGACCTCAACAATACCTGCATGAACTTGGTCCTGCCGCCTACCATCTGACGTGGGAACCACGATGAAACCTTTTCCTGTTGTCATCTTGTGGACAGTAGGCAAGATTTTTTACTGCTGCAGTACTATCTTCAATGGGATTTTCTGTAGATGGCGTCACACTTGATCTCAACTTCTAGAGGAATAAATTTAGCGGATATAGCATATATTAAGGGGGATCGGGCGGTTTATTATTTTGTTAGATTATGTCATACTGGTAAGATACAAAATAAACCCATGTTTATATCTTCGGTTTTTTTTTTAATAATGCGCCTCTTGGAATACTTCGATGAATAACCTGTAATTGAAAGTTTCCCTTTCAAACCTGACGGTCTATGGGGCAAGTGAAGTAGAGTTCACTTGTTTCTGTGATCTCGGCGTATGAAGGGAGGGACAGTATGGTCAGCACTATGCCCAGTCGCCTTTACTTTCCTAACGTGAGTTAGGCACCCATTACTTGAACCCGGATTAGAATTCGAGACACACGGGTTAGCAGCCCAGCTCTCTACCACTTGACCACTCCGTCCCATTCTGTAATTGGTTTATTAAATATTTGTTTTGTAAACAAATTTCAAAGCTTTCAACGGTTTCTAAACAATATGTTAAAGTAGCATGACAACCGATTTTCTCTAAAACGATGTTAATCCTATTTATTAAAATGTATTTTTGGAGAAAAATACAAGTTTTGTAGTGGTTTGTGGGGAAGGGTTGGTTATTCCTAAAAAAAACTAGAAATCATATGAGGATTTGCTTATTTACTTATATGGAGTAGTGTGGGGGGGGGGGGGGAGGTAGGGGGGATGGGTGATTATTCCTAGAAACTTGATATAATATCGAGGGATTTGTTATTGAATCTCTATATTATTTTATATGGGTTAGAAGTGTCTCAGAGTGCCATAATGCGGCTGTTCTTAAATAGTGACAACCAGAGTTTCTTCCAGGCATCTCTTCGGGGGGGGGGGGGGGCGAAGCCCCTCCGAAAATTTTTTACCGCCCCCCCCCCCCCCCCGAACGAAATGCAATTTATATAATTTATATGGAAAATATATACTTTAAACAGTGTCCGCCCCCCCCCCGAAGAAAGTTTACCACCCCCCCCCCCCCCCCCCGAAGATTTCAAGTGCCCCCCCCGGAGAAAAAAGTCTGGAAGAAACACTGGTGACAACATAAATTACCTGCCTATGGTTAACACTTGTCAACAAGCAAACAGTAGGCCAATTACTACACGTATATGTTGAATCCTACGTTAGTTAAACTCTAAGTCAAGAAACTGAATATGCTAGAAATCAAATCTTGTTGTAAATCGGTTTAGCGTCGGTACCGTATGATAAACAACTGGTGTTATAATTGATTTTTTTTCTATTTCTAAGTGTAAACCTTTAGAAATAATTTAAAACTGTTCAGCTGGCAATTCTCATTTATCCCCAATACGACCATCGTAGGCTTCCATTGTATGTCCATGAACAAGGAAAGGCTAGAGTTGGTATCGCCAAATAGATCTAGACTTAAATCTAACTGTATAACTGTGTTGACAAGAAAAACGCTTGTTAATGGTGACATTGCAAATTTGAATATGCCCTCAGCGAATAGGCCTAAACCGTTTGGACGCCTGCCATTGAGTCATTATTATTATTATTATTTTACAGTAGAACCTATATACGTTATACTGTTATAGAGGGGAAAAAACAAGGCTTACCTTTGTTTTCGATACAATTATATTAGCCGATTATTAGCTTTATACATTTATATGATCTAGAGATCTTGAAATAAATAAAAACGAATTTTTTTTTAAAACGACGCAAATGGTGAAGTGTACTAGATTCTAGATCTAGATTTATAGAAAATGTCGTTATGGACTTAGATCTAGAAAATCTAGATCTATACCCTATGAAATTACGTGTTTTTGTAACTATAAATAAAAAGATGGGCGGCTTAAGGCTTAAACAATAAACAGTAAACGACAGTGCTGTTGTTTTCAATTTTATTCTTCGGGGTACGTAAATTAAATTAGCCTGGAATATTTAGTTTTAGTATTTAGGGCCGAATGATTTAAAACTTAAATAATATTTTAAACTCGCGTATCTTACTCTAGATCTAGATCTAGATATCTAAGTGACGTCTAAGTCTTATATTTTCTTTGTAAATGTGGACTAGAGAGCAAGTTCAATGGTTAAATAATAAATAATTAAATAAACTGTTAAATTAAAATCAAAACAAGACATAGGAAACTTTGTATTTTAGATACAACCTACAAAATATTATGGAATATTATTGTTACACTTACCCTTTCGGTCTTGAAATATGAATCTATAATAATTATTAATAATAGATCTAGATCTGGATCTAGCTAGTGTTTGGAAATAATTTTTTGCTTCAGGATGTCGTCAAAAAAATTATTCCCGATATTAATTGGGTAATTCCCTTTTTTAAAAAACCCACATTGAATTCCCGATTACTATTTTAAGAAATTCGGGCATTACCTTTATGACGTCCCCCTAGTCCACCCAGCTCCAATGGGTACCTGACTCACGCTAGGGGAACGAAGACAGCTGGGTATAGTGCTGACCACATTATCTCCCTATATACTAACACCCCCCTAACATTGAAACAGATTGGCTCTAAATCATCTAGTCCACTTGTCTTGGGCACATAAGGGAAAAAAATATGATGATGATGATTTTTAGAAACGTGCAATCACACTTTTTCCCGCTCTTTCACTATCAGTTTTCCAATGCCAATATTGTTGGACTACAAAAAAAAGCACCAACTAATAACGACTTCTAACTATCAGTATGTTATTATTATTCATGGTTTGTTAGGCCTAGAATGTAAATGTATTTATTTTGTATTCTCGATATTTAGTAGGCCTAAACAAATTACACTAATTTAAAAATACTCAGTATAATAGCAATATTAATGCATATGTTACTAGTTATTATAAAGCCTACAGGCATGTATTATTACAACAAACTGAACTCAATATGGTGTAGGTAGCCTACAATCTCCACATTTCTTACTTACATACAAAATTCTGTAGGCCAGAGCACTGGGCCATATTAAAATAAGGAAGTGCCCCTTAATAGGCCAAACACTTGAATTTTTTTTTTTTTTTAAATAGTTTTCTTCTACTTTCTTTTTAAAACAGGTAACACATGGGTAATATCTAAACTTTTTTTTAACTCAAAATATTCCATGATGATGAAGTATCCACTCTGGGTTCTTTGTTGTTCGAATACGATTTTTAATTTATTTCAATGAAGGTTCTCAATAAATAGGATTGCGGAAAAATGTTGTGGCCACCTATACATTTTCTTATTGTTAAATCCAGCCCTGCCTTAACTAAGTTTGTTATTAATGGAAGTTTTTAGTTTGTTTAAAGTGATATAAAGCATTCCATCTTTTTAAAAATGTTCTTCCTGTATGTTCAAGGCTTATTGCTTCATTACTGTGAGTCAGATATAATGAGTTATATAACTGAAATGGATGATGGTAAAAAAAGAATTCCACTTCTCCTACCAACAGACAAATGAAGAATTAAATTAAAGTTAAATGTTTTGTTAAACTTATAAAACTTGTAACTAAAGAATAATTTAAGCAGGTGATGTTGCCTTCTTACTTAGCACAGCTGTATGTTCTTTTATCAACAAGAATAATGTGCTTATCTGTATGCAACATTCTAACAGTCTGGTCTTTTCTGTAAACAAATACGTTCTACCTACATTTTGTACACAACACTTGTTCAGAATATGGAATTTATTTACATCTTCATTAGGTACATACATACAATCATAAATAACATTTACAGTTGAGTGAAAAAGGATGCATAGCAAAACAAAGGGAGCTCAATCCAACCACAGTTCGACAAGCTTCGGTAACTTATATTCCCTCAGTGTGGTCAACCTTCAATGTTGCTCTGTGTCGGCAACCAAGCATTGCTTGCTAAAGTCTGTTGAGCAACTTGCTGTAACTTATTCATTTTATAACATACATTGACAGTGGTATAGAAAGATATACACTCTATTACTATATATAAATGCATTCATTTTTTCCATTTTATTTAAATGGAAAAAAAACCCACTCATTTCTGGCTTACTTGTGCTTAAAAAAATGAATCAAACGGTAAAGTTAAAACTACTTTACACATAAAAATTTAAAATAATTGTAATCATACAATCGGCTGGGAGCTGGTATTAACATTTCTTTTATTCACATTTCATGTTAAAATAGGCTTTTCTCACAGTAATATAGTTCTGACAGTTTAAAAATATTTACACAGGGTATTTAGTGAGAATTCAAGCCAAAATGTATTTTTTTTTTTCAATCCAGTTTTGAAGCCTGATTTATGGCACCATATTGCATTTCAATTTCTGGCAGTATAACTGAACAAATCTAAACAAATAAATACTCTAAAAAACATAACACCACAGTTAAAAGGTTTAGATGAGGCAGAGCATTCTACTATACACAGAGGACAAGAATTTAAAGCTAGTTAAGTACAAGAAGTCAGAAAGGGATAAATAACATTTGAGGCCTGACACTTCATAAATATGGGACAATTGGCAGGTAGTTAAAAATTGTAAAAGTCAATGCCATTTCTTAACAGGTGACATTAAAATTATAACAGTGTTTGTACGCAAGCTTTATTTCAACAGAAATACACAATCCTCTTTACAAACACTAAGATACAGATCAGCGGCAACTTCAGGAAGGGAATTTGAAAATTTCAACCATTCTTAAGCTTCCGCTTGTTTTTGGTTGTTTTGTTTTTTTAACCATTTGTGCCTTTCTGTTTTACTTGCTAAAACTTATACGTCTAAAACAAAAAAATGTGACTAAAAACTAAACTGCAATTTACAGTAAAGAAATAGCAGAACTAATAATGTCAACCTGTTTTAAATTTGCAATACAGACTCCCTAGTTGAAAACAGACTTAAATAGTAAGGTAAATTGTGTAGATGAACACACAGTGCACTAGAATCTAACAAAGATGTGGTCAAATTACTGACCCTGCCAGTGTGTGGGTTCAGACCAGCAATGTTTAGATCTTGTATATCAAACTCCATATGATGAAGCAACTCAGCATTCTTGAGGCTGTTAACATGGAATGATAATTAAAACTACCCAGTCATCAAAGACACTGCTGTTGATTGTGTAAAACTGTATAAAATAGAGCCTGTTTCTAAGCTTTTGTGTGTCAACTAAATTGGGACTAGTAGGATGAGGGTAATGCCACAATGATAGCTGGTCATCACAGATCACCCAACACCTGTCGCTGCTGTTCAATATTCACTCTGTGTGCTTTAGTCATGCAAACCATCACGCAGAAGCTGTTTCACTACCATTCAAGTTGAGTAGATCTGTTCCTACAATAGTGACCAAACAGTTACCATAGATGGGTGTCGTTCTGTGGCAGCTTGACCACCCCCACACCTCCCCCAAGCCTGCGATAGTTCATGCTACCAACTATTCTCCAACAGTTTTGTTCAGGGTCATAAATCTCCACTGTCTTCAGGTAGGTTGTCCCATCAAATCCTCCAATAGCCATTAACTGCCCATTGACAACAGCAAGTCCAACCTAAATTTTTAAAATTGGTTTTACAGTTTTAAAATATGAAAATCAAAACTGATATAAAATTATAAATGTGCTTAAAAAATGTCATTGATTTTCTCATTTATTTCAAAACAAAAACAAGATATTCTCTTTAAATTACAGTATAATGAATATTGATTTTATTTTAACTTTTATGCATTAAGGACTGGTGTTATTTATAAAATAAAGTAATATATAAGGCTAGGCAGTTAACTTAGAATTATAATAGAGTGACTGACCCCACTTCTTCTAGAAGTCATAGCAACAACTGGCTCCCAGGCATTTTTCTGTGGGTTGTACCTCTCAGCACTGCTGAGTTCTGTGGTGTCATCTCGTCCCCCAACAGCATAGATCATGTTCTGGAAGACAGCCACCCCCAAGTGTTTGCGCCTTGTCCCCATTGGGGCAACTGGTGTCCATCTGTTGTTCCGTGGATCAAAGCGTTCAACTGTGCACATTAATACCTCAGCATTAGCCACAAGTTACAATAAATCTCTAATTTTAAATCTTAAATGCACATATTACAAACAAATCTTCAACCATCTAAGCTTGATTTAAAAAAAAAAAACTAATTCAGTAATTAGGCTGCTAATCAGCCAGTCTATGGTGTGTACAGCCGAGCTCACAAAAATCTGTGAGCCCAGCTTTTGAGTAAACAAATGAGAAACAAGAGCAACTAATTAATTGATAAACCTGTATTGAGTGGACAAGTCCCATCACTCCCACCAACAGCATACAAATAGCCTTGCAACACTGCCACTCCCACTCCAAGCCTCCTTGTACTCATAGAGGCCACCTTTTGCCATTTATTTGTTTGTGGATCATATCTACAGTTTGAAAATTTCTTGTTTGTCAAATCTATATATAGGTAGTGTCTTATGTAATTTGTTACAGGATTATGCACGCCTACACTGTTATGAAAGTTCTGACCAACCTTTCAACATAATTTAAACAGGATACACCATCTTGTCCACCGACTGCATATAGGAAGTCACCAAGCACTGCTACACCCACACTTGTGCGACAGGAACTAGTTGGAGCAACATCGGAACTCCATTGGTTGGTGTGTGGGTCATACCTACAAAACAGATTTCATTGGTCGGCAGTTTTAGGCAAGATTTCATTGGTCCGCAGTTTTAGGCACAAGAACACACAATACTAGCAAAATAATGGTACAGGACACTCAATATGACATAGCAGATGTTACCTTTCTATGCTATTGAGGTATGACTGACCATCATGACCACCCACGGCATACAAAAGGTCATTGAGTACGGCCACGCCCACTCCACACCTTCGTTTACTCATGGGGGCAACCAGCCTCCACTCATTGCTGCCAGGGTCGTACTTCTCTACACTTGAGATGGCATCTCCACTACACCAGCCCCCAACTGAAAGTTTTTCAAAGTTAAATTAACAAAGGCATCATGACTCAACTAATTCAAACTTATTCTTTTAAATTGTCACTACAGGCAAAAAAGTTTCTTGGATATCAATTTCTTTATTGTATAAGACCACACTCCAAGCCCAATAGCTAGAAATCCTTATCAACTCCAGACCTCATATTTTAATAACAAGACATGTATTAACTTGATAAACTAATATAATTTTAAAAGCGTTAACCATCCTACCGGCAAACAAGACTTCACCACACTTGATAGGTTTCCTTGGTCTTGTTCTTGGCCCTTGCATGAGAGGGCGCTCTTGAGGTAACAACAAGTAGTTCTTAGCCTCGTCAACTAGATCTCGACACGCTTCATCACTCTTGATCAATAGGTCAGCCCCCACAGTACCCACCAGAAACTTGGGAGTCATTAGAGGTAGCCTGACATGTTGCAAAACCTGGAACAATACAACAACAAAGTAGGCTTCTCTTCTCAAAACACAATGACTTGTTTACAAAATATGAATGCATAGACAATAATTAACATTGCAAACGAAAAAAAATTTCTATCACTGAAAAATTAATTTAAACTACTTTAAACATGAAAGATAAAACAGACACAAACAAAAACAGGTGGGTTACCGTGGGTAAATGCTGTCTTCGTTCTTGCACATTATATTTCACCCAATTCATAATAGCATTATAGACCTGTTCTTCAGTCCGAACATTGAGCTCTTCACTACATATTATGTCTACTAGTTGATTGACAGGAAGGAGCATGAATTCTTCACTCTCCATTACCTGGAATGCAATAATTTCAAATCAATAAAAACATACAGGTATGTTTAGATCTAAACAGTAATACATAGGAATATTTTACTTTTCAACATAAACATTATTAACAAGATTATTACAACATCAATTTATTAGAAATTCACACATGTGCGTTAATCCTTCTGTGATGAGTTGTGATTTTGGAAACTTTCTTCCTAGTAAAATTTAATTACCTTACAGACAGCATTAACTAAGGAAATACAGTTTTAGAATTTCAGGTGAAGGTGTGCCAAAGCTAATGGCAGGTGTCATATATAAAAAAGTTTAAAAATATATTCACACAATCTGAATGAGTAACATAGTCCCTATACTGAAGCTAAACATATCAGAAAAAGGAGAATAATATAAAGTTGACATGTAACAAATACAACGAGCTCAGGTTTAATATGCTGAACAAATTTATTCTTCTTCAGCGAAGATGGTTTACTAACCTCCTGAAAATTGTGCTGTGTGAATTTATCTGCTATTCGAAGAAGATCTCGACATGCGTGAGTGTCAGCAAATGCTCTGATGCCTAGACAATTGGAAGGATCAAGCTGCCTTTTTAAAAACTCACAACACACATCTTGAATTTCTACAAGCTGTTCAGAAAAAAAAAATAATTAAAGATTGTCATTATAAAAACTTATGAAGTAATTCAGAATAAAGCTGATCAATTGAGTGCTTTAGTTAAAGATTTTTTTAAAAATCTGCTATTACTTAAATTACTACTATTAGCATCAATCTAAAACTATGCATCATGACAGTAAATAATATAAAATAACATTACCTGCAATAAACAAGCAGCTGGGAGAAGGGTCTGTACATTATTTTCCTCAACTGTTATGCTAGACGTGTAACAGAAATCTATTAGAAGTTCCATCGCTGTTTCGTCTATATCCTAGGGAAATAAAATATACTTAGCCCTATAAAATAAAACATACATTATCTAAAAAACTAGCTTTCATATTTGTAACTTCAGGAAAATGGTTTAGAAAAGAATAGGAACAAAAAATATGTACCTTTATAGTGACTTCCGTTTGACGGCTTTCTGCTAACTCCCCAGTGAACATGGCATGAAAGTAGGGACTGCATGCTGAGAGAACTACTCTGTGAGCAAAGATCTTTTTAGACCCGACTAAAAGAATGACATCACACAGCTCTCTGTGTTTGCGTAGAACATTGACAGTGTCCAGTGTATGTCTAGGATGTTTATCAGAGGTATATCCAAGCCTTGCAGGTGAGGATGACCGTTCCATAGGTGTTTCAAGTCGATTCATTTTCAGTCTGCTCATTCAAACAAACTGCCTCAATCATTTCATCTTCTCACTGTTTTAAATATATGACTCATTCTCTGATCAGCTGATGTTATAAGAGTTCCTTCTTAAACCATTACATACAAACTTTTAGTAAGTCATTAAAGAGACAAATCATAATTATTTCTGCAAAAGTGGAATAAATGTGTTAGATTTTAATGTATATTTTTTCAGTTTTTAAATAGTATTATAGCTAATTTCTAAACAAAAATTATAACTATTAAAAGCTGAAATATGTTTTAATGGAATATTGTTTTCTTTAAAAACTGAACAGCCAGCTCAAAGTTGACAGTAGCTTGTCCCCATTTAAGTGTACCAATGCTATAGTATATTTAGGCCAAGGCTATCCCCAGTCAGTTTGGAGTCGGTGGGGAATAGATGTACGAGGTCTATTCCAAACTGACTTGGAATAGCCCCAATTCACAGTTGGCTATTATTTCAAGCAAAATTCACATGGGAATAATATCTTACAATAACAAAAGCATTTGTCATCAATGAGGAGTAAGGTATAGACTAAGACAGCAGTACTATTTTTAAATTTATTGTGTTATATTTTTATAAGAAAAAGTATTAGGCCTATGGTTTAAGTTTAGGTTCATATCTGCTAAGTAGACTAGGTGATCAATTATGCACTTTAAATCTAAACTAATCAGGGCTTTTTTCTCTTATAAAACATCTAAGGGACATGGGTTTTTCCCAGCAAATATGCCCGCAATCACATCATAAATGGAAAAAAATTAATGGATGTAACCCTTTCAAGAATAACTGCTAAAAAATCAAAATTAGATAGGCCTAAGACAATGCCAAAGGGGCAAAGGTAGTATAATATTAAATAAGTAGGTAATCTATCGTTTTGGGTACGTAAAATCGCCCGCGGCTATTAATGTACGAAAACGTTACCTCATTGTCAAGGCTGTAATAGAAGTATATTTTGATATGTTTGTGTCAAATATTATAGATAAATGAATAATAAACCTAAATCAATGGCTAAATATATTAATATAGGCCAGAAATTAACTTTAAACATCAGTGTCTGCAAGCAAGATTTGCTATATAAACAGCAGCCATTTGTAAAATAGAGTGACTTCCGCCTGAATCTCGCCCTATAAGTCTTTAAAAATAAAACTTTAACAAGATGGCTGCTATAGTAAATGAGCATGGTTGCATCTGTTGGAAACATCGCTGGTGTTCATTTATTACTGAAAAGTTTTAATTCAATTGTTTAAAAACAGGTACATAAATGAAACAAGGAAACATTTTTGTATTTTTCAAAACATAAATCCTCCTCAAAATGTGAAATAATTATTAAAATTTAAGGAGTCACCTGTTTTTCACATTACTAGTCGCGGGCGATTTTACGTACCCAAAACGATAGATTACCAATAAGTATAATAGCCTATTAATAAAATTAATTAGGCCTAGGCCTAATGATAAAGACCTAATTAATTTTTATTAAGATATTTATTTTTAGGCCTACATCCAGCATGCCAGCCACACATAGTACATACTCATATGTCCACTAAACCACACAACTTCATACTCTATAGGGCGTTTTAACATTAAATGTATCAAAAACACTGAACAATTGTGAATGAATTATTTTATGATTGATTGTTGTTGAATTGAGAATTTGTTCAGTTCACTTTTTTCACCTCTCACAAAAGTTTGTAGTTAACCATGATTTTAGAATTTAGAACAACTTTTAGACAAAACTAAGACAGGATTAAACATAATAAACTATGTAGACTCTATGACTTGGGCCTTGAACTAACTTATAGCTAGACTAGTTTAAGATATAATCTAGATCTAGATCTAGATCTAGGTTTCTAGATTCTAAATCCAGACTCCAGTCTAAAGTTAGAAGATGTTAAAACAATAATCCAGTGAGCAATAGACATAAAATTTAACTTCCGGAAAGTTAAAAAAATACTTTTTTTTAAATGAGATAGACCTAAGCAAAATACTAATTTTATTTTAGTTTCATAAATATTTGCTGCAAAAAATTTATTATAAAATCTCAAGATTTTAAAAGTATACCTTTATTTTTTTTTAACAAACCTTGATATAAAATTAAAGTATGTATTCAATTTGAACTCTGCTATTTTTATTTGCTTATTTTTACAAACCTAACTAAACAGTTCAACCAATCAATTTTCTCCAGAGGCGGATGTTGTTTTTATATTGTTTATGTGGCAACCGAAAAGTAAACAGAAAAAAGATCACGTTTTTAATCTTTTTATGATAAATATTCATATTTTCTTACTAAGTATTAGCAAAATATTGTTACGAGCGTAAAATGTCAGCCACAGACGCTCACTCCGGTGAAGATGATGATGATGCCATGACTGATTTGCAAACGGAAAACACAACAGATGAGGATGATGATGCACCGGCCAACGCAAACACAGGGACAAGGATAAACACACCGACCATTACTGAGTTCAGTAGTAAACCTAGCACTATAATAGCAGGTGGTGGAAAAGTAGAATCAGAAGCCTTTATTCCAAACTCAAACATCGTTACTCACTGTATATACACTAATGATTTGGAACGCTTAACTAAGTAAGCTTTTTTTGTAAGTTTAGCAAGCTAATTGAAATTGCATGCCATATATTGATTATATTGGCTTTTTACCTACCAGTATTTAAGTATTGTACTAAGTAGTAAAGTACTATCCTCTGTCCAAAAATGTTATTAGGTTACACATTATCCAAAATTATATTTCAAGTATTTACACCATAAAGTAGATCTTGTATTTTTCCACTCGGTTGCGAGTCTTTACCCATGAAAATCTAGGTTATGTCAATTTGTTAAATTTTGTCAACTTTTACATGCAAACATTATACATAGCCAAACCCTAACCTAACTCTAATTATATTTTTTAACTTCCATATAGTTCTATGTAATAAACAAATATGCTTGCAATCACATCTGCGAAAAAGAAATGATGAACACACTGACACTGGTGAGCAGAGTTTCTTCCAGGCATCTCTGAACGAAATGAAATTTATATTATTTATATAGAAAATATATACTTTTAACAGTGTCTGCCCCCCCCCCCCCCCCCTGAAGAAAGTCCTCCGCCCCCCGAAAATTTCAAATGCCCCCCCCCCCCCCCCCGGAGAAAAAAGTCTGGAAGAAACACTGCTGGTGAGGTCAATCAATCCTGTTCACAACATATAAAAAATATTAAAGACAAAACCACAATGGGTTACTATACACTAGACTTAAAGAAATAGAAGGCTTGTTAACTGGAACAGTAACGTTTTAAAAACTATCTACACTTTTAAAAAACTAAACAAGTCTATTTTAAATAGTCTTCAATGGGACACACAAGAACACACACACCCCAGAATACAGTGGTAAACTATGATTCTACACTGAACAAATGTACACTAATGTAATAGAAACTTTTAGTAATAAGAGTACTTAAGTGAGCCATTAATTCACACTTTCAACAGTTTTTATATACCAACACAAAGACTTGAACAAGTGGAACAATGATCATATAATGGACAATATCTCTCATTACAAGGATGGAATTGAAACAATAGCACAGGTCAACAAGTACAACATTACCAAGCACACATATTTACTCGTTTTCTATAGTAATACATAAGGAGATCACAATAATTGTCAATAGTAAAACGTATTCACTAGTTACTACCACTGCATTATGGATTTCTGATTAGACAAGTACACTTACTGTTGTAGATCAATTTTAGCTTGACATTACTGAAATAAATTTGCCACATATTTATAAAACCAAAAAAAAAGTAATCTCAAATTTTTTGCAGCTGCTTTGACAACCAAAGCGATGCCAACAGGAAAGAAGCAATTGACAATTTAAACAAAAGAGACTCTGTTGGGAAAAGCCCTCTAGATATAGCAGCATGCCTGGGAAGAGAAGAAATTGTGGGATTACTTGTTGAAAGGGGAGGGGAAATAAATAAAACAAATTCTAAAGGTTATTACATTGTTTTATTTTTTTTATAGTAGCTACTTTCTATGAGCTAAGAAAAGTAAGCAATTTATCTGAACAGACTGAATTGGCATTGCTTTTAGTTCTATGTTAATGTGATACAAGCTTATATAAGATGAATTTATGTAGGCAATTGCTGTCATTTGTGGCATATACATTAGTAAATATTTGTAATTGCAGGATACACATGCCTACACTATGCTGCTGCTTGGGGTAGAAAAAATGTTTTAAAGATCCTCTGTGATAATGGAGGAGATTTACAGATTAGAACCATCCATAATGAACGTCCCAGAGATATAGCTATCAGATACAATCAAGAAGAATGTGTAAATTTTTTAGACTGGGCAGGTAAGCATCTAAATGCAATGTCTGTTGAACAGACTATAATATTGTATTTAACAAGAAACTACTTTTCTCAGTCTCTTTTTTAAAACAAGAAACAGTTAACAGATTAGAACAATTTTTAAAGGTAATGCATTATTGTTTTCACTTAGTTAACATTAACATTGTTGACTGTTTTTTTATTTCATGCAAAAACTGCAAACACTGTACTTCTTTCTGAAGTTTACCTAATTTTTAATTACTTGCCAGTATGATGTTTTCTAAATGTATTGTTTCAAATTTTTAAATTATAGAAGCCAAAAATTTGCTGCAAGATTCAATTATAGAGGCTCAGGAATTAATGAATGAACCCACAGACAAAAATGCCATTACTAAGCTTACAAGGGAGGACAAGGTTGTCTTTTTGTTTACTTTTATTTTTTTTAAAGCCTCAGTCAATTTTTTTTAATTTTGATAGGATTTTGTTACCTTATTTGAATGTAAACAAAGGTGTTTAGTATATATTTTTAAACATCAATTTTGCCTTTACTATGTTAGTTTCACATCACGCATACATCAATAATGGCCAGTAGGTCTACTTGTCTTTTTCATTATGTAAGTATTACATCACTGGTATACCAATAAAGAGAGGTATTTTTCTTCTTATTCATGTTAGCTTCACATCACATGTACATCAATAGAGGAAGGTGTTTGTCTTTTTCTTTAAAACAATATTTAGTGCATGCTGAGTTTTTTTATCATTTCAGTTCATTCTCTTAAACACTTGCAAAGAAAAGCAGGATTGGCTGATTAATAATTTAGAAGCTACCACTCAGGAATTTATAACCCAGAGGACTTCTTTTATAAACATTGTCACTCCTATTTTAAATAAAATTACAGATTCAAGTAAGTAAATATATAATTTCCTGCTATCTTCACACATACTTATTAAAAATTAATGTTATTTTGAAAGGTAGGAATATTTTTGAAAATCTTAAAATTTGCGCACAATAAAACAAATTAAACAATTGCAATTTTTTAGAGAATTATGTCAGTACCACATTTTGTTCAAGTTAATGTATAGCATGTATGTTCATAGCAACTCTGATAAGTTAATAATGTTTTTTTTAAAAATCAATAGATTAATTGATAATTAAAAGGTCTGAATATTTGTAAAGAACTTTGATTATAAAGGTAGAACCAGTTAAAATAGTTATATAATAACAAAAGTAAAGCATACAGAATACTAGAAAAACTCCTATATTTTATGATAGTTAGCTCAAAAAATACCAAACACCAATATGTTCTGTAGTTATAAACTTAACATTTAAATTTAAAATATATAACAAATTAGTTTTTAATGATATTTGTCAGAACAATTTTCTCTCACAGTAAAACCCTTATAACTTTTTAGCGCAATTTCCATTCTGGAGAATTGCGTTTATTAACTCGTCATTTCTGGGAATGGATGGATGAATGTATGGATGTATGAATGAATGTATGGGTGAATGTGTGTCCGGGCTTTAAGTCGTATCTCCTCCTCAACGAAGCAATATCGATGACTAGTTCCAAAAGCAATTATGTTAAGCAAGTTACAAGGATGAACATAGGCCATAAAAATTACGGGTTTCTTTCATGGATTTCCCAGAAAAGCCAAAAAACTTCGAAAAAAAGCAGTTTTTTGCCCATATCTCGGCAACCAGACCACTAAGCGACTTGAAACATGTACCAATCGATTCCTGCCATAATTTAGAACAATATTGCCGAAGAAAGTTTTCAAAAATATCCTTTCGTTCGGTCACAAAAATTTTTTTGAATTAATTAAAATTTGGACCGAATTAGTAGGCATTTTTTCCAACCACACCACACGCGTCATCACGTTCAATAGCTGCGCCATCGCGTTCCATGGCTGCGCCATCACGTTCAGTAGGCGCGCAATGGTTTTTAGTCATGTAACTCTATTGTAAATAAAACATGTAAAATACTGAAAAAAATTAATAAAAAACGTTTTGATAACTAACCAATGGTTTTACTAACCCTGCTCTTGATTTACGCTACGACAGAGCTATTTTTAGATAACATAAGGAAATTGCGCTAAAATTGTCACTAGCCTTTTTAATTACCTTGTTTTAATTATAGTTTTAGTGTTCTATTAATTTAAAAAAAAATAGAATGAATTTAAATTCAACGATTAATTTTTACCCATTAGGTCTAACAATCTTTTTAAGTATAATGCACACATTTTTTAAAAGTGTTATTCAAGATAACTATTCAATTTAATACTTTGAAAAATTATTGCTTGTTTATAGATTTAATGACAAATTTTAGATTCTGAGAGAATTTTTTTAAAAATAATACCATTGTATTCTTGCACACATATATTTTAAACATAAACTTTTTTAGCCTGAATATAATAGACTAGTTCTCTGCTAACAATATAGAATTTAATTAAATGCGTCAATTGTATTCTCAAAATGAAAAGGAAGTGGGAGTGATCTCCCCTAAACTTTCTGTGTTATCTGGCTATAGAAATATAGAAGTTTGTGACAAAAACGCTGCTTGAAAATTTCTTAGAATATGCTTTATAAGAATATGATATCATATTATAAAATTATTATATGATATCAAATTATCAAGGTCTCTGAGAAATTGGATATGGAGCAAAATACCCCATTACAAAGTACAAGTTTTTATAGTTTTTTGTGACAAAGGAAATAAAGTGAATAAAAATAATGTTTAAATATTACAATTATATAATATCAGACAGGTTATTTTGTATTGTATTGGAATTGATTAAAATGATTTGTTTTGTAGTAAATTACTCAACCATTTTAATTGAAAAATCCAAAAATAAATTTTCTGAATCTAAATCTTTAGATTTTTCTTTTTCAACTAAACAGGTATTATACATTGTACACAGTTTTTAAAAATGTAGATTTCATTTGCTTATTTTCGTTTCTATTATTAGGGAAGAACAGTCACATGCGGAGTGAATTTTCATCAGTTGCATCAAGTTTACATTTAAAATAGTAGCAAATTAAATTTTACCTTTTTGAAGGCATCTTTTTCAATGCAACTTTTACAACTAAAAAAAATTCTGTTACTTTTTGAAGTTTTTAGTTTGCATTTCAGTTTATTGTTTTTAATAAAAGTACAAAATACTCCAGACTTCACTTTCTCTATATTGCATTTTAAAAACCTTAATTTATTAATATTTTTAGTAGCAGATGCTGCCCAATTTCTTCAAGATAAATAAAATGTCTTTTCATATGCAATTAATCTGTGAAGTAAATTGTTTTTCCTATTCTGATTATTATAGCACAAGCTAAAGATACATCTGCTGTAAGTCAGTTTAATATGTACAAATTTACTTCCTATTTGTAACTGTATGCATGAGTTTTTTAAAGAACAATATAATTCTAAAGGATGCAGTAATAGTCATACTTTATAAATAAGCTTCCAGAAAGACTGTGAAATAACAATATAATTAAATGTATTACTGATCAAGTATGACATTCTGAATATTTTTTTCATGTAAACAAACAAGACATTGTGAGTTTGGGCTCTCAGCTCATGTATGTTTAATACAAGATAGCCAGATCTTTTTTTCTTATCTTCATTAGAAAATACTTCTCTTCCAGGTCCGTCCTAAAACAAGGCCAACCTCTAGCTCATTGTCTCTTTCTAGACCTAAATCTAGCAAGGTTTCAGGCAGTCCTTCCCTTGATGTAATGCCCATCTAATGCCTTCAGTGTAACCTTTACCCCTAACATTGTGTAGCCACCTTGAGTTTGATGTCATCTTTTGTAGATGTTAAGTTTTGTGATGAGAGCTAATGATTAACATGAATTTTTTACTACTTATTTTCAGTGTTAAAATTAGAAGATCATAGTTGTTTTTGTTTTTTTTTTTAAATATTGCTTCAGTATTAATATCCTAAGAAAGTGTGTGAATTCTTAATATGTGCAAACTGACACTTGGCTCATTACTTTAAAAAAAAATGCAAATTTCAGGTTGTAAAAAACAGTGCAAAAACAGACTGCACATTTAAGATTCCATCTTTGTAGTGGCTTTTTACTTAATATGATCTTTTTTATGTATCCTAACATGCACGAAACTAACCATTTTAATTTCATGCATAATTTACCATATTATTTTGGCAGGAGAGTGTTTTTAAATGTTTAATTTATATATGCTTGTGTTTGGGGCGCTGGACATACACAAGAAATGAATCTAGGCTTACCAGTACTACTAACTTAGGATCATCATGTGAAATATGTAGCTTTTGTTTTTATTAAAGAAAAATTGTTTTTTTTATTACAAAGTTCTTAAAATAAGAGTTTTTCAGAAGAATTATGAGAACCTTATTTAATATGAAAAAATTATCTAAATTGTCAAAAAAGATTATGGTAAGACATGAGTATCATGTCTAAAACATTGTTTAGTAGACACAAAAGAATGAAATTTTTGTAAGAAATTTAGACAATTAACAAAGTTTGGGGTTAAAAAGCTACATTGTAAAAAAAATCATAAGAAAATATTATTTTTAAATGTTGGGACATTTTTGTTGCCTCATAAATAGACATACTTTTGTCTCCCTAATTAAGCTTTTTGTCCTCTATATTGTTTTGGAGTGCAAGTGGTCATGGCATAAATATTTACTAAATAGGTGTCACATTCTTAACAGGGCACCTTTTAATTACAATTATGTAGCCTATATATAGGCCTATATATATATATATATATATATATATATATATATATATATATATATATATATATATATATATATATATATATATATATATATATATATATATATATGGAAAAAAAGTTAGTACACATCAGAAACCACACCATAAATAAAATGCATAATTAATGCAAAATTAAAACAGCATGGAAGTACAATTAAAACCAAAAGCATGAGTTAATGTTTTCTTTATATACTTTGATGATTAAAGGAGATCTGTTGTGCATTATATTTGTATAGATAGTTGCATAGCATCTCATCAAGAATGTGTTTTCATGTTAAGAGATTGTGTCAGGGGTTGTTTTTTTTTCATTTTTGCATGTTCTGATTTTTCCCAAAGGATGTTTTTATTACTATTTCTATGTTAAAATTTTAACCATTTAAAAATGTTTTGGAACTTTCTATTATTATTTCTATACATTTACATTTTAAGAAAATATTTTGTATTTAAAACATATTTTCCCAAAAAAAAAAAATTCAAATTAATCTTATAATAATTAAACACTTGTATGGTACTTATCATGTGTAATTAATGTTTCAGAAATTTAGAGCTTAATGGATGTTTTGCTCATCTAAGTCTAGTTTTAGCAATTCCTCTGATTAATCCTCTCAGATATTGTTCATTAAAATTTCATTGCATTTATTTCTAAACAGGCACAGAAAGGCAAGAAAAAGGTCAAATAAAAGGGTAGATATGTATTCAATTCTCCACTTGCTGATGAAACTCAAAATAAATGTAAAAAACATCTATTCAATTCTTTTTCTCTTTCAAGAATTGCATTTGTTACAATTTTGAAAGGTTCTCCATGAAATAAGTATAAGTGAAACACTTCAATTGGTGTACTAAAATAATTTTATAAAATTCAATTTCCTTGCCTAAAACCCATTTTAGTGTGCTTAAGGTACTGTTAGGGTTTAAAGAAATGTAAAATAAATAGGCATACAACTATTTTGATATAAATATTCAAAACAATTTTTTTTAAACAGTGAAGTTGGAAAAAATATTAACATATATTCAAAAGAATAACTTCCATTTTAAAATGAATGAAATTTGTAAAAATTGAATGTAATTGTAAGAAACTCTAGTAATCAGTATTAATCTGTTTTTACTAGAAACCAAAAATAAATACTTGAGTGTTTTACTTTTACAGAAAAAAAATAAAACTAAAGAAATAAAAAAATGTTTTGTCAAATATTTTATTCTATGTTGTGGCACAAAAATATAAATTAATGGCAAAAATACAATAATTTTAATTGTGTCACAATTTTCTTTAAAACTTCCTTGTAACTTCTAGTAAACAATAACTTAAAATTACATCTACAATGTAAAGTTAACACTTTAAATAAAAAATAAATAACAATTCTCTGATCAGTTTACAATAAATTAACTAGTATAATGTTTTAAAATATTTTAACCTAATCCCATCTACATAGTAATAAACAGTAGGCCATTTAGCAAAATTGCAAGAATATTAAAGTAAAAAAAAAAAAGAATTAATTTGTTCAAAACATCAGTGGCAATTGTAACTTTCTAAAGAATAATTTAAAACATAATGAGTTTAATTTGTAAACATCAATCATCTTTTCTATAAAAGTACATACATTTTCATGTTTTATTGTTTACAAAACATTTACTTCTTTTAAGTGAAAACCTACTTCCTAAAAGAAATTCAACTTTTATACTTAGCCTTTACAGGTACTTTTCATGAAAAACAAAAAAATATTTCTAAGATACAATGCCAAAATAAGACCTGAACGTAATCGTTGGAATTATAATCCATCATTGCATGAGCTGTACGAATCTTAAGTAAAAATATCATTTCCGATTACAGAACAAAGTAAACCATAAAAGTTTCGCCAAGAGTGACAAATTGGTGGGGAAAACCAGCAGTGTGGAAAATGACCGGATAGGGGGGAAGATGTGAAATATTATCTTTAAAAGAAAGAAGGACTACTTTTGCTTTGGAAAATTAGATGGCAGAGCTTTAGTGTTCAGTGGGTGGGCACCCTCATGCATCATGACAGATTTCTTTGTGCGGTTGTACCAGGGTTCTAGCTTTGTGTTGTGTAAGGCGTCATGGAAAGCTTCACATCCTTCTATAGAGTTGAGTACACCATATACAGCCTGCAGAGTAAAATACTGTCAACAACTGTGCTCATCATTGTGAGACCTAATCAATTTTTAGTGAATATTTAATTTCATTAACAAATAAATCGTTATTATTAGAAGTATACAGCAAATTTTTTTTTTATATTTAGGCTAAAATTCACAAATGTCAGGCCAATATATGTTTCAAGATTTGATAACAGCACTCTTAAAATTTTAAAACAAAAACAGATCTATATGTGTTAAAATTTGTAGTTTATTATATTACAAAAGTGATTACAAGTACTTTAATTCTTGCAACTTACTAAATCAGCCAGGTTTGGCTGGTTACCTCCCATGAAGGGCCTGTCCTTTCCAACAGCTTTCACCCATTCATTACAAGCATCATAAAGTGATTGTCGAACATCTTCCTTCAGTTTGTATCTACAGTCATAAAACAAAACATTTGATCTCTATGTGATAAGCCAAACGACACAAATTTGATACATCAGGCTCTTCAGTGGCGGTTGAAAGATAGGGTGAACAAGTCAGACCTGAAGGTGAATTCTAACAAAATAGTAAAGAATGCTGGTATGACATGGCTGAGGCCCTATGTTTCATATTGAGTAAAGAGGACTAACTTTATTGTCAAATCAAACAGTAGTTGGTGTGTATGCGACTCACTTTGTTTTAAGGATTTTTCCTATGAAATACATAACAGTTGCTCCTACATAAATGACAACTTGGCGCTCTAGAGTTGAGAAGTTTTGCTCCCATTCTCCAACCTCAGAGAAATACTTAAAAGCTTGAAGAGACTCTCTGGGCGTGCGATACGCATTTGGTGACAACATGTGCACCAGGTGGTCATCTGCCCACTCGCGCCACTTCCTCTCTTCCCTGTACAACAAAAATGTAAACACAAAACCAGATTAGGGGCGAGGGGTTAAAAAATTTTCAGTATTAAATTTGATCAGTATTAGTAAGTGCAAACTGAGTAAAATATATTATGGATAAAATACAATTAATACTAAAAGTTAAAAACAGTTTACTTTCTCTGGTCTGGCGTTGAGCTCAAATCTGCTGTCTCTTGAAACATAATAAAATACTTGTTGGGAAAATCATATTTTGTCTTCCTCCCTTCATTCTCGGTAATGCATGGGTAGTAGGAAGAATATTTCTCTAACCCAGTTGAACGATCGTGGAGGTAGGACTCTAACACACTAATAATCACAGAGCTGTCTACAATTTTCTGGAAACATAAGAGCACATTATTTGCTAGAAATCAATTTAAAACAAGTATAAACTGAATATTTGTGTTATAAAATCTTAATTTAGATTTGGGTAAGTGCAATATAACATTGTTTTCATACATAAAGACTGCATTTAGACATTGAAATCAAGTTGATATTATTTGTTTTGGATTAAATTTGCACTTAAAAGAATTAGTGAAATATGATTACCACTTCATTTTTAGATCCTGGCAACTGAACTATGAGAATAGGCACTTTTTTATATTCTGTCCACTTGAGCTGTTTTTTAGTTACAGAGTTCACTTCTATAACATCATAGGAAAAGCCATGGTAGTCCAGCACTGCTCTGACTTTGCAGCAAAATGGGCAAGTTTGGTACTGAAACAACATCAGCTTGAGACCGGAGGCATCTGTTGCAACTTGAACCTGATTGTTACAACAATGGAAGACATTAGTTGTAGAAATATATTTCAATAAATACATCTTCACCTGGGGTCAGGTTGAGAACATGGAACAGGACTGATGACTCTGGTTGGTGGCACATGTCGGGGGACGATCTGTCCGGGATTCAAAGGGTCGATTCTAGATATCATCCCTACATTAGTTAGGAAACGTAAAGGGCTAAAGACAGCTGGGAATAGTGCTGAGCATATCCCTTCATATTCCAAGATCAAGAAACATGAATTCTACTTCACCTGCTCTATGAATGGATTGTGTTCAGTTGATTCTAAATAAATATCATTCCTAAATGAATAAATTAAAATTAGGCCTATGGCTTACCTTTCTGGAGGGTGTAAAAGTAGGTCTTTCTCCATCCTTAGCATAAACTTTCTTAAATGTTTTCAAACCCCACTCATTATCAACAACAGAACTGAAAACAGAAATACTGAAAGCACCAACAGCAGCAACTGCAGTCAACGTTGCAGCTTTTAGACAGATAGATCTAGATTTAGATGACGCAAACTCAGAGTTTGTCGATCCTTTTTGCGATCCTCGACATTTGGACGTCGATTCTTGATTATGTAAGCGAGTGTTTCCAGTGTTGACGTCTCTGTTATAAAACAATAAATTACCATGTTTTACTTTTATACGGTTACTGCAACTGGGGTTTTTAGAAAAAGTAAAACTAAAGCCTCTTTGGGATACACTTGGTTTATCTGCAAAATTTTTAGGCCTAGATCTATATGGTTGCTGTAGATAGTTTTTATGCCAAATTATTTTCATAAACAATCGGTCTCTAATCAAGGGCGCAGCCATGTTTGTTTATAGCTTTATGGTGATTCGATAGGTATCGATATTGTACTTCTATTGATGTCCGACTACAAATTAAGTCCACACTTTTCAAGTCCACATTGTAATATATTTTAGCCACAACTACACGCAAATTATGTCAGGCTGTAACCTATACCTATCCCCTCCCTATTAGAGTCTCTATACTACTATATAACTCAAAAATATTAGGTATAGAAACTGTTATATAAAGAAGGGGTAATCCACAAACGAGGACACGTTTTTTGGAGGATTTTCACACACATACCTGATACCCCTCGGTCTCCCCACCGTAATAATATATCGTCACAAAAAGCCAGTCTACACCCACCCCCCCCCCTAAAATTACGTCACACCTCAGCCTACACCCCCGCCCTCAAATTCACAGTTTTTTTGTCAACATAGAGTAGGTCTACATATTAATCAACTTCTAATACAGTTTGCAAAAACATTTTTTTAAAGCTAAAGTTCATGCAGCTAGTATCATTACATTTTTAAAACTACAACAATGCGACGTCACACATTACTGAGCCACCACCCCCCTCATCATCATCACACATCGTCACAAAATTCCTACCCCACCCTTCTCCTAGAAATGTGATGTAATCAGAAATGAAAAAAAAAAAGATCGTGCACTCGAAGGCCTACCTAATATTAGCCCCCCCCCCCCCCCTCCTCCAATACTATTTGTATGGGTAGAGGTGTTTATAATTTATACTTTCTCGTATATACGAAGTATAGAGAAAGTATTGTAATCGTGCACAAAAATAACATGAAATTTTGACAGTTTTCACCGTTTTACTCCTCAGTCCTTCATCAAATCCGGAGTATAGAGGACTTATTTTAATCAGGCAAAATTTATAAATACAAATATATAAACATTTTGGCGTTTTATGCGTTATCGAGTCGTAAAAACTTGACTTTGCAATTCTGTCCGTATGTCTCTCTGTGTGTGTGTGTGTCTGTGTTTAAACACGATAACTTGAGTACCGTTACAGCTAGGTTGATGAAATTTCATATATAAGTATTTTATCAAAATCGTAGATCCTGATCAACTTTTGAGCGATTTCCGATAAACGGAAGTGGTACTTTTTCTACTTTGAATTTTTCAAAAGCTTATAACTTGAGTACTATTTCAGATAGATAAATGAAATTTCACATGCAAGTAAAAGATCTAATTCTCTACCTTCTGTCAAATTTTGAGTAATTTCCGTTGATTGAAAGTACTAATTTACGCTATTTCCGATTTCTCAAAAAACGAATGTAAATTTATAGTACTAATAATATTCCGCACTATTATGCACGTTTTATTTGGCGTTCACAGGTGTGCAATTCTTTTTTCTACGAGATTTTATTCTATTTCAAAAAGTTTAAGTATTTAAAATGGATTAAAATTCATGTCTATATCCCGAGTTCCCATGGGGTCATCCATTTATGACGTCCACACGGGGGGAGGGGGTCCGAAAAAAATGGACTTTTGCGGACGCGTGTGGACATTTATAAGGGAATTAAGTGGACTTTTGTGAACGGGGGGGGGGGGGGTCCAAAATCCAAAAAAAAAATGTGGACGTCATAAATGGATGACCCCCATCCCCTGTTTTTTTTTATAAAAGAATAATCGAGAAAGTTTAGGGGAGATCGCTCCCGGTTTATTTAGGCCTATTAATGTGTGATAACGAGAATTTATATTTTGGTCACTTTCTGCAACTATACGAATGGTTGGACGAGCTATGTTGAGACAACTCCTCGATCGATTGTTCTTACTTTCAATTACATGAATTAGCAACGTTTTAAATCCCTAATTACACGATTGTTTCTATTTTGTTGTAAGCTTATAGCCTATTAAAGTGGGTTGTGGCATGGGGGGGGGGGGGCTACAAGCTACTTAATGTATTGTTGATGTTGTCTCTGATATAGATGTGCGCATGATCATTCATGATCCATCCTAGTGAAAATGATCGAATCAATCTTTTTGGCGCATTATTTTTCCACTACCCCTTTTATCGGTGCATGTCGTTACAAATAGAAAAGAAATAATGTCGTACTGCTACATGCCCCCCCCCCCCCCTTCGTGTATTTTTTTTAATTGCTTATTTTATAAACTAAATTATATATATATATATATATATATATATATATATATATATATATATATATATATATATATATATATATATATATATATATATATATATGCTAATTATCGTACTAAAAGTATTTAAAGTTACCTAGCTTTCAGTTCAAAAGGACACTTTTAAATATACAATGGAGTGAAGTCACACGCTCTAAATTCCCCACCCCCTTCCATACATTATTATACAAGTTAGAACCAGAGTTTCTTCCAGGCATCTCTTCGGGGGGGGGGGGGCGAAGCCCCCCCCCCCCAAAAATTTTTTTACCGCCCCCCGAACAAAATGAAATTTATATAATTTATATAGAAAATATATACTTTTAACAGTGTCCGCCCCCCCCCCCCCGAAGAAAGTTTACCGCCCCCCCCGAAGATTTCAAGTGCCCCCCCCCCCCCCCCCCGAGAAAAAAAGTCTGGAAGAAACACTGGTTAGAACCCACTGCAGGTCCCACCTTCTTTCCATCCATGGACGGCTTATAACTATTGCAAAACATTTTTCAGCTACTTGCTGATTCCTGATATTTGTATTTCCTATTTAACATTTTTTTGCAGGTAAATTAGACTGGACCAATCAATTACAATATGCAGTGGGTATTTATAATTATAGAGGTTAGCCGAGGCTACCCCAGTCGGCCTCAGTGACCTTTCCGACTTTCGGTTCTATAAATAAATTTTAGTTTTCACGAAGATAAATTTAGCACAGTTTCGGTTTCCCAAGGAAATAGGCTTTCGGTTTCCGCATTCAAGAAATGCTACATATAAGGCTTGAGCTGCCTATGATTTCTAAGTTTCTAGGTAGTCTGCTTTAGTACAAGTTGTGATTTCTAGGTATAAGTTTGTACCTAGAGTACTGAGCTGGTCGTCTAAGAGAAAATTAGAGGAACTGGATTGCTGTGATTGATAACAACCTAACAACTACTGAACTTTCAACAAATCCGAAAATCGTCATTTACACTAATTTACAGTCTTCATTTCGACATTTGTTTTGACTGGGTGTGTACCTAAAAATAAAATGAAATATGAAATAATAATTATTTTTTATAAACTATTGTTTTATTTTCTTACTAGATAGATCTAGATTAGATCTACCTAGTGTATATTTATATAGTGATTAGTAAGTATAAAGTAAGTAGTTATATTAATTAATACTTAATTATTAATTAATAAGTAGGCCTATCTGTCCTGAGTATAGTAGTATAGTATAATTAATTAAATTCTAACCGAAAATAACTACACTGGCATGTTTGTAGTAGTTAACGTTCATTAGATCAATTAGTAGTTAAGTGTAGTATGTAGTATCATGCAATAGTACTACATTTACCTTTATGTAGGTTAAGCCAGGGTGAGAGTTTGTCTTGCAGAATCGTAGCTAATCAATACTGAATGTGTAATTTATTTACTTTTATCTGATATGAGGATACATTTTAATTAGCGGTATAGTTTATATATTTTTATTTTTATTACAGAATGGAGAACCACAGAGAATCTCGCAAACGCCTCAGACCTTGGCTAGAGAGAATGATCAACATGGGAAAATGTCCCGGACTAATGTGGGAAAATAGAGACGAGCGAACATTCAGGATCCCGTGGAGACATTTCAACAACAAAGAATGGGTGGAAGAAGATTCCAAAATTTTTAGAGAGTGGGCCAAATACACAGGAAAATACCAAGATGGAGACAAAGCAGAATACCCTGTCTGGAAAACTCGTCTTCGATGTGCCCTGAAGAAAATACCTGAAATTAAAGAAATTCCAGAGCTCCATAGAACAGAGGATGTAAACCCTTATAGGGTGTACAAGTTTGTTGATATACCAGTGATGAAAAAAGCCTTGGACCATGATACAGATTCCAACAGCGGCTTTTCACACTTTGGTAGCTCCCCAAATGGCAGAGACTACTTTGAAGAGTCTCAGTCATCACCTCCGGCTAATTTTCTCAATGAAAAAGCTGCAGCCCAACAGTCTGCTAATGTGCCTACAGTTGTGTATGATGAAGAGCCTCGGTATGACCCAAGCTTCAAAATGATTGAAAAAAAAGAAGAGCATTTCCTCCATCAATATCCAAACTATCATCAAGTGTATGGTAACTCTACAGACCAGGGTTTACGAATGGAGTACCAAAACTTTCATGTGAAGCCGCAGATGATTAGCACCATGGTGGAGCCAGCGACGAATTTTCCAAATGTGCACTCAGCCGCGGCTTTGAGGCCAGAAATCTTATCCCATCAGGTGAATACACAGGCGCCACCTGAGCATGTGCAGACAGATGTCAATGAAAACATGACCAGCTTTCCCTCAGACTTAATGTCTGTTGAAAGCACAGATCTGTGCCAGCTAGCCAATATGGAGCTGCCGCCATCCATCTGTAGCAACCAGAGTTTTGGTCCAAGTTTTGGGGGCTCAGCGTCAAGCCTCAATACTGAAATTACCTCAGGTTACGCTCCAGCAATGCAGTTGACCGTTGTTTACGAGTCACCAAACATCGAAGTAATGAGGCAAAATGTAATGGCAAATGGATGTCGGGTTTTTTCAGGATCTGTAGATATAAATACCAATTTAAATGACAAAGCTTTAGAAGAAACATTGTTCGGGCCTAAGGAAGCTACGCAGCTGAAACTGCCGAATGTTGATGAGTTCAATGTAAAGCCTGAACATAAACAGAACATCCAGGATCTCCTTGATAAAATGGAAAGAGGTATAGTTTTAACATACAAGGAGGGGGATATTTATGTGCAGCGCCTCTGTAGGACAAGAGTCTTCCTCACCGATGGTGTGTCAGAGAGTGCTCTTCTAGAGCGGAAGAATCACGCCCCTACTAAAGCTTTTGATCTGAGTAAATTCCACAATGCTTTACAGCAGCATGTAAGTGGTGCTAAAAAGGAGCTCCCGAAACCTTTCTTCACCCTCACCATCGGGCAAGAAATTAAGAAGTCCCACTACCAGCCGCTAAGTCGGATTCTGATTCACATTGTCGTGCAGCACAGTTACGCTGCCAGACTTCTCTCCAACCTAAACAATGCTTCGCTGACATCTGGCCAATATTTTTCATCTGATGACAACTACGACCAGATTGTTGACCAAGTTAAAAAGGTTAGCTTGACCTAGACTCCTAATTTTCTATGTACATTTCAACATTTATAATAATATATTTTTACAAATATTTTACACTATTTAAAATAGACTACCATTTATTTTTTTATAGCTTGAATGAGTTCACAATAGTAAATATTGATGATTATGTCATTGTATTGTGTGAAAGACGGTATTAATGTTATGCAAGTACTAGTAAAAGAACATTTTCAAATTTGAATGTACTTTGTACTCTATCCTACGTTATGAACACTTGAAGTTGATTTGAAATGAGATTACTGTTGTTTAAAATCTATGACTGTAATTTTAAAATTTAACTTAAAAAAAATAGATCTTTGAATAGTATAAAGTTTACCTACTTACGATATGTATATACCCTTTTAACCCAAATAATCCTTGGTGCAGATAAAGTAGAGTTTATGTTTCTTTAAGTTTGGCCTATGAAGGAATAGTGGTCAGCATTATGCCCAACCACCTTTACTCTTCAAATATACTTCCAAACTTAGAGAACTTCATGAAGTTCTACCAACTCAAGCTAATGGACTGAACTCCACACTTGGGTTTATTAATACTGAGCTCTAGCTCAGTCACTCCTCTCCCTTATTTCACTATTAATTTTATGCTGATTTTATTTTAACCCTTTATGTTTTTCATGTTGTTGATACCGTGTGATATCATATGACTTTGTTATAATAACTTTATCATGTTACTGTTGTAATTCTGTTTTTATACATGTAATCTTTTAAAACATTTAAATTGTTACATTGAATGTTAACCACGCTTTCATAAAAAAAAAATAACCGAGTGCACTTTGATTCTTCTTCTTCCTTTTCTTCTATATAAGATTTTTTTTGTTTAATTAAAATAAGTTTTAAAAAATGAGTAATGATTATTTTACACACTTGAATTTTTAAAATTTGGCAAGTTTTTATTTTTATCTTTTTAATATCACCTTAAAGCAAAAACGTTCCTGCTTACAATATCTATTATTTTGATAAAATATATATTATAATGTCGTTGTTGTATAGGCCTACTTTTGTTACTATTATTTAAGATGTACATATTGATTATTTACAAAATAAAAATTCTGCAGCTTCACTGAGTTTTGATTTAAAGTTAGATAACAGTTGAATAGCTCTGGAACTTGTGAGTGGGGAATCTATATTTAGAGTTTTCTGCAGACTTCTTCTTCGTTCTTCATTTTTAATGTTGGAAGGGATTCCCTCCAACACAAGTATTACATGACAACTTGTTATGTACCATATAGACCATTGACTCTGATTTCAGCCTTTTTAAAAAAAATTTCTTCCATACACTTTGTCCAACCAAGAACAGACTACAAGGCAGAAGTTGTTTGATTTTGGAGTTGTCTCTCCTTGAAGAGTTGCTGTTTCCAGCTATTAAGTGTAATCCGCCCGGGGTTCAAACTCAGTTTTCGGTTTAGAAACCATCAGATTTACCAACCCGACCACGCAGATCCCTTTTCAGCAGACAAATTTACCTGTTGTTTTAAAAACTTATGGTGATGTTTGTTGAAATATTATCATCAGGGAACAAATGGAGTGCCTTAATTAAGGTCATAGTAGCAGAAAAATGGAGGGGGAGGGGTACACATTTGACTACCTGCAAAAATGTCAACACAAATGTGCATGGCACTTTGCAATTTATTATTATTCTGCTTTTGTAATTTTCTTAAGGTTTTATGTCTGTTAACGCAAGTATGACGAACTGATTTCGAACAGGAAGTTTAAATACTTCAAGAGATAAAAATATCTTTGATTAAAAAAAGACAATTTTAATTCATGTAGAATCTTGTTTGTTGATTATACAGAAATCATATAAAAAGTGTAAGGTCATAATGTATACTATTACAAACTGTTGCAAGTTAGAATACTTAAATGTACCCACTTCCATAAAGAAACATACTATTAATAACAGAACAAAGAGCTGGAAAAAATGTAAATATGCAGATGTTGTGACATCATTTGGTTGGTTGTACTCAGTTAAACATTTTAAGTACAATTCAATGGTTTTACAATGAAACAATAAACCTTAAGACTTAACCGTTTACATGCTAAAATCATTAACCACCTTTAGAGCTAACCTGTCCACAAAATATTTCTGAAAAAATTATTTGTTGGTGAAAAAAAAAACAAGTAAAAAAACTGACAGGATTGTTAGGCTAAGCATTGAAAAACGAACAGTTTATTGTGTAGTTTAATAAACAATTTCTGCATTTGTGGACTCCTTTAGTTTACATAAAAGAAAAAAAAATGTTTTTGATTATAATGCCATTGCTGTATGGCCCCAGAAAACACTGAACATGTTTTACAAGAATGCATTGTGTACCAGCAGACAAGGCCTATAACTGGCCATAAAACACCCTGCTAAGTGAGAAATTATTGAACAAGCTATAATACCCTCCATTATTTACATATTAAGAACAAATAAAAAGAATAATGAAAAAATGCTTTACAATTTAGAAAAAAATATTTTTACAATTCTCATTCCTCAACTTTGTATGTCAGATACAGTAGAGGTCTAATGGTAGCTTATCATTGCAGCCAAATTGGGATTAATGGTTTGATAGATGTGTACTTAACCAGTTTCTTTACATGTGCAGGGTTTCTTTCAGAATTTTTTTCACTGGGGTTGGGTGGGGGCACAGTTAAAACATTTCCTGGATGGGGAAATGGGCTAAAGTATAATATTGTTTTCTATAATTTATAGATTTTTTTTCTATTCCCTCTGGGAGGGTAGACCTACTTCAGGGGAAATGACTGAACGAAACAGTGATCATGTGATTTTTATTGAGGTAAAGTGCTTTTTCAGCCTGATGTTCCTCATGGAAGGTGGTAGAGTATGTTTTTCTAAGACCATAATAATCATATGATTAAAGGTGAACCATAGCCCAAACCCCATGTACAATTCTGTCTTTGGGTCTGACATGGTGTTAAAATTGGACGAAATCAATCAGACAAATTCAAAATAATGAACAGCTACACTTCTTGACACCAGCAGTGGTTTAAGATAAACATACAGCATAAATTTACCAAACAGTATCTTCCAAGTTGATGTAAAGATCAGGAGTTAGAAGATTAAAATTGTTAAAGTAATATCACAAAAAAATAACCAAATTAAAATAAAACATACTCATCACGTGGGAAATAGACTTAAAATGATAAATATTCCTTAATAAAATAAATTAATTTCCACTAGTATAAATATAAATTTGGAATATGGGGTCATCCATAAATGACGTCACGCTTTTTTTGACGATTTTTACCTCCCCCCCCCCCCTCCCCTCCGTCACACTTCGTCACAAAAAGCCAGACCCCCCCCCCCCCCTAAAATGACGTCACACCTCAACCTACAGCCCCCCTCAAAATTGCAGTTGAATTTTTTTAAAACATTGATATTTTTCCAAAATCTTGTCTAAACTATTACAATTTATTAAAACAGTTATCTAAAACGCGAAATAACGTCTAAAATTCGTTTTCTAACATTGCTTTTTTATAATGCAAAAATGTGACGTCGCAACATCTGACCCCCCCCCTCCCCCTCATCGCACATCGTCACAAAATTACGGACCCCCCCTCCCCCCTACGAGTGTGACGTCATTTATGGATGACCCCTATACTGTTATTTCAATATTTAACAAAATATTAGAGTGGGGTGTTTTAGCCTTGGGCTTTTTTTTAACTCAGTGATCTTTTCATAAAAATATTTTAAAATCATTTTTATCTAACACAACAAATTTACTTTATTTTTATGACATCATCCAACTCAGGGATTTTACTTGAGGCTTCTGTAACACTCTCTACTTTTTCTTCTTTATCTACATATCTATATTTTATAACATTCCCATTTTTTCTCATCTCAAGAGTGGGTGATCCGTTACTGCTTACAGCTCGAGCTGTTAGAGTCAGGTCACCAACTGTTCCCACCCTTATCTGGTAATTCTTTTCTTTTTTTAACTCTTGTTCTACAGGTGAAAATGTCAGAAAGTCTTTTTCTGTATCATTGTAGTCCCCAAATCTAGGGAGAAAAAGTAAGACAAGGAAATGTGTGGTTAGACAATTCTACTGCTTGTAAAAAAATAAGTGGTTTAAGGAATAATTTCTTAGTATAATTACACTCAATATTGAAAAAGTACAACATAAAACAATGTTGAGGCTTATTTTGAAATGTATATCACCTTCTGAATTACGTACATTTCAAATTGACGCAAGTTTTCATTTCGTGTGTCCTTTTTTCTTACAGATTTACTAGATATATTCCACCAGGGTAATGGAATCCAGTTCGCAGCCTCTGAAACGGTATGCATTAAACTAGTTAATATCAATAGGGGGAAGAGATAAGAAAGGTTAAAGTCATTTTGTAACAAATCCTAATGTTTTTGGGCATATTTTTCTTAAAATTGATCAATTAATCTAAAGCTAAATTGTATCAAGATTTACTAAAATAAAAAATAAATAAATAAATAAATATAAAAGCAATAGGGATTTGCAATTTCAGTACAAAGGGAAACTACTCAAATAATGCTTTCAGCACAGTTTTCCTAGCCTGGTTATATCCCCTTACCCAAATAAAAATAAGGTAGACAAATTGTGAGATCATTTTAATGGGCAGAGTTTCTTCCAGGCATCTCACCGGGGGGGGGGGGGGGGGGGGGGGGGGGGAGGGGGTTCAAGCCCCCCTCGAAAAAAATCTACCCCTCCCCGAACGAAATGAAATTTATATGATTTGTATAGAAACTATATACTTTTAACAGTGTCCGCCCCCCCCCCCCCCGAAAAAAGTCCACCCCCCCCCCCCTCCACCCCCCCCACCCCGGAGAAAAAAGTCTGGAAGAAACTCTGTTACTGGGAGTGGAGGGGGAGAGACCAGAGTTTCTTTTAGGCATCTCTTCGAACGAGATGGATTTTATATAGTAAACATACACTTTTACTAGTGTCCGCCCCCCCCCCCCCCCCCCCGAAAAATGTTGACCGCCCCTCCCTCGCCCCGGAGAAAAAAGTCTGGAAGAAAAACTGGGAGAGAACAGGGCAGCCTTTTGACTTTCCAGTGACTGTGGTGGAGGGGGATATATATTTGACAAAATATATTGATGTTGAGCAGATTGTAAGAGGGGCGCATTATAATATATAATTTACTGCCAAAACTATATTTTAAAATAACTTAACGTAGATAGCATTTCATTTTAGGCAACTGCAAGTAATTGTAATTTTTCTTTACCATCTTTGAAGGAAGAATCAAACTTCTCATTTATCAACTTCTTATACTCATCATTAGAAAGTTTACGCATCACAACCTTATTGTTCACGTCTTTTTCAAAAACAGCTGAAAAAAAGTTTAATGTATCTGCCTTTAGTAGTAGCTAAATAAGACATTTATTGTTGGGATGGTGTGAGAGGTGATGTAGATGTCTTTGAAAATCATGTTGATGAAATCTAATTTCAATCTATCAGCTTGCATAATGGTATAAAACATTGTAAAGCATTACAAAAAAAATAAAATTTAGGCCTACTAAAAGTGTAAGTTGATTCTAATGTTCTAGCTAGTTGAATTTCTTCCCACAGAGAGCATTGCTCTTTTCCATGTCTGATTTGTATTTATAAAATTATAAAAAGCATAATAAAATTACCATAAAACTTCAGCTGGTCAGGATTTTTTTCACAAAATGCTTTCAGTTTATCTTTTGTAAACCATTCTAGATTATCTATATTGTTATCTAAAAATAAAATATCAATTATAAGAATTAAAGAATTCTAAAAAAATAAAGCATAATATATCTAATTTATTTAAAATGTAATCAATACATGACATGATTTTTAATTCATTTTAAATACTTGAACTTTTTAAAATAGAATAAAATCTCATAGAAAAAAGAATTGCGCACCAAGCGAACGCCAAAACAAAATGTGCATAATAGTGCGGAATATTATTAGTTAGTACTTTAAAAATTTACATGCGTTTTTTGAGAAATCGAAAATAGCGTAAATTACTACTTCCGGACAACAGAAATTACTCAAAATTTGATAGAAGGTAGAGGAGTAAATCTTTTACTTACATGTTAAATTTCATTTATCTATCTGAAATAGTACCCAAGTTATAGGCTTTTGAAAAATTCAAAGTAGAAAAAGTACCACTTTCGGTTATCGGAAATCGCTCAAAAGTTGATACGGATCTTCGATTTTGATAAAGTACTTATATATGAAATTTCATCAACCTAGCTGTAACGGTACTCAAGTTATCGTGTTTACAGACACACACACAGACACACACAGACACACACACAGACATACACACAGACATACGGACAAGATTGCACAAATATATTTTCCGACTCAGGGAGGTGTAAAACGTACAAGACTTTCTCTATACTTCGTATATACGAGAAAGTAAAAACAACTATACAATCTTTTCTATTGCCCGATTTGATATGAAATTCTCACTCACTTACTGTTAGTGTATAAAAATATACAAGAAAGTTCTGTTTTGCAGTGATATATTTTATGCTGAGATCCTTTGTCCTTGAAATGATTTGTCATGTGATATTTACTCCTAATTTTACATAACTTTATTGAGGTTTTTAATTTTGTTAGTGACTTTGCTGACCTACATTTGGCTTAGGTATTTAAATTTTAAAGCGATAAAATAAGATGCATATTTTATGGATATTGGATTAACTTCAGACATACAGATTATACCACGGCTTACGATCGGTACAATTTCTTTATTAATAAATACAGGGGCTAATATTTTATACAATTACTATGCATATGATTACGAGTAAGAAAATGTCGTTGAAAGGTGTTGTGACCTTGAAATTAACTTTCAAATGACAGCTGTTATAATATTTGGTAACATATTTATGTACACGATTACGAAAATAAGTATTAACATTTAAGAAATGAACATTCCCAATTGTATACGTAACACACCGATGTATATTTTGTTCCACTTTTATTTGACTTTGAGGGATAATAAATATTTTATGAATTTTTTTACTTTTATGTGAGCGAAAATTAAGGGTTTGGGCTTACATTAACATACAAATCTTCAACAAGTCTTTTTAATGAAAGTGAACCTAATTAATGTCAAGAATTTGAAATTCTAATCATATTATATACCGAATTTTAGCCACATAACTTTGTAACATTTGAAAACTCGTGAACAATGTGTCAAAGAAAATAATTTTGAGAAAAAAACAAAAACTGAAATCAACTATCTGATATGTTAAAAATGTGCAACATTTTAAGAAGTTTATTAAATAATTAAAAGTAACGCGGTTTTATATTGAAAATATATAAATCAAAGATTAAAACCAAACTTCCCCTGATTTTAGTAATAAATTTGTTTCTTTTAAAATTGTGTCATTAGTAAAACAAAGATATTAATCAAAATTAGGCATTTTTAATGAGATAAACTATCGCGTAGCCCTTGGTTATTGAAATGTAAATTAAAGTACGCCTAATTAACATTATAAAAATAATTGGTAGAAAATGTTCATAAAAGGTTCATTTAGATGAATATTTTAAAAAAACCCAGAAAAGTTTGTTTTCTATGATAAATGTGCGTGATACCTGTAAGCCTATTTAACATCCAATTTAATGCAACGCGAAGTATAATGTTGAGTGGTGAGCTTGATGAGGAGCCTAATCCACCGCCTGATGACGGGCTTAACCCACCACCTGATGACGGGCCTAATCCACCGCCTGATCCTTGTCCTGAAGATGAACTGTTTGGTGCACACAAATAGAAAACTTATTAAATAAAGCGTATATTACATTTATACTTTAGCGTATACGGAGTATAGAGAAAGTATTGTTATCGTGCAAAAAATCAAAATCGAGATTTTCACGAATCTCGACGTTTTAGACTTTTCTTATTCGGAAAATCTTAATTTTGCAATTGTGTCTGTATGTCTGTGTGTGTATGTCTGTGAACACTATAACTTGAGTACCGTCGCGGCTTGGTTGAGGAAATTGTATGTGTAAGTACTACAACAATTTTGTAGTTCTGATTCAATTTTTCAGAAATTTCTGATAACCGGAAGTGGCATTGATTCTACTTTTGGTTTTTTAAAAGCCTACAACTACACGTTGCACGCTATTAGTGACAAAGCGAAGAAATAACTAACTAGCTTAAAGGCCGTATGTCTGTGTGTGTGTGTGCGTGCGTGTGTGTGTGTGAAATTTCACATGTAAGTGAAAGATCTAATTCTCTGCCATCTGTCAAATTTTGGGTAATTTCCGTCGATCGGAAGTAGTAATTTTCGCTATTTCCGATATCTCGAAAAAAAATCATTAAAATAATGTCTATATCCCGAGTTGCCATCCCCTGTTGTTTTGTATAAGAATATTCGTGAAAGTTTAGGTGAGATCACTCCCGGTTTATTTTAAAATGAGCTAATACCCTAAACTTATAGCAATTCTCATCTCACATCGCCAAAATGTCAAAATACACAGTTTATCTGGTTATTTGTTATACCTCAAAAATAAAAACAACAACCTGCTATGCTGTAATAGAGTATATATATATATATATATATATATATATATATATATATATATATATATATATATATATATATATATATATATATATATATATATATATACACTACAACCAAAAACAACTAACGCAACTTAATCTGTTTTGTAATCCTTGTAAAAAAAACAATTTGACATAATGGTTCCTAGAATATTAATTAAGTCGAGTGAACTAGGTGAAATAATTACTCTCTAAATATAACTATGTGTATTTCTATGTGTATGTCTCCAAATTTAGTTGTAAATGTCAATACAGATCAATAATTAATTTAATACGTAATATACTAGCTTAATACTATTCGTTTCTACAAAAATAGTTTGTCTACAATCAGAATTAAATATATTGTTATCATAAAATATTTCAGCATAATGTAAGTTTTTTAATCAGAGTTGGTATAAAATCAAACTTTTCTATGCAATTTAAAGCTAAGTCTAATAGGTGGAACAATCTGAATAATAGCATAATACATATATTTAAATTATTGATCTTGCAGTTTCAATCATTCATCCTTTTTAATTAGCTACTGTTTATTGTGTTCTTTAAAGATTCATTTTTAACATAATGATATGGTGTGGGTTAGATCACTGTATTGATCACACACCTCTTTAAACAACATTTAGAGTTTTACCTGTTTCAAAAGCTATGATTCTGGCGGCATGGAACTTTGGTACCTAATTACGCGTTTTCCCAAATGTACTTACCAGATCAGTTCGGGGTGGGTTGGGGGGGGTTGGTTCAACTTCATTCACCACAGTCCTGCCGTTTTAGGTGAATATCCTACCCAGCGTATACCTAGGTGTGACATTAATGTCGCTCTGCACAATTGTGGTGGTAAGGTGTGTGGGGGTTTTTAGATGACTGTTCTAAACATACATATACAATTATACAATTATACATATATACTGATTCATAAATAGATTTAAATAAGTAACAGTAGTATTATGATAGTAATTTTTTTAAGAAGGGGTTCATGGGGGTTGTAACCCCCATACCCCCCCCCCTGCCTACGCCACTGCTACCAGGGCACCGAAGGACACACCTGATTCAATTTAGTGAGCGACTGTAACACCCCATTTTATCCATTGTCTATCGCACTGTTTAGAACGAACGCAGGCGCCGTTACGCTCATGGGAAAGCCCAGGGTGCCAAATCAAATCCTACAGGAGCGCCGGGGGACGCGCCTGGTTCGATATAGTCAACGATTATTGTTGCCCATCATGTCTTTAGTAAATAGTTTTTCTTAAACGAACTTATGTGCCATAGTGCTCGCAGGAGAGCCAGGGACGCTTCGGATCGTGCAATCTAAGCTGTGTCGGCGGTTGCGCCTGTTGAAGTTTTAACACTGAGTGTTCTAATCAACGCCAAAAAGTTTGATGGCGATCGGATGAGCGGTGTGAAACTGCAATTGACTTTTATTTTTATATACTGTGTATAGAGAAAAAACAAATCGCGCCCTGTGGCGATCGGATGAAAGGTGTAGTAATGCATAAAAGACAGACACACAGACACACACACATTGCTTAATATATATATATATATATTAATTGAAAGATATGGACACCTAAAAAATCTTAACCCGCCCCTGGCGGAATCCTGTTCTATCTCACTTATACGGTAAGGGATTAACGTACACGCACGGCTTTCATGCGGTAGGTTAACCCGCGCCCCGTTAAATATAATCCAAGCACAGGCATTGTTTACATTTAAACAACTCAGTTTATAAAGAAAAAAGTCACAAGTCTAAGAATAATTGGTAACGCATTGATGAAACCCTTCTTATATATCTTTCAGACTCTCTTCTATCCCCGCGTCAACGCGCGGGGATGGGCACGCTAGTATTTAATAACTAAGCCTATACATGTTTATCCCTTGGATATCCCTCTTTTGGGGATGTCGAGCAGACAGTTTTGAATATCAACATTATGCTTGTCAACCTTATGGCCTGTAGGTTTGACCGTATGTCGACCTTTTGTTCTTATCATGACAAGAGGAATGGTCTAAAGTCTAAATAAATGTTATGTCATGCTGCGTGGGGTATAACATATTTATATAGAAAGGGATAGTAGATATACTATATGCACGATCCTTACCGAATCAAAATAAAAGGAGAAACATTACCCTGCTTTGACATCCAATAATGTCCAATAAGTGAAGCCTGCTGCTGCCGATGCCGCCAAAATTCCCAGCTTTCCAAACTGAAGCCATTTTGCTTTATAAATATTTTGTATTGGCCTTTCACTTGCTCCTTCCTGTCTGCTATACTTATGTAACAATTTACCGTTTATCAAAGAATTTAAACTGTTTGTTTCAGACTTATGAAAAAGTGCATGCTGTATCGGTTTTCGAGTTAACTGCGACACGACAAACTGACGACAAAACATTCTAGTTGAACTCGGTTCACAACTGCGTTGCCTTAACCCTATGTCCTAAATGATATATTTTCTCGAAATTAAGATGAGGGGAAATTCCACATGTTCAACGTTGTTTTGACTAGAAAAGACACCCCATTGGTTAAAATTATCACCCTATTATGCGTGCAAAGTGTAAAAAAAAACACCAGACAGTTGCTTAATGCGTAAGCAACGCCCAAAAAACTGCGTTCGCAGAATCGCATTGTGTGTATGTGGGTGTTTGTGTGTGTGTGTGTGGGTTTGTGTTTGTGTGTGTGTGTTTGTGTGTGTGTGTGCAAAAGCACAAAACCAGTCTGACAACATTTCTAGATAATCCCTCACATATTATTACCAATTCAAGGAATTTCTTGGTAGTCAGAAAGAGAAACAGACAAAGAGACAATCAGACAGACAGAGAGACAGGAAGACATAGAGACATACAACAGATCGACCGATTAACCGAAGTTTCGGTGTAAGCTAAATGTCACTATAACCCTGTGCCTTTGAATTTCCTTTATTCCGAGATCGAAGGTATGCTGTCTATAGGGACGTCTAAATATAAATTAAAGTATTTTGGTTTGTGTGCCTGTGGGTTTGTCTTTTTATGCATTACTAGATACACATCTAAAATATGAATAAGATCTCATGAGCCACCAAAGCTTTTATGAAAGAAAGCAAATTAGTTATATATCATGTAAATCATATCGTATACACACACGTTAACTGTGATGTCATGTGTATGAAAGCTGTATTCGTGGATCACTGCGTTTGTGTGTGTATACGGTATTATTGCGCAAGGCCGGGAGTGTTGACGTGTATGTTTTGTTGCGAACGAGGGTAACAAGGCAAGAGACCATTCGAGTGACAGCGGGTGGGTTGTGAGTGGAAGAGGAGGTGTGTAGGATTGAATGCGGGGGACACAGTTGAAGGTTGGAGTAAAAAGTGAAGGTTAATGTGAAGAGAAGCTAAATACATGAGATTTACTTAACTGTCATACCTAACCTCTACGAGTTTGTTGGAGTATTAACTGACTTTGTAATTTAAACGAGGGTACATCGAGTAAACTACACCGCTAGACAACATGATGTCGACCACATCCTATGGACCACAATGTTAACCGACTTTCTAATTTATATATATAGCCGTCCTGTGAAAAACACATGTGTAAAGAAACGTGACTTGTGTGTTTTTTTTAGCTGCATATAATCGTCGTTGCCCGGGTTTAGAGAGTATACTACTTTTCCAATGAAATGTTTATGCAAATATGGACTCATACATTTTAAACTTCAAACTAACTCTAACTGTAAACTTAACCCTAACCTCAACCAACCACAAAAAAAAACATAAGCGCAAACACAACAACAAACACAAACGCAAACACAACCTTGTGGCTATATATATATATATATATATATATATATATATATATATATATATATATATATATATATATATATATATATATATATATATATACGTATATAGAACATTAAAAATTCGGCGCATCTTTTTGCTATTTTTGCTCACCCAACACCGAAAACCTGGATACGCCTCTGGTATGTATGTACCATAAGTTCCCATCCCTAACACTGCCCCTGTTTGTATTATCTTTCAAATGTTCCCATACCTTACAGCCAGAGGCGTATCCAGGTTTTCAGTGTAAAGGGGGGGGGGGGCGAAAATAGCAAAATAGGCGCTGAACTTGTAATATGTTCTATATACAAATATATATATATATATATATATATATATATATATATATATATATATATATATATATATATATATATATATATATATATATATATATAATATAGGGCGTAGTCTGTTTTTGGCATCATAGTACAATTTTCTTTATAATAGCATTATGGCTATTCTAAAAATTGGAATGCATAAGTCGCGTAAATAAAGATATTTTTACAAGCTTTTATTTAACTCACTTCCTCTGTCGTCAGTCGTCAGTCTGTCTAGACGGAAACGCAGGAGTGAAAATTCGGACAGTTCTACTTGACCGACACGATTCACAGTTGGCACGTGGGTCAAGACATGAAGACAATGCAATCTGAAACTAAATTTGACTTAATTGGATGCCTAATTGATTTTTTATGAATTAATTAAAATTTGGACCGAATTAGTAGGCATGTCTAGCCAACCACACCACACGCGTCATCAATAGCTGCGCCATCACGACCACGTAATGGCTGCGTTCAAAAACCATTGCGCGCCTACTGAACGTGATATTCAGTAGGCGCGCAATGGTTTTTAGTCATGTAACTCTATTGTAGATAAAACATGTAAAGTACTGAAAAAAAAATTCATAAAAAACGTTTTAATAACAAGCTTTTATGTAATGATGCACTAAAAAGTAGAAAATAAATTATAGATTACTATTTAAATAACTATAAAGAAAAGCGTGGGTGTCTTCCTTAACATTAGTAAAGGTATCCAATAGATACTAAAGTGACCCACGCTTTTCTTTATAGTTATTTAAATAGTAGTCTATAATTTATTTTCTACTTTTTAGTGCATCATTACATAAAAGCTTGTTATTAAAACGTTTTTTATGAATTTTTTTTTTACAAGCTTTTATTTAACTCACTTCCTCTGTCTGTCGTAAGTCGTCAGTCGTCAGTCTAGACGGAAACGCAGGAGTGAAAATTCGGACAGTTCTACTTGACCGACACGATTCACAGTTGGCACGTGGGTCAAGACATGAAGACAATGCAATCTGAAACTAAATTTGACTTAATTGGATGCCTAATTGATTTTTTATGAATTAATTAAAATTTGGACCGAATTAGTAGGCATGTCTAGCCAACCACACCACACGCGTCATCAATAGCTGCGCCATCACGACCACGTAATGGCTGCGTTCAAAAACCATTGCGCGCCTACTGAACGTGATATTCAGTAGGCGCGCAATGGTTTTTAGTCATGTAACTCTATTGTAGATAAAACATGTAAAGTACTGAAAAAAAAATTCATAAAAAACGTTTTAATAACAAGCTTTTATGTAATGATGCACTAAAAAGTAGAAAATAAATTATAGACTACTATTTAAATAACTATAAAGAAAAGCGTGGGTGTCTTCCTTAACATTAGTAAAGGTATCCAATAGATACTAAAGTGACCCACGCTTTTCTTTATAGTTATTTAAATAGTAGTCTATAATTTATTTTCTACTTTTTAGTGCATCATTACATAAAAGCTTGTTATTAAAACGTTTTTTATGAATTTTTTTTTTATTGCTTAAATCAGTTTTACAAAACGATATTCATTTTAAATTTAAAAAGAAACAACAATAATTTACTAAGGCCTATGCAACACGTTTGATAACAATTTTGTTTTATCCTGTACTCTAGAACTTTTGTTAGAACTACTACATCCTTTTTGTCAAGGTTTCATTTTAGCAAAATTATCAATCACTTCCTTTTAATTAACATCAGAAGCTAAATGCCGTTCAATCGTAATCAGGGCTAAGCTGGACAATCTGTCTTCGTTCATAGTAGAACGGATGTATGTTTTCAGGAGTTTAAGACGGCTGAAGGATCTTTCTGCTCCGGCACTGCTTATTGGTGAAGTCAGAAATATACGATACAAAGTAGACAGGTTTGGATACATGAATTTCAAAATGCTGTTAAATGTCCACGCTATTTCCAGAGATTCTTTTTCATTTTCAGTTGAAACTCCCTTGTTTTCACTGCTTACACTAAAAACGTCTTTGTAAAATGTTGTAAATTATACGAATTCCTCCACTACTTCAGTTCCACTTTCAACAACATCCGAGTACGTCACTCGCAATTGCTCCAAATGTATCAAACTGTCATCTAATAGAAAATGTTTTGGGTCTAAGCAACAAAACTTGGAAGACACGTCTTTAAAATTTTGAAACCTTGTGTTTGTACTAGTTATGGCAGAGTCCACTGACACTAAATAAGTTTGAACAATGAACTTTTTCCTAGAGTCAGATATCTGAAGAAAAAATGTTGTAGATTACAAAGCTCTACCTATAAAGCAATTTAAATTTGTCTTCCATGTCAACTATTTTTTTTTCTACCACACAATACTTGGTTATTTAACTCAAATGTTTGCTTACAAACTTTTAAGAAACAGATATCACCATATTTGTGCACTTATACTTGTAATAAGTTATTTTTTTTTTTACTTTTCATAGATCTGTAATGAATGTTCACTATGACTTGTTCAGGAGTTGACATTATACACCTTATTGGACACACACACGCACATATAAAAGGAAATTACAACAAAAATCTTCTTAGATTTTATTAATTTATTTTCTTTAAGCCGATAAAACACCATGCAGTAATCTTAACATTCGTTCAAAACATACACGAGTCATTCACTCTATTCATATTTAAGTGACACAATGGTTAAACTCCTCCCTTTTGTTTTCTGTAACTAGGCACAATACGCTTTTGTATTTTATGTCTCAAGCAAGGAGGGGGGGGGGGATATTTTTTCTTTGTAATCGTGTTGTAAACAAAGGATAGGAGATTACTAAGTAAGACGGGTGAGAAGATGGTTTGCATCGCGATAATTGAAAACATGGCGATGTTTAGCTATGCTTACAGACCTCAACCAAAAAAGTCAAGCTTTCTACATGAGCACTATCGGCGAAATTTGTTTTAAATATTTTTAATACACTATTTTTTTTTCTTTTAGTAAGGTTTTATTTATTCTGTTCTCGTTCACGCTTGATGATTTTAGTCCAAAGATTTTTTTATTCTAAGTTTTTCGGTCAGAGCTATCCTCTCTGTTGCTAGTTTTTATGATTGCATCTGAAATTGTTAGGCGAAAGTAGCCTGCATTCCAAATTTCAGATCTCTAGAGCAATCAGAAGTGGGCTAATTTTCGATGTCAATTTTAACAACAAACACATCCACAAACGCGAAGCTGAGTTAATAAAAACGTGTTAAAAAAGTTTAAAAAAACCCACGTTTTCTGATTGAACTAAAAAGTAGAAAATAAATGCTATACATCACAATAATGCAAGCGATCACTCTACTATAAGCGATCAAAAACGTGGGGCGCCGTGATTTTCTTACAGTTTCTAATACTGTTGACTCTCTACAAGCTCCCTAATAAAAGTCAATAGTATTATCTAATCAATAGTAATATAACTTTTACTTCGGCGCCCCACGTTTTTCATCGCTTATAGTAGAGTGATCGCTTGCATTATTGTGATGTATAGCATTTATTTTCTACTTTTTAGTTCAATCAGAAAACGTGGGTTTTTTAAAACTTTTTTAATGATTATTATTAAAAAAAATTCTTCCAAACACTTTGTCCAACCAAGAACAGACTACAAGGCAAAAGTTGTTTGATTTTGGAGTTGTCTCTCCTAGAAGAGTTGCTGTTTCCAGCTATTAAGTGTAATCTGCCCGGGGTTCAAACTCAGTTTTCGGTTTACAAACCATCAGATTTACCAACCCGACCACGCAGATCCCTTTTCAGCAGACAAATTTACCCGTTGTTTTAAAAACTTATGGTGATGTTTGTTGAAATATTATCATCAGAGAACAAAATGGAGTGCCTTAATTAAGGTCATACTGGCAGGTAATTTTGTAATTTTCTTAAGGTTCAATATCTGTCAACACAAGTATGACGCTCTGATTTCAAACAGGAAGTTTAAATACTTCAAGAGATAAAAATATCTTTGATTAAAAAAAGACAATTTTAATTCATGTAGAATCTTGTTTGTTGATTATACAGAAATCATATAAAACGTGTAAGGTCATAATGTATACTAGTATACTATTACAAACTGTTGCAAGTTAGAATACTTAAATGTACCCACTTCCATTAAGAAACATAATAAAATAGAACAAAGAGCTGGAAAAAATGTAAATATGCAGATATTGTGACATCATTTGGTTGGTTGTACACAGTTAAACATTTTAAGTACAATTCAATGGTTTTACAATAAAACAATAAACCTTAAGACCTAACCTTTTACATGCTAAAATCATTGACCACCTTAAGAGCTAAGCAGTCCACAAAATATTTCTGAAAAAATTATTTGTTAATGAAAAAAAAAAAAAGAGTAAAAAAATCAACTGACAGGATTGTTAGGCTAAGCATTGAAAAACGAACATTTCATTGTGTAGTTTAATAAACAATTTCTGCATTTGTGGACTCCTTTAGAATAGTTAACATAAAAGAAAAAAAAATGTTTTTGATTATAATGCCATTATTGTATGGCCCCAGAAAACACTGAACATGTTTTACAAGAATGCATTGTGTACCAGCAGACAAGGCCTATAACTCTGGCCACAAAACACCTTGCTCAGTGAGAAATTGAACAGGGAGCTGGTGCAGTAACTGTGCAGTTTGCCTGCAATATTGGACAAGCTATAATACCCTCCTTTATTTACATATTAAGAATAAATAAAATGAATAATGAAAAAATCCTTTACAATTTAGAAAAAAATATTTTTACAATTCTCATTCCTCAACTTTGAATGTCAAATACAGTCCAAAGGTCTAATTGTAGCTTATGATTGCAGCCAAAATAGGACTAAATGGTTTGATAGATGTGTAATTAACCAGTTTCTTTACATGTGCAGGGTGTCTTTCAGAATTTTTTTCACTGGGGTTTGGGGGGGGGGGGGGGCACAGTTAAAACATTTCCTGGATGGAGAAATGGGCTAAAGTATAATATTTTTTTCTATAATTTATAGATTTTTTTTCTATTTCCTCTGGGAGGGTGGACCTACTTCAAAGGGAGATGACTGAAAGAAACAGCGATCATGTGATTTTTATTGAGGTAAAGTGCTTTTTCAGCCTGATGTTCCTTATGGGAGGTGGTTGAGTATGTTTTTCTAAGACCATAATAATCATATGATTAAAGGTGAACCATAGCCCAAACCCCATTACTATGATCAGCTTGAGTCAGTTATCCAAAAGTGACATTGGATTTTGAGACAACCTACAATCTTAAACACAAGACTTTGGGTAAATGGGTTTATGAGCACATGCCTTATAAAGATGCAGCACAATCTTATTTTATTTTGAGTAGGGTAAAAAGTTTTGTGCACATCTGGCTTTGGAACTGATAATATATGGTGTTAAAATTGGAAATAAATCAGATTAAAAATAATGAATAGCTGCACTTCTTGACATCAGCAGTGGTTTAAGATAAACATACAGCATAAATTACCAAACAGTATCTTCCAAGTTGATGTAAAGGTCAGGAGTTAGAAGATTAAAACTGTCAAAGTAGTTTCACAAAAATATAACCAAATTAAAATAAAACATACTCATCACTTGGGAAATAGACTTAAAATGACAAATATTCATATATAAAGTAAATTAATTTCCACTATTATAAATCTTAATTTGACATATACAGTTATTTCAATATTTAACAAAATATTATAGTGGAAAGTTTTAACCTTGGCTATTTTTTTATATTTTTATAGAAAGTTAATTACGGCATTTAATTGTAATAAGATCTCTTAATTTAGAGTATTTAAGTTTAAAATAGTTATCTTGACTATTTATTTATACATTAAAAATTTAACTCAGTGATCTTTTCATAAAAATATTTTAAAATCATTTTTATCTAACACAACAAATTTACTTTTTTATTATTACATCATCCAACTCAGCGATTTTACTTGAGGCTTCTGTAACACTCTCTACTTTTTCTTCTTTATCTATATATCTATTTTTTATAACATTCTCTTTTTTTTCTTCGTTTTTCTTAGTTCTTAATCTTATCTCAAGAGTGGGTATGCTGTTATCCTGGGGTTCTTTTTTTGCCTTGGTGTTCGTGAAAGTGCTTTCAGCTCGAACTGTTATAGTCAGGTCACCAACTATGCCCACCCTTATCGGGTAATTCTTTTTAATTTTTACCTCTTGTTCATCAGGAGAAAATGTCAGAAAGTCTTTTTCTGCATCCTCGAAATTCCCATCTCTAGGGAGACGAAAAATAAGGACAAGGGTGGTTAGACAATGCTATTGCTTGTAGTAAATAAGTGGTTTAAGGAATAATTTCTTAGTATAATTACACCCAATATTGAAAAAGTACAACATAAAACAATGTTGAGGCTTATTTTTGAAATGTATATCACCTTCTGAATTACATACATTTTAAATTGAATCAAGTTTTTATTTCTTGTGTCCTTTATTCTTTCAGATTTACTGGACATATTCCACAAAGGTAATGGAATCCAATTATAAGTCTCTGAAACTGTATGCATTAAACTAGTTAATATCAATAGGGGGAAGAGGTAACACATTCCAAATTTTTTTTGGTACAATTTTTTTTAAATTTATCATTGAATTTAAAGCTAAATTTTATCCCGATTCACTAAAAATAAAAAAATAAAAATAAATAAAAAAATATAATAGCAATAAATAGTGATTTGCAATTTCAGTACAAAGGGAAACTACTCAAATAATGTTTTCAGCACAGTTTTCCTAGCCTGGTTATTTCCCCTTACCCAAATAAAAAGTACATTTAAGGTTGACTTGACAAAGTGTGAGGTCATTTTAATGGGAGTGGAGGGGAGAGACCAGAGTTTCTTCCAAGCATCTCTTCGGGGGGGGGGGGGGAGGGGGGCCAGAGCCCTTCAGAAGAAAGTCTACGGGCCCTTTCAAACGAGATGGATTTTATATAGTAAACATACTTTCTTTTACTAGTGTCCGCCCCCCCCCCCCCAAAATGTTAACTTCCCCCCCCCCCCCCCCCCCCCCCGAAAATTTCAAAAGCCCCCCCCCCCCCCCGGGAAAAAAGTCTGGAAGAAACACTGGGAGAGACAGGGCAGCCTTCTGACTTTCCAGTGACAGTGGTGGAGGGGGATATATATTTGGCAAAATATATTGACGTTGATCATGGACCACTACTAATACATTAATGAACATGCTCTCTAAAGCACATTCACAATTAAAACCAGATTATTTAAAGTGATATGTACTAGTAATGGCACATCTGGTGATAAAGTATTTATTGAGCAGATTGTAAGAGGGGCGCATTATAATATATAATTTATATTTTAAAATAACTTAACATAGATAGCACTTCATTTTAGGCAACTTCAAGTAATTGTAATTTTTCTTTACCTTTTTTGAAGGAAGAATCAAGATTCTCATTCATTAATTTCTTATACTCATCATCAGAAACTTCACGCAAGGAAACTTTATTGTCCTCCATGTCTTTTTCAGAAACAGCTGAAAAAAAGTTGAGTGCATCTGCCTAAATAAGACATTTATTATAGGGATGATATTATAAGTGATGTAGATGTCTTTGAGATTTAATTTGATGAAATTTAATTTCAATCTATCACCTTACATAATGGTATAAAACATTGTAAGGATAGAATAAGGTGGGTAAGTAAATTGATTCTAATTTTAGCCACTTGAATTTCTAACCACAGAGAGCATTGCTCTTTTCCATGTCTGATTTGTATTTATAAAAAAGCATATTAAAATTACCATACAAATTCAGCTTGTCAAAATTTTTTTCACAAAATGCTTTCAGTTCATCTTTTGTAAAGACTTTTACCTTCTCGTTTATCAACAAGTTATCTAAAAATAAAATGTAAATTATAAGAATTAAAGAAGCCTTAAACTAAAGCATAATATATCTAACTTATTTAAAATTTAATCAATACATGACACTATTTATAAACGATAAGTAGAGCTAATGTCACTTAAAATAAAGGTAGTCCCAGATTTATATTTTAAACTACAAACCTTCTAGGTCTACTTCTTCAGTTGCTTGATGGTAAACCAAACTTTCTTCTTCTGGAAAACTTTCAATTTTACAGATTTAAAAAAAAGAGACTAGATCTATAATTATTAGACTAATCAAATTGATGAAATTGATGTATGCCCTGTAGACTTTTTTTTTCAAAGATGACACAATGTTAAAATGTGTATTCATATTGTTAAACAAATAATGTAGGCCAATGGATCCCAAATGGTTAATTCTACTTGCTGTGTTGAGTAAAGTTATGTTTTCTATATAATGAAATTTGTGACGCCATGCAGTGTTTCTTCCAGACTTTTTTCTCCGGGGGGGGGGGGGGCGGATTAAAATGTTCAGGGGGGTTGGGGGTTAAAAGTATATATTTCCTATATAAATTCCATTTCGTTCGGGAGGCGGTAGACTTACTACTCCCTCCCCCCCCCCCCCGAAGAGATGCCTGGAAGAAACTGATTATCCCACGACCAAGTAGTTCACAAACCTCTCTTGTAATCACAATTTTAAAAAAAATTAGGCTCACAATCATGTAAACAGTATACTATATAGCCTTTACTAGTTACATTACCCCTTACACACAAAACCCACATGTTATGTAACTAGAGTCGGAATTTCTCCCTCACCATAAAATACATCGACTAATAAGATGATAAAAGGCACGCCCTCCGCGGGGCTACCCCCCCCCCACCCTTTTGATATAAATATTAGTATTAGTCTATATAATAGGTGCGTCTAGCAAAGCAATTTTATTTTTTTATTGGATGTCTACTACCAGAACTAATGTTACATCCAACAAAGTATAAATACTACAGGAAAGGGGTAAATTGATGGGGGTGGGAGGGTGGGGTGGGAGTGGATGTTGGGGTAGGTGGGGGGGGGATGGATGTGGAGTAGGGGGTGGGGTGGGTGGGGGGAGTGGATGTCCAGAATCGACGTCACGCCTGTTAGGATGAATTCGACTAAATCTGATCAATTAGCTGCTAGATAAATAATAATTAGCCAATGAATTAAAGAAGAGAAAGAAATGTGTAAAAGTTACCCTGCTTTGACATCCTTCAATAAAGTCAAGTAAGTGAAGCCCGCTGCTGCTGTAGTAGATGCTACCACCAGCAATCCCAGTTTTCCAAACTGAAGCCATTTTGATTTTGTTTTATACTGTAGTTTACCTCCAGCTTCCTCCTGCCTGTTTTGTGAATGTAGCAGCTTGCTGTTTACAAAACATTTTGTACCTACATTGTTCGTTTTGGGCTTTTGAAAAAATATATTCTGTATTGGTTTAACAGTGTTATTTGCCTCAATTAACCTACGACCGAAAATACGAAGCATCCTACTTGTACTAGCCATTCCGTACACAAAGGCGATGCACTTTAAATGTCAATAGCCACTAGAATGATAGAATCCTACTTGTGAAATGGGTGCAAATTCCTGGAAATTTCCGGAAATTCCCGGTAAGACCTCGGCTTTACAACTTCATCACAGGTTTAAAACGAAAGTTTATGAATGAGGCAATAAGAAATTGAAAACAACACGGCAGTTCAAAATAACAGGCTTACATTATATATGGCTAAAGGTGACGTCTTAGTCGCGTATATATACATATACATATATATATATATGTATATATATATATATGTATATATGTATATATATATATATATATATATATATATATATATATATATATATATATATATATATATATATATATATATGTATATATGTATATATATATATATATATATATATATATATATATATATATATATATACATATATACAGTGCCGCCAGACCCCGCAATGCGGGGTGGCCCAGGCCGTTTAGGGGCCCACAGCCGACCATGATCAATTTTTTTTTTTTATAGTTAAAGAATAATTTTCTTGTAAAAAAAACAAACAGATCTACTACAGTTGTGATGTACTACAGTAGCTAACACACACTGTATCGTAAAGTTGTAGTGTGTAAGATAGGCAATCATTCAAACCGCTTCCATGACTTATTTCCCTTTTTTAAAATAGTCAAATACGTGTGTTCTTAAGAAACTTTAAATAAATTTGCACTTAACAAATTAAAAAGCAATTACATCTCTTAATTATTATTTTTTAAATACATAATAAAGAATGAAATAGTAAAAAAGGAAATGTGTTAAAAACTAATAATATAAATACAAAAAAACTTTAAATAAACATAAGGCGAGAAACCATTACACATACAAAGCTTTCTTGCTTCATATTCTTTTGACCGACTTGCTACTTAAGAAACATTATGTCAAACATTGAAACAAAGAATTTCAAAACAGATTAATAGCACTTACTCATGATGTGTTGTTGCTGTATTGTGTTTTAATTAAAATAAAAACTAAGAATTTTTAATTCTTCAAATTTCGAACAAGCCCGAATTCTATGTTCGTATTTTTGGTATATATATATATATATATATATATATATATATATATATATATATATATATATATATATATATATATATATATATATATATATATGGGGCCCAAAAATTTTTTTTTGCGGGGTGGCCCAATTTTTCTAGTTCCGCCACTGATATAAATATGTGTGTGTGTGTGTGTAGGGCAATGGGTAGGCCTATTAGGCTATAAATTTGACACCTAGAGTGACAGGACAAAATATCTTATGGACATAATCTCAGGACAAACGATCTCAATAACAACTGATCTCAGACAAAGATCTCACACAATATTGATCAGCAAAATATTTATAGTATTTAGGAGGATTTTAGTCAATTTGAACATTTTTGTAATAAGCATATGGATTTTATTTCCTTTTTTACAAGCTTTTATTTAAATCTCAACGTCCGTTTGTTTGTAGTTTGAGGATTTTTTAAATCTTGTAACCCAGCTTTGATCCAATTCTAATGCAGCGATTTTATTCAAACTTTCCAGATACGTTCCACTTTGATGGAAATACACGTCTATCTATTTTGTAAACTAATTAGATGTTTAGTCAGTCATTAAACAATAAATATACAGTTTCAAAACTAAGGGGAGATAAAAAAATTAAATAACTCGATAGATTCCTATATCCAATAACACAAGGGGAGATAACTAGCTATTAGTATATCCCGACCAGTCCGGTGATGTTCACGCCGAAAAATGCACAACCCTAGAGACGATAGATCTCATGAAGACTATCAAGGGAAAATACTCAAGTTTTGAAACTAAGATTTGGAACTTGCTGTCGTGTAGACATCGTGTAGACCACATCGTATAGACCATATTGTATCGACCACAATTTTAACCAACTTGGTACTTTTATACCATATTATATAGAATAGACCACTTCTTATAGACCACATTGTGTAGACCACATTGTATAAACCACATGGTGTAGACCACAAGGTGTTGACCAAATTGTATACACCACATCATGTAGAACACATTGTATAGACCACATTGTATAGACCACTTTGTATAGACCACATTGTGTAGACCACACCGTGTAGACCACAGTAATAACCAACTTTGTACTTTATACCAGATTACATTGTATAGACCACATTGTGTTGACCACATTGTATAGACCACACTATATATACCACATTGGTAGACCTCATCGTTTAGACCACATTGTGTAGACCACAGTATTAACCAACTTTGTACTTTATACCAGATAAATTGTATAGACCTCATTGTATAGACCACATTGTGCAGACCACATCGTGTAAACCGAATCGTTTAGACCACATTGTGAAGACCACATAGTTTAGACAACATCGTTTAGACCACATTAGGTAGACCACATCGTTTAGACCACCTTGTATATTCCACATTGTGTAGACCACATCGTGTAGACCACATTGTGTAGTCCACATTGTATAGACCACATTGTATAGACCACGGGTTCCCAACCTGGGGGTCGCGACCCCCCTGGGGGTCGCGAAGGTCTTTCTGGGGGGTCGCCAACTGGTATACTAAACCTTAGTAATTTGAAACAAAACATAAATATTTAGAAGAATTTTTTTTTTAAATTCGGCTTCATTAACATCACAGGAAATGTAATAGAGAAGAAACAAAGCGCACTGTACAAAGTTGTTCTCAGTCACGAATCTATGATATATTCAAAACTAAAACGTCATTTGAGACGATTCATTCGGAACACACCAAAAAATATATGGAGTTCTTTCGTCGGTAAGAAGCTAGTTGCAAACGCCAGAAACTTGATCGAACAGGAAGTTTTCACCAGCATTAGTGCAAGCATCAAATGAAGTCGCGATAGAAAATGCCAAGCAAAAAAAAAAAAAAAAAAAAAAAACAATGGAGAAAATCTCATCAAACGCTGCATGTACGTAAATGTTAAATAACACATTTTTATTGAAATTAAGCTTTCACCATTGTTTGCTTTTCAAGTTGATAAATCAACAGACGTGAGTTCGTGTTCGCAGTTGCTGGTCTGTGTCTATATTCATGCGGATGATAGCAAAGAAAAGTTGCTCTTTTGTGAAGATAGCATGGAGAAAATAAATACCTTTTTTGAAACTGGATGATTAAAATGGGTTACAACGGCTGTGGGGGTTTGTACGGATGGTGCGCCATCTATGTTTAGCTCAAAATCGGGCTTTCAGAACACAGAAAGATTTAGCTCCCTAACCACTGCCCTAACCAATCGACATCAAGAGTCCATTGCTAGTATAAGTAGTGAATTATATAAAATCTAGAGCCTTCAAAGAACTGAGCAAAAACATTCATATAGATCACGAGATTCTGCTCTTCTACACTACAGTACGCTGGCTGTCAAACGATATGTTGTAAATTGTGTTTTTGAATTGAAATCTGAAATCAAATTGTTCTTGGGAGTGCAAAGGAAACAAGACTTTTTGGTATACTTAAAACGACATAGAGTGGTTGGAGAGAGTATCATACCTAGCAGATATGTTCGAACATCAAGATAAGCTTAACCTGAAGCTTCAGGGAAAATGAACGAATATTATAACTTTCCATGATAATCTCGGGGCATTTTTATCAAAGCTGCAAAATCGGTAAAGAAAACAAATCTTGGAAATATTGTAAATTTGAGAAACTTTGCGGTGTGGTAGATGAATCTGATTGTGAGATAATTAACATTTCGAAAGAAGCGATTTCTGGGCATCTTGAATAGGCTGTTGCTCGTAATTTTTAAACTCCACTAATTTCAAATAAAATTATACCACAAACAAAAACAGGATTTTTTTCCCTACACATTGATACCAATTTTGTGTATATAGCTTAATTAGGAGCTAAAATATGGCCTTTTAAAAATTTGTGGGCGTGGCTGAAACATTAAAAAATTATAATTATCACTTGAATCTCTTGAAAACGAACTGTATCGCTATTTCTCTGAGCTGAAAAAAGAAGAATCTGCATTTACGCATTACCCATTCTCTTCTTCCCTTGATGTTGCCAGCATTCCCGATGAATTACAAGATGAATTCTTTGATTTGCAGAATGATTCCGAGTAAGATGAAAAACTGCAGACACAATTTTGGTGTAGTATTCACCATTCATACCCAAACGTAAAATTGATTGACTTTTCGAGAATATATTTTCAACACTATTCTTCGATTAAAAACAAAATTAAGATAATTATTATGACATAGGTTGGCGTTAACAAAAAATGTTTTTAATTAAAAACTTAACCACGAAGGTTTAGTGAATAGTATGCAATTGTACTCAGTTATCAAGAGTACTTCATATTGAAAGTCTACTAGAAAATCTTATTTTAGTGCTTATTCATTTCCATACTAATTTCGGCTTTTTAATTCTATGGGGGTCGCGGGTCACTTACTTTTTATAAAAGGGGGTCGCCACTCGAAAAAGGTTGGGAACCCATTTTAATCATCCAGTTTCAAAAAAAGGTATTTATTTTCTCCATGCTATCTTCACAAAAGAGCAACTTTTCTTTGCTATCATCCGCATGAATATAGACACAGACCAGCAACTGCGAACACGAACTCACGTCTGTTGATTTATCAACTTGAAAAGCAAACAATGGTGAAAGCTTAATTTCAATAAAAATGTGTTATTTAACATTTACGTACATGCAGCGTTTGATGAGATTTTCTCCTTTGTTTTTTTTTTTTTTTTTTTTTTTTTTTGCTTGGCATTTTCTATCGCGACTTCATTTGATGCTTGCACTAATGCTGGTGAAAACTTCCTGTTCGATCAAGTTTCTGGCGTTTGCAACTAGCTTCTTACCGACGAAAGAACTCCATATATTTTTTGGTGTGTTCCGAATGAATCGTCTCAAATGACGTTTTAGTTTTGAATATATCATAGATTCGTGACTGAGAACAACTTTGTACAGTGCGCTTTGTTTCTTCTCTATTACATTTCCTGTGATGTTAATGAAGCCGAATTTAAAAAAAAAATTCTTCTAAATATTTATGTTTTGTTTCAAATTACTAAGGTTTAGTATACCAGTTGGCGACCCCCCAGAAAGACCTTCGCGACCCCCACGGGGGTCGCGACCCCCAGGTTGGGAACCCGTGGTATAGACTACATTGTAGAGACCACATTGTGTAGAACACATCGTTTAGACCACATCGTTTAGACCACATCGTTTAGACCACATTGGTAGACCTCATCGTTTAGACAACATTGTTTAGACCACATTGTGGAGACCACATCGTTTAGACACATCGTGTAGACCACATTGTGTAGACCACATTGTGTAGACCACATTGTGTAGACCACATTGTGTAGACCACAGTATCAAACAACTTTGTACTTTATACCAGATTACATTGTATAGACTACATTGTAGAGACCACATTGTGTAGAACACATCGTTTAGACCACATCGTTTAGTCCACATCGTTTAGACCACATGGTTTGGACCACATTGTGTTGACCACATTGTATAGACCACACTGTATAGACCACATTGGTAGACCTCATTGTATAGACCACATTGTGTAGACCACATAGTGTAGACCACATTGTGTTGACCACATCGTGTAGACCACATTGTAGACCACATTGTATAGACCACATTGTGTAGACCACATAGTGTAGACCACATTGTAGACCATCTTGTGTATTCCACATTGTGTAGACCACATAGTTTAGACCACATCGTTTAGACCACATTGTTTAGTCCACATTGTGTTGACCACATCGTTTAGACCACATTGTGTAGACCACATTGTATAGACCACATTAGGTAGACCACAACGTTTAGACCACCTTGTGTATTCCACATTGTATAGACCATATCGTGTAGACAAAAGTATTATCCAACGATGAACTTAAAACCAAATTACATTCTATAGACCACATCGTGTAGACCATATCGTGTAAACCACATTGTATAGACCACATTGTATAGACCACATTGTGTAGACCACTTCGTGCAGACCATATCGTATAGACCACATTGTATAGACCACATTGTGTAGACCACAGTATTATTTAAGTTTGTACTTTATACCAGTTTACATTGTTCAGACCACATTGTATAGACCACATTGTATAGACCCGATGTATAGACTACATCGTTTAGACCACATTGTATAGACCACGTCATGTAGACCACATCGTGTATACCACATTGTGTAGAACACAGTATCAAACAACTTTGTACTTTATACACGTTTAAATTGTAAAGACCTCATTGTATAGACCACATTGTGTAGACATCGTGTAGACCACATTGTGTAGACCACATTGTGTAGACCAAATTGTATAGATCACATTGGTAGACCTCATCGTTTAGACAACATTGTGTAGACCACATCGTTTAGACCACATTGTGTAGACCACATTGTGTAGACCACATTGTGTTGACCAAATTGTATTGACCACATTGGAAGACCTCATCGTTTAGACCACATTGTATAGACCACATTTTGTTGACCACATCTTATAGACCACATTGTGAAGACCACATCGTGTAGACCACATTGTAGAGACCACATTGTGTAGACCACATTGTGTAGACCACATTGTATAGACCACATTGTGTAGACCACAGTATCAAACAACTTTGTACTTTATACCGGATTACATTGTATAGACCACATTGTAGAGACCACATTGTGTAGACCACATTGTAGAGACCACATTGTGTAGACCACATTGGGTAGACCACAGTATTAACCAACTTTGTACTTTATACCAGATTACATTGTATAGACCACATTGAAGAACACATCGTTTAGACCACATCGTTTACACCACATCCTTTAGACCACATGGTTTGGACCACATTATGTAGACCACATTGTGTAGACCACATAGTGTAGACCACATAGTGTAGACCACATTGTAGACCACCTTGTGTATTCAGCATTGTGTAGACCACATAGTTTAGACCACATAGTTTAGACCACATTGTTTAGTCCACATTGTGTTGACCACATCGTTTAGACCACATTGTGTAGACCACATTGTATAGACCACGTTAGGTAGACCACATTGTTTAGACCACCTTGTATATTCCACATTGTGTAGACCACATCGTGTAGACCACATTGTGTAGTCCACATTGTATAGACCACATTGTATAGACCATATGGTGTGGACAAAAGTATTATCCAACGATGAACTTAAAACCAAATTACATTGTATAGACCACAACGTGTAGACCATATTGTGTAAACCACATTGTATAGACCACATTGTATAGACCACATTGTGTAGACCACAGTATTATTCAAGTTTTTTATACTTTATACCAATTTACATTGTTCAGACCACATTGTATAGACCACATTGTATATACCACAATGTATAGACTACATCGTTTAGACCACGTTGTATAGACCACATTGGTAGACCTCATCGTTTAGACCACATTGTGTAGACCACATTGTGTAGACATCATCGTGTAGACCATATTGTGTAAACCACATTGTATAGAAACCATTGTGTAGACCACATCGTATAGACAACACTGTATAGACCACATTGTATAGATAACATTGTGTAGACCACACCAATTAGACCACATTGTGTAGACCACATTGTGTAGACCACATTGTATAGACCACATTGTGAAGACCACATCGTGTAGACCACATTGTGTAGACCACATTGTGTAGACCACAGTATCAAACAATTTTGTTCTTTATACCAGATTACATTGTATAGACCACATGGTATGTACCACATTGTGTAGACCACATTGTGTAGGCCACATAGTGTAGACCACATTGGTAGACCACATCGTTTAGACCACCTTGTGTATTCCACATTATGTAGACCACATCGTGTAGACCACATTGTGAAGACCACATCGTGTAGACCACATTGTGTAGTCCACATTGTATAGACCACATTTTTTAGACCACATTGTGTAGACCACAGTATTATTCAAGTTTGTACTTTATACCAGTTTACATTGTTCAGACCACATTGTGTAGACCACATTGTAAAGACTACATCGTTTAGACCACATTGTATAGACCACGTCATGTAGACCACATTGTGTAGACCAAAGTATCAAACAACTGTGTACTTTATACACGTTTAAATTGTAAAGACCTCATTGTATAGACCACATTGTGTAGACCACATTGTGTAGACCACATTGGTAGACCTCATCGTGTAGACCACATTATGTAGACCACATCGTTTAGACCACATTGTATAGACCACATTGTGTAGACCACAGTATTATTCAAGTTTTTTATACTTTATACCAGTTTACATTGTTCAGACCACATTGTATAGACCACATTGTATATACCACAATGTTTAGACTACATCGTTTAGACCACGTTGTATAGACCACATTGGTAGACATCATCGTTTAGACCACATTGAGTAGACCACAGTATCAAACAACTTTTTACTTTATACATGTTTAAATTGTAAAGACCCCATTGTATAGACCACATTGTGTATACCACATTGTGTAGACCACATTGTATAGATCACATTGGTAGACCTCATCGTTTAGACAACATTGTTTAGACCACATCGTTTAGACCACATTGTGTAGACCACATCGTGTAGACCAGATTGTATAGACCACACTGTATAGACCACATTGGTAGACCTCATCGTTTAGACCACATTGTGTAGACCACATGTTTTGGACCATATTGTGTTGACCACATTGTATAGACCACACTGTATAGACCACATTGGTAGACTTCATCGTTTAGACCACATTGTGTAGACCACAGTATTAACCAACTTTGTACTTTATACCAGATTACATTGTATAGACCACATTGTATAGACCACATTGTAGAACACATCGTTTGGACCACATCGTTTACACCACATCCTTTAGACCACATGGTTTGGACCACATTGTGTAGACCACATTGTGTAGACCACATAGTGTAGACCACATAGTGTTGACCACATTGTGTAGACCACATAGTGTAGACCACATTGTGTAGACCACATTGTATAGACCACATAGTGTAGACCACATAGTGTAGACCACATTGTGTAGACCACATTGTATAGACCACATTGTGTAGACCACATCGTGTAGACCGGATCGTTTAGACCACATTGTGAAGACCACATAGTTTAGACCACATCGTTTAGACCACATTGTTTAGTCCACATTGTGTTGACCACATCGTTTAGACCACATTGTGTAGACCACATTGTATAGACCACGTTAGGTAGACCACATCGTTTAGACCACCTTGTGTATTCCACATTGTGTAGACCACATCGTGTAGACCACATTTTGTAGTCCACATTGTATAGACCACATTGTATAGACCATATGGTGTAGACTAAAGTATTATCCAACGATGAACTTAAAACCAAATTACATTGTATAGACCACATCGTGTAGACCATATCGTGTAAACCACATTGTTTAGACCACATTGTACAGACCACATTGTGTAGACCACAGTATTATTCAAGTTTGTACTTTATACCAGTTTACAATGTTCAGACCACATTGTTAGACCATATTGTATAGATCACAATGTATAGACTACATCGTTTATACCTTATTGTGTACAACACATCGTTTAGACGACATTATATAGACCACAGTATTAACATACTTTGTACTTTATACACGTTTAAATTGTAAAGACCTCATTGTATAGACCACATTGTGTAGACATCGTGTAGACCACATTGTTTGGACCACATCGTGTAGACCACATTGTAGAGACCACATTGTGTAGACCACATTGTGTAGACCACAGTATCAAACAACTTTGTACTTTATACCAGATTACATTGTATAGACCACATTGTAGAGACCACATTATGTAGACCACATCGTTTAGACCACATCGTTTAGACCACATCGTTTAGACCACATGGTTTAGACCACATGGTTTGGACCACATTGTGTAGACCACATTGTATAGACCACATTGTATAGACCACATTGTGTTGACCACATTGTGTAGACCACATTGTGTAGACCATATTGTGTAGACCACACCGTTTAGAAAAGTATAGACCACATTTTTACCGAGTTGTAATTTGTACAGGCTACCCTGACCCCGGATGCGGCGGTTTAAATTATAATACGTGTTGGTATAAAGGAAAATCCACGATAATAGTGCGCCATTTATTTTTACCGTAGCGGAGCACAGGTATTAGCTAGTAATTAGGCGTAAATGTTTTCTTGTTAATTTAAAATAATTTTAAACATTTTAAAAATGCGATTTCAATCAAACATTAGTATTTTTAAAAATAAAACGTTTAAAATTTGAAATATCAATTCTATGTAGATCTAGATCTAGTATTATAGCAATGACACCCAGTAGTTTAATAATTAGTTACCAGAGTTAGAATGTGGCCGTTACTTATTTACTAATAGAATAAAGTTAATTTAAATGAGCTACATCGCATAGACTTCAACGTATAAGTCACGTTGTATAAATTAAAATTCGCTAAAAATCTAGATCTAAATTAATAAAATTAGCAGAAAAAAATAGTTGTACTTACCCCTGACCGTCCAGGAAAATAATAAAAGTTTTGACACCAACCTTGTCTGACTTTATCAGAAACATCGTGTAGAATATTTGGTATATCGTATAGACAACATCGTTTGGGCATCAAATATAGTGCAGTAACGTATAGTGCAGTAACGTATAGTGCAGTAACGTATAGTGCAGTAACGTGCATAGCACGTCGTTTGGGGCACATCATTTAGTCCAAAACGTATGGACCATAACATATAGAGCAAATCGTATGGACCATAACGTATGGACCATAATGTATAGAGCAAATCGAATGGACCATAACGTATAGAGCAAATCGTATGGACCATAACGTATGGACCATAACATTCTAGAGCAAATCGTATGGACCATAACATATAGAGCAAATCGTATGGACCATAACATATAGAGCAAATCGTATGGACCATAACGTATGGACCAGATCGAGGCCCTGCCAGTTGACAAACTGGCCAAGGAGATCGTTGGTTAAGTGGTCTTAGCTCATACAAAACGCGCGGACCTCACGGGAGACACATAACAAACAAATCTTAACGCCATCTGTAGTAGAGATATTGTTAAATATATATCTTTGTAAAATAACGTTTAAATTTACTAGAATATTATAAACATTTGAAGCGTTTTTTTGTTTTTTTGAAATTTCAGATAGACTATCACCATTCATTTGCGGTTCAAAAAATTTTGAGGTTATTTTTTTTTAAATTGTCATTTGAGACCTAACATTAATCTTTTGAAAATGAAACGTTTCTAGATTTGAAACATTAAAGTGCAGACCTCACACAATAAACAAATCCTAATGCTGTCGGGTCTCGATCTAGTTTTGAAGATATGGTTTTGTAAAAAAGGTTTATTCCCACTTGGATCTAGATCTAGATTTAGTATGTTTTGAACTTTTGAATCGTTTCTTTAAAATTAAAATTTTAAAGAAAAACTATTACGTTCACTAGCGGTGCAAAACATTTTGTGATTATTTTTCTTTTTCGAAAAAAAATATATTATTTAGATCTAAATTTAAAGGGACATTTTAAATCAAATTACTCTTTTGAAAATAAAACATGATTGCATTTGAAATATGAATTCTATGTAGATCTAGTTTTTTTTGCAATGACACCCGATAGTTTAATAATTAGTTACCAGAGTTAGAATATGGGGCCGTTACTTATTTACTAATAGAATAAAGTTTTCTTAACTTTAAACGAAGCTACATCGCGTAGACTTCAACGTATACATAGAAAAAATCGTTATAAATCTAGATCTAAATTAATAAAATTAGCAGAAAAAAAATAGTTGTACTTACCCCTCACCGTCCAGGAAAATATAAGTTTTGACACCAACCTTGTCTGACTTTATCAGAAACATCGTGTAGAATATTTGGTATATCGTATAGACAACATCGTTTATAGTATAGGGCAGTAACGTATAGTGCAGTAACGAATAGTGCAGTAACGTATAATGCAGTAACGTACATAACAAGTCGTTTGGGGCACATCATTTAGTCCACAACGTATGGACCATAACGTATGGACCATAACATATAGAGCAAATCGTATGGACCATAACGTATAGACCAGATCGAGGCCCTGCCTGTTGACAAACTGGCCGAAGAGAGCATGGGTTGAGCAGTCTTAGCTCATACAAAACGCGCGAACCTCACAGGAGACACATAACAAACATAACGCTATCGGCACTGAATTTTAAATTTTCAATATTATTTCCGTATAATTGCTAGGTGAAGGCCGAAATTGTTTTCATTATTAGTTTAATTAACTTTTAAAAAAATTTAACTGATGAATATATCAAAACAGGCCACACAATCGTTAAAATGGCACTCTACTTGGGCTTTTCAGTGGGAAGAAAAACTTGGTCAGGACAAAAAAACGATGTAAATATTTATTTACAAATTTAGCAATAATTTCACGCCATAATACGCAATCTTGTGTTGTCGCACCATTTTATTTTTTTCTCGGGTTTTTATTATTTTTTCGCTAAACCCTACATTTTATCATTTTACGTTCTATTAATTAGTAGCAATAGTTTTTAGTAAAGGTAAAAAATTAAGAAATAAAATTAAAAAAAACTTTTGTTTTATTAGGATTTTTAATTTTAAAAAAAAACGGTTGTTTATCAATGTTTATTTAACATGAATAATAATTTATAACTTTATTTATTTATACCACTAAACTTCATATACTTCTTATATAAAACTTTCTGATTTTACAAACAAAAATGCATATTGTTTTTAGACCAACTTTGTACTTGTACATAGATCAAAATCAGTATTATCTAGAGACTTGAGCTTTCAAGTCGATTTAAATCAATCATGAGAAGTTAGTAATAAAATAAAACATAAATATTATGTTATTCTAAATTAAAAAGTTGAATAAAGAAATTGTAATAAAAATGTAAGGTATGGTCCCGTGACCTAGCGTAGCTTACAGTTTGAGGTCCAATACACCTTACAGTCCAATACATAAAAAAATTATCCAAGTACTTAGCGCCAGCCTAGAAAAAGTTTAGCTCTAGTTCCAACCATCCTTACACTTTAGCTCTAGCTCCAACCATCCGTACACTTTAGCTCTAGCTCCAACCATCCTTACACTTTAGTTCTAGCTCCAACCATCCTTAAACTTTAGCTCTAGTTCCAACCATCCGTACACTTTAGCTCTAGCTCCAACCATCCTTACACTTTAGCTCTAGCTCCAACCATCCGTACAGTCTGGTGAGCTATTTACAATCGTAGAGCCGGGTCGAGTTAGTGGCGGCTATTAGGGGAAGATAATTTAGTTTTTAAGTGATTTTGCAAGTAAGAGGAGGTAATAAGTTCTGCTTGATCTTTTCATTGTCGTCTGTAAACTGTCGTCACGGGGGTGGGGGGGGGGGGGGAGGAAAAAGTGAGGTTGAGGATAATTGTCCTTCACGAGCTACTGATATTGTTTTAAAGTAAAATATTTTCAGTCGCAGCATTGGTAGTGTCGAATTAACAAATTATGAATTACTAAAAAATAGAAATAAAAACAACTAAATAGCGGGGCGTATGCTACGTCGTAATATATATATATATAAAATAATAAAGCATAAAGTTTGAAATTTATGGATAGAATTTTAGAATAAAATATATGTACATGTATATATATATATATATATATATATATATATATATATATATATATATATATATATATATATATATATATATATATGTGTGTGTGTGTGTGTGTGTGTGTATGTATATATATATATATATATATATATATATATATATATGTATTTGTGCGTTTGTATGTGTGTGTATATATGTGTTTGTGTGTGTGTGGAGTATTTGGTCACATCCACACCCTAATATGTACATTTTAGGGGCTCAAAGCCGCATCTAACATTGACAAACATTTCTTGTTGTAGGTAACGAAGTGTGTATCATCCTTTTGTATATGTTGGTCAACAGTTCCCATCCCTGACAGCGCCCCAGTTTGTATTATTCTTTATTCATATGTTCCCATCCCGTACAGTGCCCCAGTTTGTATCATCTTTTATTCATATGCTCCCATCCCTAACAGTGCCAAAGATTTTATAATCTTTTAGTCAAATGTTCCCATCCCTAACAGCGCCTCAGTTTTTATCATCTTTTATTCATAAGTTCCCATCCCTGACAGTGCCCCAATTTGTATCAACTCTTAGCCAAATGTCCCCATCCCTAACAGCGCCCCTGTCGTACCAAGTTGACACTGCGAGCTGATCCTCTCCAATCCGCCTCTGATGACCAGCCCAGCTATGCCGCCTCTGTTGTCCCCGTGTCAACATTAGAAGCGCTTGCTCGTGTTTGATTAGTGCTGGGACTTGCATGAATTAGGTCATGGTTTGCCAGTTCAACCGTAGCCACTGGCTAACCAGTAGTGTGCACTTTTAACCGTTTAACCCTTAGCCGCAACAGTCGTGAGGTTATATTAATTAGATGTGTGTTGACTAGGACTAATTAACATCACTGGATTCTCTTTCTTCGATGATTGTTTTGATTATATGTTTCAGTACAGTTGATGGTATTGGTGATTGATTTCTTGAGTTCGATCGTAAGGGATAGCCTCAACTTGTTGAAATGAGAAAGTCCTAATTATCTTAACTTATTAAAAGATATTTAGAGGTATAAAGATATAATTTTAATCGTGAATTATTAAATGAACACAGTGCGTGTTAACTGAATGACCGTAAGTTGAAAATTCTTCATAAACTTTTTTTTTAAAAAACAAAGTGTTGTTGCCATGACAGCACACGTGTAAACACAGCATCGACACACTTCCACACAGTACAGCCACACACAATACAACAACACAGTTCCATACAGCACAACCACACACTTCCACACAGTACAGCCACACACTTCCACACATTACAACCCCACACTTCCACACATTACAGCCACCCACGTCCACACATTACAGCCACACACTTCCACACATTACAACCACACACACCCACACAAAACAGCCACACACTATACAACTACACACTTCCACACATTACAACCCCACACTTCCACACATTACAACCACACACTTCCACACATTACAACCACACACTTCCACACATTACAACCACACACTTCCACACATTACAACCACACACTTCCACACATTACAACCACACACTTCCACACATTACAACCACACACTTCCACACATTACAACCACACACTCCCACACAAAACAACCACATGATTCTTAAACTCGCTCATAAGCTAAAGCCCCCACACCCCGCACAAACCCTAGAAAAAATGAATCGCTTAATGTTTGTTCTAGTGTATCAGAAGAGAGGGATAGTCCTCAATTGCCAAATTCCATGTTGACACAAGTTCTCCAACTCGAACACGAGTTGCTATGAGGAAATAGCGCAGCGCGAAAATGTGTTAGTGTGTTTTCATTCAGTTTTGGTGCGAAACTATTCCAGAAATCATGTTTATATGGATACTACGGCCCGTGATATTCGTCACATGTTTCACTTTTGTTACTTGTAAGTATAAATGTGACTAGTTAATTATGTTACCTTTAAGTACATTGTGAGTTATTAATGTGCTACCCGCCGCAAAATGGCGTAAATAATCTCCACCCCATCCTAAATGACGATAAATTTAATACATTTTCATTTCCATACTATCTATTTAAAAATACAATAAACACTTTCATTCCTGGCTCACTTTCATGTTGTCACACAGCGTCACAAAATTTCGACCCCCCCCCCCCCAACCCCAGGAGCGTGACGTCATTTATGGACGCTCCCTTAGCGATCACGCAAACAGTAAATAACACGACTATGTCAGATGCGTTTGGACATTTTGAACTGTTTTTTTAATATGGGGGACATTGACTAACCCTCACACCTCACCCTATCCCGAGTCCTGGCTCGAAAATTTAATCATAACCCAAAGACTCATTCTAACCATAACAATTATCATATCAATTAATTAACCTGTTGGTTATGTGTGTTAGGGTAAGGCCTAGGATTAATATGTTATTGAAGGGGGTTATGTCCCACTCCAGATTTGTTTGTCACAGGGGATGGAAAGGGAGGTAATATACAGAGGGGTTGTGAACAAGGGATGTTTGACCTACGGGGTGTCTCGAGGGGAGTTATCGGCGTAGGAGAGGGGGTATTTACAGAGGTAATATCCTGCACCCCTATATAAGTTACGTGTATAACTAAACACCCCTAGCCTACACTTAATATTTTAATCCAATATGTCGTTTAGCAATAGTGTTACAGAGGTAATATCCTGCTCCCCTAGATTAGTTATGTGTATAACTAAACACCCCTAGCCTACACTTTATATTTTAACTCAGTATGTCGTTTAGCAATAGTGTTACAGAGGTAATATCCTGCTCCCCTAGATTAGTTATGTGTATAACTAAACACCCCTAGCCTACACTTTCTATTTTAACACGTTTTTCTTAACTCAGCTTCGCGTTTGTTTGTTTGGTTGTTTGGTTGTTTGGATGTTTGTTGTTAAAATTGACATCGAAAATTAGCCCACTTCTGATTGCTCTAGAGACCTGAAATTTGGCATGCATGCTACTTTCGCCTAACAATTTCAGATGCAATCATAAAAACTAGCAATTAGTGACCGTAATTAGCTTAATTTAATTACGCCCCAAGGACCATAAAATTGAGGACATGATTTCTAAAGATACCGACAAGACTTGAGGCCTATTGACACAGTTACTTCGGCCCCAATCGATGTGAGCGCGCTGGCCGTGATCGTATAGTGGTTAGTACTTCGCGTTGTGGCCGCGACAACCCAGGTTCGAATCCTGGTCGCTCAAGATTTTTAGTCCGTGTATTTATAAACACTTTTTTAAAAACCACGTTTTTGATGTGTAGCAACGGACTAAAAAGGAGAAAATAAAATACTTAAAAAAAACTTTTTAAAAAACCACGTTTTTTATGTGTAGCAACGGACTAAAAAGGAGAACGGACACGATAACACATTGTTAACGGTGACACGGTTGGTACGCTGGGCATGCTAAAATACACATAAACACGTTTTTCCTTAACTCAGCTTCGCGTTTATTTTTTTGTTTATGGGAGATTTGATCACGTGATTCGTGAGTAGATCTCCACGCCAGCAACGTAAATTACACCCTTTCTCTGTTTAAAGCGTATCGGTCGCTCAAGATTTTTTTAGTCCGTGTATTTAAAAACACTTAGTCAAGTCATACTTAATCAAGTGATTAGATAAAGTAGAAAATAAACTATATAAAAAACTTTTTAAAAACCACGTTTTTCATGTGTAGCAACGGACTAAAAAGGAGAAAATAAAATACTTAAAAAAAAACTTTTTAAAAAACCACGTTTTTCTTGTGGACTAAAATGTAGAAAATAAATTTTCATACATTTGATGACAAAAAACGTGGGTCGGGCAGATGGGTCGGGAAATTTGATGGTGAACGTACCCACGTTTTTTGTCATCAAATGTATGAAAATTTATTTTCTACATTTTAGTCCACAAGAAAAACGTGGTTTTTTAAAAAGTTTTTTTTTAAGTATTTTATTAACTCAGTATGTCGTTTAGCAATAGTGTCTTGCGATGACTAAGGAAACAATTTTTTTTTCGATAATTCGATATTTCCGATGTTTTATTTTAAAACAAAACAAACAATATAATATGTGTTTTGGGTGTGTTAGGTGTGTTGTGTGTGTGTTGAGTGTGTTGTGTGTAGTGTGTGTTGCTGCTTATGTGTGGGTAGAGTTGGGATGGATTAAAATATTGTAAGCAGTCATGGGGGGGGTGTAAAAAGTGCTATTCATGTGTACCATCCCATTACCCCCCCCCCCCCCCACAATCCCTTTACCCTCAGCTGACGTCAAATTCGCATGAATGTTGCGTGTCCGGGGTAGATCTATTTTTAGCTCAGCAAACGACCTGCGTACACCTGTCTATTTCATATCATTTCGTCATCAAACAAAATATGTGTTCATCAGCCTCACCTATATGTACGAACTGCTCGTATGCCACTTTTTAGTGAACATTGTACATCATCATAGTAAATTAATGGACACTGGCCATATCCGTAATGTAGCCCTAATAAAATACGTATTGTTCATAAATGACATCAGATAACTAGCGAAGGAAAGGTTCTGACTTTTACTCTGGGGCGTATTTCTTTAAAATAAAACTTTGGATAAAATGACGTTGTTTTTAGTAGGTAGCAGAGAGGGCAAGACCTCGTTTTTCTAGCTGAATAGCCGCTAGCAGTGGCGTCGCTAGGTCGGGAGTCACCCGGTGCGGCATTTCACGATGTCACCCGGTGCGGTCCGCACTCCCTGCCCCGCCCTCGCTACGCCTCTGCCTTTAGTCAGGGTGGTCGTTCGGACCTCTGAGACGAAGGAAGTCGATTAGAAATTGTGACGAAGCGTATATTTTGCGTTTCGTATAAGTAAAGAACAGGAATGACACGGCCGAAAGGGAGAGCGTATGATGCTAACTCCGGAAGTCCTGAACTGGGCTGAAAAAAAAATGAAACACACACTGCCTTATAGACTGTTCTTGGGTGGACAAAGTGGGTTAGTGGGCGGTATTTAAAATTTGGGGAAAACGTTGCGTTATTTCTGTGTTTGAGCTCACAAACTTCCACTCTAAACTTTAAAAATTTACCTGAAGTGCCACACCCTGAACGAAGTACCGCCTGTATCTTCAGGTGCCTACAACAGCTTCTGTTTCGACTGCACCAACTACGCCTCTGACAAGTACTATGACTTCTGCCCCAAGAATGGCCCGGCCCAGATTAAGATGGCCTTCTATGGCGCATGTGACGGGCCATGCTACTACAGGGGTGACGCCAAGAACGACAGCGGTAAGGCCAGTTTTAGATTCAGCCATCCATGACGCAAGTGTGGCTTCTGACTTTGTTGAGATAAGGAAGTGAACAATTAGGCTAAGGGTAGTGGGGGTAATCAAGAAAGAGTAGAATTTATTTTAAACTTTTTTAAACAATTTTTTTTTATTAAAAACATGTTAATTTTTTGTATTATCGGTTTGCCTTTGTGACTTAGGGGTGGGGTAAGGGTATAGTAAAAAGACTGCTTTTTTTTTTTGCGTAATTTTTTTTCAGTTTTAGAATAAAAATATTGCAAATTAAATTATTTTTTCTTCGTTTCTTTAATTTAAAAAAAAATTGTGACAAAGAGAAAGAAAAAAAAACAATACCTTTTTTTAAATGTTGTTCTCATCGAATAGGTACCCAGCTAATACAATAAAATCATAATCAAGTTTTTATAGTGTAACATAATAACAACACTGTATGTAAACAGTTAGCCAGTCTGCATTGTGAGACCAACCCATTTGCTGCCATTCGTCTTTCTCTGAATTTTAGATCATCTGTACCATTCAGTATCCACTTACCTAGACAAAAACATTTTTTCTTCTCCAGTGATTGTTCGAGGGTGCACCTCCACCCTAGGGACGCTACCGTCGCCCCTCCCACAAGATGGCTGCTATGACTGGAACGGGGCCATCTTCTGTGTTTGCTGGACGCCTTTATGTAACATGGTCGGACTTCCGGGTTTGTTCTTCTTAAGCACATCTAGTGGGCAGGAGGTGGGGCGGGCATGGGGGAGGGGTGGGCATGTGGAGGGGCGGGCATGGGGAGGGGTGGGCATGGGTAGGGGTGGGCATAGGGAGGGGTGGGCTGGGGGAGGGGTGGGCATGGGGTGGGTGAGCGTGGGAAGGGGTGCGGTGGGTTATGGAGTGAGGTGGACATGGGGTGGCGTAGGTTGAAGTGACTATGAGGTGGACGGGCATAAGGTGGGGTGGAGTGTTGGAGATTGAGTCGGCTTCTGGTAGCCCTAAAAATGTTAAGCTAAATTTAAATTCATAACGCATGTAATAAAAAATAAAATCAATAACATGTATCACTAATTTTAAAAAATCATTCAGATTAAAGCTAGCTCACTTATGAAAGACAATGAAAAGTTTGTGTTGTATGTTAACAGCCCCAATTTTACTATTTTACAGACAAATCAAGTGGGGTCTCTCTGGACGCTCACCTGTATGGGCAGACCGTTACAGCAGGTATTGACATACAACATACATGCACAGAAACATACACACATACTCTCATACCGCTCACCTGTATAGCGAGACCGTTACAGCAGGTAATGACATACAACATACATGTACAGAAACATACACACGTACTCTCATACCGCTCACCTGTATGACGAGACCGTTACAGCAGGTAATGACATACAACATACATGCACAGAAACATACACACGTACTCTCATACCGCTCACATGTATGGGCAGACCGTTACAGCAGGTAATGACATACAACATACATGCACAGAAACATACACACGTACTCTCATACCGCTCAACTGTATGGCCAGACCGTTACAGCAGGTAATGACATACAACATACATGCACAGAAACATACACACGTACTCTCATACATATTCATAATAGCTCTACACGTAAAAACATACTCACATGCTTGTGCAATACACACAAACATAACCACACATTATGAAACATCATTAAATACATTACTCAAAGAAGAAAGAACTTCAAAACTGTAGTTGTTAGGACATTGCTAACATCGATTTAAATTAAAGGAAAACTTTGTGTAATGATAATGTATAGGTTGTTTAATACTCATGACTACTGTTTAAATGTGGCAATTACACGTTGATTTGTTTGCAAGCATTTGAACAGAAGTTGTTAGTAAGAAGTAACCTATACTTTATACTTACACTAAGCTTTCTTTTACATCCTTACACAAGGATTATCTATACATCTTCCATATTTAATCCACCGAATTTGAGTCACACATTGTCTTTCGAGACGGTTGATCCCTCGGCACTTGTAAATACATTTAATCTTAAACTCTTCTAGATAACCCCTCATTAAATTCTCACCAAACCTCCACACCCCCCCCCCCCCGTCCACAGAGCCTGGCAGTGTCCTGACCTGCTTCCAATGCCTGAACTACAACGACAAGGGCGAGTATTACCCACAATGCCCCCTGGACGGGCGGGTAAACGTGCAGACTGTGTACAGCGGCAACTGTACCGGAGCCTGCTTCATCCGGAACTTCAAAGACGACCCGAAAAGTAAACTGGGTTTTTTTTTTATTGATATAGTTGGCTAGAATTACAATTCAAACATCAATACAGGGTATTAGACTGCTATATATGTTCAAAAGTAATAGTTTTGGCTTCATACTGCTAAATGTGGCCAAAAATAATTTCATAGTTTAATTAATGCTGCTAAATTTGGCCAGATGTTACAGTTCAGTGCGGTAAAAAAAAAGTAAGTGTTACTATTTTACAACGTTATTCAGGACGATAAGTAAAAATTGACTGACGATTCCGCACTATGCACTGACAATTAAGTTGTCTGCTATCTTGTGCTTAGGGATAAACACCTGCTTTCTTATTATTTAGTGTTGGAAGAGATTCCCGGAAGAGATTCCCAGAAGAGATTCATCCAACACAATTAAGTATACGTGTCAACTGGTTATGCGCCATTGCGGCCGTTGACTCTGACTTCAGCCTGCTTTTCTTTTTTGGATTTGTCCCACCTAACGAGCCTCATCTGCCCGAGGGTTCGAACTCTAGGCTTTACGGTGTAGCAACCATGAGCTTTACCGACTCGACCACACCGTCCCCTTGAACAACGCATGACCTAGAGGGTAAACTAAACAAAACATATCCCTAAAGAAAGATTGGGTACTTTTTAAATTGCTGGGTTCCTCAATAACTTCCTGAAATTATTTCTACAAGATTTTGTGTAAAATATTCGGGATTGACCGAAATCGTATGTACAATCAGTGTACCAGTTTTGTGCAACTCATGTTTAAAATTAAGAAGAAAAGCTACTTTATGACCTTGACCTTTCAGAGGTGGCGCGCGGCTGCACGAGCAGTCAGTACGGCCTGCCCTACCCCCTGCCCAAAGACGGCTGCTACGACTACGACGGCAACGTCTGGTGTATCTGTACAACCCCCGGCTGTAATGGCGGCCCAGTGGGTGAGTACCTCACGTCTGTTCACAGTTTGTCAAGGTCAATACTTTAGGTTACAGGAAACATGTGTGTTGTTGTCGCAATATAAACAGAAAGTGATGTTCCAACGCCAAGGCTTTATATTGCTATTTCAGTATTTTCAGTAACAACGCCTGCTTCCATCCCCTATATGTTTTTGTCTAGACCTTAGATAAAAACAGTCATTTAATAATTTACTTAGGTATGCAAAAGTAATCGTTGTTATTTCAATAAAGAAACACTAATATACATGTATTAATTATTATTAATATTATCATTAAAATATTATTTAGTATTTTTTTTGTTACGTCCCTTACATGTTATGTCCCCTGATTGTGTGTGTTGTGTGCTCGAAAGACAGGTACCCTCTTTTTGTATGTAGTTGTATCCCTTGGTTGAGTGTGTTTACATAGAACGAGAGGTGTTCACGTGAGGTGTGTCAGTTGACGGGTGACAGAGCGTGTGCTAGTGTGTGTGGCAGTTGGTTGGCGTGTGGGTTTGGATGTGGACATTGACGGGTGTGCTAAGTCGTGTCAATTCGTTCAAAGCAACAGTAATATACATGTATTATTATCAATCAAAAATTAATTAATAGCTGCTAATCATAAAATATCTTTCGACACCAGGCCGATCAAGTGGAATTGAGTTCGACGCTCATTTAGAAGATATCGTGGAAGACATTGTAGGTGAGTATAACACACAATATCTAATAGTTGAATGTTATGATGAGAGCTAGTTAGTGGACCACGGAAGGTTTTTTTGTATTGGCAATCACAGGCCCTAAAGTTTATTTATTTTTGGTCTTAAAATAAATGTCTACCTCAAACTCTCCCAAAGTCTCGCGAGATCTTCTGTCGCTCCATCAATAAGTCCAACAATGCACCTCTTCCCGAAATTCCTCCATTTTGTTAGTACCTCACAGTCGCTAGTCTATTACTACCTGCCCAAAAACATACCACACTATTTTACCTATATTCTCAACTGTCCTATCATATCACCACACAATTTCACCAGTCTATTCTAATCTGTCTATTCTCACCTTTCCTATATCACCACACTATTCTCACCTGTCTATTCTCACCTGTGTATTCTCACCTGTGTATTCTCACCTGTCTATTCTCACCTGTCCTATATCACTACACCATTTCACCTGTCTATTCTCACCTGTCTATTCTCACCTGTCTATTCTCACCTGTCTATTCTCACCTGTCTATACTCACCACACTATTTCACCTGTCTATTCTCACCTGTCTATTCTCACCTGTCTATTCTCACCTGTCTATTCTCACCTGTCTATTCTCACCTGTCCTATATCACCACACTATTTCACCTGTCTATTCTCACCTGTCTATTCTCACCTGTCTATTCTCACCTGTCTATTCTCACCTGTCCTATATCACCACACTATTTCACCTGTCTATTCTCACCTGTCTATTCTCACCTGTCTATTCTCACCTGTCCTATATCACCACACTATTTCACCTGTCTATTCTCACCTGTCTATTCTCACCTGTCTATTCTCACCTGTCTATTCTCACCTGACCAGAGGAAGACGGCATCAACAAATGCTACCAGTGCATCAACTACGACATGAAGGGCAACTACTACCGGCAGTGCCCCAAGTACACCCGAGTGAGAAACGCCTACTTTGGCCCCTGTAACGGCACCTGCTTCATCAGGTCCTACGATTACGATGAGAAATGTAAGTCTGGTGGGGAAACTTGATTGTTAAACTTTGATTTTGTTCGAAAATGTTTTTAAATATTTACATCAAGTTTGTGTACAAAACCCGTGACATCATTATACTGGACCCGCCTCCCCTTCTTTATCTAATGTATATTTCAGTACCTTTTCAGACCTGACGGTCACGGGTCAATGGAGCAGGTGAAGTAGAGTTTCGTTGTTTGTCTGCATAAGAACGGATAGTATTGTGAGCATTAAGCCAAGCCTACGTAAATCACGTACCCATTTCACCCGAGTGGACTCAGGGATGTCCACGTTTAGGTACCCATTTTAGCTGAGTGGACTCAAATGTCCACGGTTAGGTACACATTTCAGCTGAGTGGACTCAAATGTCCACGGTTAGGTACCCATTTCAGCTGAGCGGACTCAGGGACGTCCACGGTTAGGTACCCATTTTAGCTGAGTGGACTCAGGTACCCACCATGGGTGTTATATCGTATCAAAAATATCACATGTGTAAAACAATTTTTTTTTGCCACCAGTGGTTGCTAGAGGGTGTTCGGACAACCAGTACGGTCTGCCCAACCCGCTGCCGCCAGATGGTTGCTACAAATGGTACTCGGAGGTGTGGTGTGTCTGTTCCAGCTCAAGGTGTAATGGTGTTGGTCTAGGTAGGTGGTTGTTCGTGGTGTAATGGTGTTGGTTTAGGTAGATTTTGGTCTAGGTAGGTGTTGGTCAAAGTGTAATGGTGTTGGTCTAGGTAGGTGGTTATTCATGGTGTAATGGTGTTGGTTTAGGTAGGTGGTTGTTCAAGATGGGGATGGTGTAGGTAGATGGTTGTTGTAGTTAGGCGTCAGTTTCTATGTTGGCGTTTGTTTTATCACTGAGGAGGGGAAGGGGCACTGATTTTTAGTCAACCACCTGCCATCTTCACACCCAGTACTCTAAAATCTACACAATTATCGAAAGTTCCAATTCCATACCCCTTGTTATTTATAGATGACTCCCCCCTACCCAGTGTATTTATGGATGACCACCATAGCGTATTTATAAATGACTCCATATGTTGGTCCAGCTAGGGTCGAAACACTAACCTCACGACGCTACTGATACTAATATTTCCAAGTTTAAAATTTTGAAGTTACTGCTATGCGAGTTTCGTTTTGAAAAGCGGATTACATTATTTATAGTTGGATTATAAACTATTTTTTAAGGCAGGGGTGAGACAGGCATGTCCAACATCACTGCAGTTTTTTTTTATGAGCGAGTAAATGTATTGACATAAACGAACTGTAGGATCCCTGATTTAACATGTGAATTTCACATCAACAAACTGTACTTTATTGCAGGAACTCCAAAAAACATTGAATTCGACGCCCACATAAAAAAATCAGGAGGAGGTGAAAACGCAGCTTTAGAAAAGAAACCAGGGGCTTTAACTCTTGTTTTAATCCTCATGATTATGACAAGGGCGCAGTTCTTTACAGTATAATTTGAGCTTTCTTGTTTCCAAAATTGAAGTTGCGTGAATGACTAATTGATTATGTTTTGAAAGTTTTACTAATTTTTTACTTTGATAAAAATCATGTCAATTATTTATTACATAATTAGATAGTGCTGTTAATGTGTGTGTATGTGTGTGTGCAGGTATGTGTATGTGTGTGATGTTGGAATCGTGTTTGTAAAAACGAACTCATAGAGACGTATATTGAAATGTTTTAAAGAACATCGAAATGCTTCATGGAATCAAAATGCATTATGTGACGCAATATTGTAGGATTGCTGTTTTATAATATTGCTAGATGTTGCATTAAAAAAATAACATTGTACTAAATATGTGTGCGTAATTTCTAAAGTGAAAGACCAGTTATACCAAACCAGTGTTTCTTCCAGACATTTTTCTCTGGGGGGGGGGGGGGGCACTTGATATTTTCGGGGAGGGGGGGGGGTGCGGTCTAAAATTTCCGGGGGGGGGGGGCGACACTGTTTAAAGTATATATATATATATTTATATTTAATTCCATTTCGTTCGGGGGGCGGTAGAGATGCCTGGAAGAAACTCTGTATCAAACGACTATTGTGTGTGAATCTATGACGGTAAACTAATGATTGTATCGTTGTTAGCTAACACCCACCTGACTTGGCCTTCTAGGACATACGCCTTATCACGCACCTATCAATGATACGCCGTGTTTTACTTCTTCAAACGTTGACTATTATAAACAAGCATACCCATGACAAACGTTCTGTTATCTGTTTTAGATTGAGATCAAATTATCTGTAGCTGCTTATTTTGATGTGTGTTTAAAAATTTTACCGAAATAATGTACGAAATAAACATACAATTTGTTAACTCTTTTGTTGTTGTTTTTTAAAAGAAAATATTTGGTTAAGGAATGTTTGATTCATCCTTCTCATACCTATGTAAGGGATTATAAGATTACGAGCCGACCCGCGGTGTATCATACGCCGCTATTTAGTTGTTGTTTTTTCTACTTTTCAGTAATTCATAATTTGTGAATTCGACAGTACCAATGCTGCCACTGAAAATATTTGCTTTAAAACACTAAACCCCCTTCCCCCCCCCCCCCCCACTACGTGAAAGCAGCCTCCTCTTAGTTACCTCCCCTAAGTTTAAATCGTTTCAAACTAAATTATCTGCCCCTAATAGCCGTCACCAAACCCGACGCTATGATTGTGAACAAAAACATTTAGAGTGAACCACAGCTCACCAGACCATGTGAGGGGGTGGGGGTGGTAGCGAAAGAGAGGAAGAGAGGGGACTGTAAGGCGCGCTTGCAGCTTGTTTTCTAATGTCTCCCAGAAGAGAATTATATATATAGATAATCCCTTCAATTATAAAATTGTTTCCAAAATGAAACATTACCTTCTTACTTGCTAAAGCAAATAACTAATCTCAGAGGCGTCGCGAGGCGGGGGCGGGAGGGTGCTGAACGCACCGGGTGACACCGTTTAGGGGGGGGGGGGGGGTGACACCAAGACAAAAAAATTGCAAAATTTATAGAAGAAAAATGCTTTTTGTCTGTTTAGTTAACGATTAAATATAGTTGAAAAAGTCTTTAAGGGGGTGGAGGATGACACCAACTGCAAAATTTACAGAGGAAAAAAAGTTTTATTGAATATGTGTGTGTGTGGAGAGAGGGGGTGACACCAACTGCAAAATTTACAGAGGAAAAAAAGTTTTATTGAATATGTGTGTGTGTATGGAGAGAGGGGGTGACACCATTTGCAAAATTTACAGAGGAAAAAAAGTTTTATTGAATATGTGTGTGTGTGGAGAGAGGGGGTGACACCAATTGCAAAATTTACAGCGGAAAAAAAGTTTTGTTGAATATGTGTGTATGTGGAGAGAGGGGGTTACACCAATTGCAAAATTTACAGGGAAAAAAAAGTTTTATTGAATATGTGTGTGCGTGGAGAGAGGGGGTGACACCAATTGCAAAATTTACAGCGGAAAAAAGTTTTATTAAATATGTGTGTGTGGCCTATACTTTTTCTTTGGGGGGGGGGGGGGCGGGGGTGCCACCATGAGGTGCCGCACCCGGTGACACCAGACCTAGCAACGCCACTGACTAATCTGTTATTGTAAATTATTTAATTAACAATGCAGTTATTTTTCGAATTTTGAATTTTCGTTTGTTCAAGTAGGCTCAAACTCTACTGATAGGATCGAGGGGGTGGAGGTTTACATTGTACCATCTGTGAATTTATTATGACTCCGTTTTTCAACACTTAAATCTAAAATCAAAATAAGAAATTTCATATTGCTCAAAATGAAAACTATAAAACATAAAGTGGCTATACAAAAGTGCGTGGGTTGGTGGGTGGGATGTGGGATGTGGGTGGGATGTGGGTGGGTTGGTGGGTGGGTTTGTGGGTGGGATTTGGGTGGGATGTTGGTGGGTGGGATGTGGGTGGGTTGGTGGGTGGGTTGGTGGGTGGGATGTGGGTGGGATGTTGGTGGGTGGGATGTGGGTGGGATGTGGGTGGGATGTTGGTGGGTGGGATGTGGGTGGGTTTGTGGGTGGGATTTGGGTGGGATGTTGGTGGGTGGGATGTGGGTGGGTTGGTGGGTGGGTTGGTGGGTGGGATGTGGGTGGGTTGGTGGGTGGGTTGGTGGGTGGGATGTGGGTGGGATGTTGGTGGGTGGGATGTGGGTGGGTTTGTGGGTGGGATTTGGGTGGGATGTTGGTGGGTGGGATGTGGGTGGGTTGGTGGGTGGGTTGGTGGGTGGGATGTGGGTGGGTTGGTGGGTGGGATGTGGGTGGGATGTTGGTGGGTGGGATGTGGGTGGGTTTGTGGGTGGGATTTGGGTGGGATGTTGGTGGGTGGGATGTGGGTGGGTTGGTGGGTGGGTTGGTGGGTGGGATGTGGGTGGGTTGGTGGGTGGGTTGGTGGGTGGGTTGGTGGGTGGGATGTGGGTGGGTTGGTGGGTGGGTTGGTGGGTGGGATGTGGGTGGGATGTTGGTGGGTGGGATGTGGGTGGGTTTGTGGGTGGGATTTGGGTGGGATGTGGGTGGGTTGGTGGGTGGGATGTGGGTGGGTTGGTGGGTGGGTTGGTGGGTGGGATGTGGGTGGGATGTTGGTGGGTGGGATGTGGGTGGGTTTGTGGGTGGGATTTGGGTGGGATGTTGGTGGGTGGGATGTGGGTGGGTTGGTGGGTGGGTTGGTGGGTGGGATGTGGGTGGGTTGGTGGGTGGGTTGGTGGGTGGGTTGGTGGGTGGGATGTGGGTGGGTTGATGGGTGGGTTGGTGGGTGGGATGTGGGTGGGATGTTGGTGGGTGGGATGTGGGTGGGTTTGTGGGTGGGATTTGGGTGGGATGTGGGTGGGTTGGTGGGTGGGATGTGGGTGGGTTGGTGGGTGGGATGTGGGTGGGATGGTGGGTGGGTTTGTGGGTGGGTTGGTGGGTGGGATGTGGGTGGGTTGGTGGGTGGGATGTGGGTGGGTTTGTGGGTGGGTTGGTGGGTGGGTTGGTGGGTGGGTTGGTGGGTGGGTTTGTGGGTGGGATGTGGGTGGGTTGGTGGGTGGGTTGTGGGTGGGTTGGTGGGTGGGATGTGGGTGGGTTTGTGGGTGGGTTGGTGGGTGGGATGTGGGTGGGTTTGTGGGTGGGTTGGTGGGTGGGTTGGTGGGTGGGTTGGTGGGTGGGTTTGTGGGTGGGTTGGTGGGTGGGTTGGTGGGTGGGATGTGGGTGGGTTTGTGGGTGGGATGGTGGGTGGGTTTGTGGGTGGGTTGGTGGGTGGGATGTGGGTGGGTTGGTGGGTGGGATGTGGGTGGGTTGGTGGGTGGGATGTGGGTGGGATGTGGGTGGGTTGGTGGGTGGGTTTGTGGGTGGGATGTGGGTGGGTTGGTGGGTGGGATGTGGGTGGGATGTGGGTGGGATGTGGGTGGGATGGTGGGTGGGTTTGTGGGTGGGTTGGTGGGTGGGATGTGGGTGGGATGTGGGTGGGATGTGGGTGGGATGGTGGGTGGGTTGGTGGGTGGGATGTGGGTGGGATGGTGGGTGGGTTTGTGGGTGGGTTGGTGGGTGGGATGTGGGTGGGATGTGGGTGGGATGTGGGTGGGATGTGGGTGGGATGGTGGGTGGGATGTGGGTGGGATGGTGGGTGGGTTTGTGGGTGGGATGTGGGTGGGATGTGGGTGGGATGTGGGTGGGATGTGGGTGGGATGTGGGTGGGATGTGGGTGGGATGTGGGTGGGATGTGGGTGGGATGTGGGTGGGATGTGGGTGGGTTGGTGGGTGGGTTTGTGGGTGGGATGTGGGTGGGATGTGGGTGGGATGTGGGTGGGATGTGGGTGGGATGTGGGTGGGATGTGGGTGGGATGTGGGTGGGTTGGTGGGTGGGTTGGTGGGTGGGATGTGGGTGGGATGTGGGTGGGATGTGGGTGGGATGTGGGTGGGATTTGGGTGGGATGTGGGTGGGATGTGGGTGGGATGTGGGTGGGATGTGGGTGGGATGTGGGTGGGATGTGGGTGGGATGTGGGTGAGATGTGGGTATTTTTATGGGTGGGTTTGTGGTTGGGCTGGTGGGTGGGCTGGTGGAAAGATTTGTATTCAAATCTTAAAACTCTAATTCGACATTTTTCTAACAGAGCGATTTTGGATATTAGACTAACAACGCTGAAAAAATATAATTAGATATTAAATTAGTCAATTTAAAAATTAATGAGTATTTATAAAGATAAACATATGTGTCTTATTTAGCGCATTTTGTTACAGTAAAGGTTTTGTACGTGTATTCATGCTGACGATGAGTTCATGTAAATTATTGTTTTAACTTGACACATTGTATCGATTTGTTGAGTGTTAAAGTACGTGTTAGTGCGGTGGTCTAGTTCAAGTTGTCGAGCTGTGTTTAAAGTGCTTTAGTTTGCCAGGTATTTTCCATCAAATACAGGTTGAAATTTAACAGCACAATGGCAACGTGCCGGGATGGGGTTTGGGTGGTGGGGATTAATCTACTTGAAACAGTACTCAAGTTATAGGCTTTTGAAAAATTGAAAGTAAAATAAGTTCCACTTCCGGTTACCGGAAATCGCTGAAAAGTTGATACAGTACTACAAATTCGATATAATGCTTATATATGAAATTTCATCAACCTAGCTGTAACGGTACTCAATTTATCGTGTTCACAGACACACATACACACACACACACATAAACACAGACATACGGACAATATTGCAAAACTTGTTTTTCCGACGCAGGGACGAGTAAAACGTCGGGATTTGTGAAAATCTCGATTTTTTTTTTTGCACGATTACAATACTTTCTCTATACTTCGCATACGAGAAAGTAAAAATACACTTAGTAGTCTCAATGTATCTTTTACATTGTGATTCATCAGTGTTAATGGTATTGACAGCATATTCAGCAAACATAGAGAGGCTGTATGAATGCAAATCTAATTTGTCTAACGAAATGCATACCATCGCACACATACAACATAGCTGGATTTGTTACTTAATGACATACCTATCTCTGTAACTAAATAAATATATCGGTACAATAGACGCACACGCACAGTGTAGTTTCAGCTTCACTGCGCTTAGTAAGTTGATTAGATTAAAAACCAATTAACTTATTAAATTAATTAGAAGTTAATTAAAGTTATTGATTGAATTAAAAGCCAGTTAACTAAATATTTAAATTAAAGAAACCAAATGTTCGGGATTATCGAAATAAAAATACAACAACGAATGTATTTAAAAAACAAATAAGTTTACTGTTCATGTTCAACATAGCTTGAATAGGTATTTGTGTGTGTGTGTGTGTGTGTGAGTATCTGTGTGTCTGTGTCTATGTTTCTGTGTTAGTGTATGTGTGTTGAATTGCGTTTCTTTCTATGTGAAACAAGTAGGTAGAAAGAAATCACGTCTTTGATATTTGCAAGTTAAAAACTTTAGGTCTTTCAGTATTGTGTTGGGGATAATCTTTAATTATGGAGATTAAAAAGCTAAGCCGATTAAAAAAAAGGACCTAAAATGACTTAAAAGCGAAACAAAATATCCCGCTGATAAAAATTCTGTAACAAAGCGTTGTTTATAGAGTTATGGTACCTTGTTATTGAGACCGAGAGTCAGGAATAAAAGACAAATAGAAGAACACAAAAGATGAGAGCAACAAACAGAAGCTCCACACAGGGATAAGAAGCGACAAGGTAGGGGGGTGGATCGGTCTAGCAAGTGTAGTAAGCAATGATGGGGGAGATATGAACATTAAAGGTCGTTTTTACAAGACCAGTTACATGAGGACTTCAAAAGCCACAGCATGTAGACTTCAAGAGCACCGTTTACGCTTTATAAGATACGACTGTTAAACAGCAACGTGAAATTATTTCTCTTCTGTTGTTCTTAGACATGGATATTAACAAAAGCTATTAGTAGAACACGTCAGAGCTTTATAAATAGATGTCTGTCTCGAACATTGAACGTCAGTTGACCTGAGAAAATAACACGAAACTAAGACGGGGTAAAAGGAAAACACAAGTACTAAGGCTGAGATCAAGATGGACTGGACGCATCTTTTATTAAATATAAAAAAAAAACATCGCCAGACATTAGATTGAGCCCCAAGTAAAGATAAAAGTGGGTAGACCCAAACATACTTATAAAAGATCAGTTGACAATGAAGTGCAAGGAGCTTGAATGTCGTGGACCCAACTTGGGAAAGAGCCCAAAAAAAAAACGAGGAAAGGATTGCTTGCGTCTGTGCGCTACACAAGAGATTAACAGAAATAATGATGATGGTGGTAATGAAGGTAATGATGATGTGGATGTGGATGAGGATGATGATGATGGTAATGAAGAAGATGATGATGATGATGATGATGATGATGATGATGATGATGGTAATGAAGATGATGATGATGATGATGGTAATGAAGATGATGATGATGATGATGATGATGATGATGACGATGGTGATGATGATGATGAAGACAACGACGATGAAGCAGATATTCTTCCTTAACATTGTCCGGTGTTTTGTTGTCCTTTCAATCAACTCTACACCTGAACACACGGCCCCACTGCTTACGTCATTACAGCCGCTGTCGAGTAAGGTCGAGGGTTCGAATACCAATGGAGATTTCCTGTTACTAGCAAGAAGTTAAGTGTTTCAATATATTTAATTACTCTAAATCTAATTAGATACCGCTAAGGTAATTATATACATATGAGTTATATACATGTGAGTTGTGGGATGGACTTAAATAGACGTTTAGTAAGGTGGGGCATTATATAAAACCAGTGTACACAAAAAAGATGTACACAACAAAAAATGTACAACACAACAAAAGATGTACAACACAACAAAAGATGTACAACACAACAAAAGATGTACACAACAAAAAATGTACAACACAACAAAAGATGTACAACACAACAAAAGATTAACAACACACCAAAAGATGTACACAACAAAAGATGTACAACACAACAAAAGATGTACAACACAACAGACGATGTACAACACAACAAAAGATGTACAACACGACAAAAGATGTACAACACAACAAAAGATGTACAACACAACAAAAGATGTACAACACAACAAAAGATGTACAACACAACAACAGATGAACAACACAACCAAAGATGTACAACACAACAAAAGATGTACAACACAACAAAAGATGTACAACAAAAGATGTACAACACAACAAAAGATGTACAACACAACAAAAGATGTACAACACAACACAAGATGTACAACACAACAAAAAATGTACAACACAACAAAAGATGTACAACACAACAAAAGATGTACAACACAACAAAAGATGTACAGCACAACAAAAGATGAACAACACAACAAAAGATGTACAACACAACCAAAGATGCACAACACAACAAAAGATGTACAACACAACAAAAGATGTACAACAAAAGATGTACAACACAACAACATATGTACATCACAACAAAAGATGTACACAACAGAAGATGTACAACACGACAAAAGATATACAACACAACACAAGATGTACAACACAACACAAGATGTACAACACAACAAAAGATGTACAACACAACAAAAGATGTACAACACAACACAAGATGTACATCACAACAAAAGATATACACAACAAAAGATGTACAGCACAGCAAAAGATGAACAACACAACAAAAGATGTACAACACAACCAAAGATGTACAACACAACAAAAGATGTACAACACAACAAAAGATGTACAACAAAAGATGTACAACACAACAAAAGATGTACAACACAACAAAAGATGTACAACACAACCAAAGATGTACAACACAACAAAAGATGTACAACACAACCAAAGATGTACAACACAACAAAAGATGTACAACACAACAAAAGATATACAACAAAAGATGTACAACACAACAAAAGATGTACAACACAACAAAAGATGTACAACACAACCAAAGATGTACAACACAACAAAAGATGTACATCACAACAAAAGATGTACACAACAGAAGATGTACAACACGACAAAAGATGTACAACACAACACAAGATGTACAACACAACACAAGATGTACAACACAACAAAAGATGTGCAACACAATAAAAGATGTACAACACAACACAAGCTGTACAACACAACACAAGATGTACATCACAACAAAAGATGTAAACAACAAAAGATGTACAACACAACAAAAGATGTACAACACAACAAAAGATGTACAACACAACAAAAGATGTACAACACAACAAAAGATGTACAACACAACAAAAGATCTACAACACAACAAAAGATGTACAACACAACAAAAGATGTACAACACGACAAAAGATGTACAACACAACACAAGATGTACAACACAACAAAATATGTACAACACAACAAAAGATGTACAACACAACACAAGATGTACAACACAACAAAAGATGTACAACACAACAAAAGATGTACAACACAACACAAGATGTACAACACAACAATAGATGTACAACACGAAAAAAGATGTACACAACAAAAGATGTACAACACAACAAAGATGTACAACACAACAAAAAATGTACAACACAGCAAAAGATGTACAACACAACAAAAGATGTACAACACAACACAAGATGTACAACACAACAAAAGATGTACAACACAAATAAAGATGTAAAACACAACACAAGATGTACAACACAACAAAAGATGTACAACACAACAAAAGATGTACAACACAACAAAAGATGTACAACACAACAAAAGATGTACAACACAACAAAAGATGTACAACACAACAAAAGATGTACAACACAACAAAAGATGTACAACACAACAAAAGATGTACAACACAACAAAAGATGTAGAACACAAGATGTACAACATAACAAAATACGTACAACGCAACGCACATTGTTGTTTCATTTTGCATATGGTATAAGAATTTTAACTTCAAGAAAGAGACTTCAGGTATATCGACGCTTTGTGATAAAAACGCCTTGAGCATTGAATGGGCACATCCTAAAGTTATGTCAAAAAATTAATTTTATGTAGCTAACGTCTTTAAAAACGACCACAAGCGCCTATAGGCATCTTACTGTGGCTACAGGTAGCAGTTGTATAATCGTATTGATCAAATCTAGAATGTATCAAACTTAAGCGGGTCAACTTCTACGGCAAACAGAAGTGCTGACTGTTCACAATATAGCATGCAAATAAATGCAAGGGCATACAAATGTGCGTTATTTAGGTGCAGCGTTGTAAAAGTTATTGTTTTTAAATGTGCTGCACTAGTGTTTGGGAAGTTCAGAGTTAAATGGGTGATGTGTGACTGTGTGATGTGTGATGTGTGTGATGTGTGACTGTGTGATGTGTGATGTTTGACGTGTGAATGTGTGATGTGTGACGTGTGACTGTGTGATGTGTGACTGTGTGACTGTATGACTGTGTAATAATGACAGTCTGTAATGTTGGTAATTTTGGTTATATTGATGAGCTATGGCAGTATGTGATGTCGTGATGTTCGGCGGTGATGTGTGAAGATGTTGTTGTGATGATGGTGATGTGGGGAGTTGGTGATGGTAGAGATGGTAGTGATATTCGTGATGGTATTTATGAGCGATGGTAGTGAAATATGGAAGTGATGTTGATGAATGTTTGTGATGTGTTTTAGAGTGACAGAGATGTTGAGTACATTGTCTGTGTTGATGATGCGTAATAGAAGTGATGACGTGCTCGCTTTATAAATAAAAGTACGTGCCATTTGTGGTTTCACTAAATCAGAGCTTTATTGTGACGGTACGCACCACTACGGCATACCGGCATTTTTTTCAATGTGGGGGGAAAATTATTACTTTTCTTGTGTTTGAACGTTAATTATTAATTTATTAATTTGTTAATTGTTAATTTAGTATCATTGCAGTTGTATTTAGCTTGCATTGAGGTGCGAACTGGTAGTTAGGCTACCCATCACTAAGTGCCGGTGCTTATTTCTTTTTTACAAAACAGCACTGCTCTAAACAATTAGGGATACACTATTTTAAAATTTGTCAGGTTAAGCTATTAATAAACAAAAGTTAAACCGTGTTTCTGCACCTATCTGATTGTATATTTCTCAAGTTTGAAACAAAGTCTATTGAAGCTGTGGCTGATATTTAGACAAGTTTTTTTAAAGAGCAATAACTTCGCGGGACTCACGAATCAAGCTAAATTAAACAGTCCAATATGTCGTCCACTTGTTTCTTCTAAGTAAACAGATGTAACACTAATTAAAACGTCTCATGCTAATTGGAGTGCCGTTTGATCAAAACGGAAATGTGTAAAAAAAAGTGTTGTTTATCAGATGCAGGGAGGGGGTAAGTCATGCACGAAACACGCAGTTTCTATTAAATAAACTTTCTATCCAGTTTTATGTGCCAAATATGCAAATACTTTGGGTTGTAAAACACGGAAGAAAGGTTAAAGTTTAGTGTGCTCTTGTTTAAAATGTTAAACTGACCCAAACGGAATGGTTAAAAAATCTGCACTAGTTCAGAATGTCGAACAGTTTATACATTTAAAAAAAAGCTTAATTGTTAACAACATGAGTGACTTGACTTTATCTTTAAGGGCACCTGGGGAGCAAAGAGCTGTAATGACACATCTTCACCGGACTCGGTTTTGGGCTGCTTCTTATCCGTGCCCACGTGACCCCATTCCTATACTTTCATCTAGTCCTATTTATGTTCCAGCCCGTCTTATACATAGTTATAAATAGCATTTAAAGAACACAGCTATTCTTGTATTTAACTCACTCAAAATTAATTTTAAACCATTTTTTACAGTTAAGGTATCGTGCACAAAATCAGTTTATTAACCCCCCCCCCCCTCACACACACACACAACAAACCCAATATAACGTTATATAAGAAATTGATAAATCACCAATTACATTGCTCTTGAACAATTATACAACTACTGCAAGTCTTTAGTAAAGACTACCAATAAACAAGTCAACGAAATTAACAACATATATAGACCTAGTTTTTAAAGATATAGATCCCACGTCACAGCATATACCGTCTCGTGATTCAAACATTTTGAAGAAGAAAAAAAAAGAAAAACGAATTAATTATAACAATAGTGTTTTATAACAATGTTACCAATGTTTCACACTATTTAACACGCCATATCAAAATGATGAACTTTTACCACGGCGCTATGTGCACGATCCCTCAGAAGATGTCCAGTAAGTCGTTAGTAGTTCACAAAACAGGTGAGATGAGTTCACCTGTACTCATGACTGTCCTAAATAAATGCAACGCACGTGTATTTTTTTTACCTTGACGTATTACAAACAAACGAGCCGACCCGCGGCGTATCATGCGCCGCTATTTAGTTGTTTTATTTTCTACTTTTCAGTAATTCATAATTTGTGAATTCGACAGTACCAATGCTGCCACTGAAACTTTAAAACACTATCAGTAGGTCGTTAAGGACGATACTACCCCCAACCTCCTTTCCCCCAACCCCTACCCTACACCCCCCCCCCTGTGAAAGCAGCCCCCTGTTAGTTACCTACCATAAGTTTAAAATTGTTTCAAACCAAATTATCTTCCCCTAATAGCCGTCACTAAACCCGGCTCTACGACTGTAAACATTTAGCGTGAACCAAAGCTCACCAGACCTTGTAGGGTTGGGGGTGGTAGGGAGCGCACTTACAGCTTGTTTTCTAGCGTCTACCAGAAGAGAATTATATATATACGAGAAAAATGGCCCGTTGAGGAAGGATACACCGGGCGCTAGGTTGATAGTGCTGTCTCTTTTCTCTAAACTAAAACCAACCCACCCCCACCCCCCAACACCCCCCAAAAAAACATGTCTACCGTCCCATTCAACGAAATATAATTATATACTTTTTCCAGTGTCCGCCCCCTCCCCGAAAATTCTACCCCCGCCCCCGAAAATTTCAAATACCCCCACCCCTCTCCGGGGAGGAAAAAGTTTAAACTAAAACCACCCCACCCCCCTCACACACACACACCACCCCCCACCCCCCCACACACACCCCCACACCCCCCCACACACACACCACCACCCCCCCACGCACACACCACCCCACCCCCCCCCCCCCCCTAAAAAAACATGTCTACCGTCCCATTCAACGAAATATAATTATATACTTTTTCCAGTGTCCGCCCCCTCCCCGAAAATTCCACCCCCGCCCCCGAAAATTTCAAGTACCCCCATCCCTCTCAGGGGAGGAAAAAGTCTGAAAGAAACACTGGTGTCGCGCTTAGCCACTACCCGAAATCGCGCTTAGCCACTACCCGAAGAATTGCATTAAAGAAATTGCAAGAAAACCACTTTTTAGATTAGACACATTAATTAGGCGGTAATTTTATTATAGAGTATCGATGAAGAAATTTCTTTTGAGTTGGGGAGGGAGGGGGGGCTCAGACGTTCTTACGCGGGGGGTGGGGCTTCGCCCCTACCCGAAGAATTGTATGCAAGAAAAACTCTTCGCGCAAACCATTTAGATTAGACAAAATTTCCTTTTTAATTCAATGTTTACTCGAGAATCAATGACGTCATATTACTGTGTGCACACTGTGTGCTTGAGATTATTTTCTACTCTATGCTAAATGTGACCGCGTCATACTTCGTTTTTCGAATTACTGTGCATGTTTTTATTTTGCTTGTGTTTTCTCTAGAGCGTTCTTGTCAGACAGAGCGTTCTTGTCAGACAGAGCGTTCTTGTCAGATAGACAGACAGCGAAACTATTAGTATTAACGAGAAAAATGGCCCGTTGAGGAAGGGTACAACGGGCGCTAGGCTGATAGTGCTGTCTCTTTTCTCTAATCTAAAACCAACCCACCCCCCCACACACCACCCCCCCCCCCCCACCCCCACCCCCCACCCCCCCCCCAAAAAAAAAACATGTCTACCGTCCCATTCAACGAAATATAATTATATACTTTTTCCAGTGTCCGCCCCTCCCAGAAAATTCTACCCCGCCCCCGAAAATTTCAAGTACCCCCACCCCTCTCCGGGGAGGAAAAAGTCTGAAAGAAACACTGGTGTCGCGCTTAGCCACTACCCGAAGAATTGCATTAAAGAAATTGCAAGAAAACCACTTTTTATATTAGACACATTAATTAGGCGGTAATTTTATTATAGAGTATCGATAAAGAAATTTCTTTTGAGTTAGGGAGGGGGGGGGGGGGGGGGGCTCAGACGTTCTTACGCGGGGGTGGAGCTTCGCCCCTACCCGAAGAATTGTTTGTAAGAAACTCTTCACGCAAACCATTTAGATTAGACAAAATTTCATTTTTATTCAATGTTTACTCGATAATCAATGACGTCATATTACTGTGTGCACTCTCCGGCTGGAGATTTTTTTCTACTCTGTGCTAAATGTGTCGACGTCATACTTCGTTTTTCGAATTACTATGCATGTTTTTATTTTCCTTGTGTTTTCTCTAGAGCGTTCTTGTCAGATAGATACATAGACAGACAGCGAAACTATTATATAGATAGATTGTGGTCTGGATGGTTCACTGGACATGTACGGTCATGTGCTGACAAGTCTGTGTGAGGGAACCACATCAGGGGTTAAAGCAAGGGTCTCATGGGCTAATGCAAGGGACCAATGGGCTAATGCAAGGGACCCATATCAAGGGCTAATGCAAGTGACCCATGGGCTAATGCAAGGGACCCATGGGCTAATGCAAGGGACCCATTGTCTAATGCAAGGGACACATGGGCCAATGCAAGGGACCCATATCAAAGGCTAATGCAAGAGACCCAAGGGCTAATGTAAGGGACCCATGGGCTAACGCAAGGGATCCATGGGCTAATGCAAGGGACCCATGGGCTAGTGCAAGGGACTTATGGGCTAATGCAAGGGACCCATGGGCTAATGCAAGGGATCCATGGGCTAATGCAAGGGACCCATGGGCTAATGCAAGGGACCCATGGGCTAATGTAAGAGACCCAAGGACTAATGCAAGGGACTCATGGGCTAATGCAAGGGGTCCATATCATGGGCTAATGAAAGGGACCCATTGGATAATGCAAAGGACCTATGGACTAATGCACGGCACCCATATCAAGGGCTAATATAAAGAATGCAAGAGACCCACTAAGTTCTGGCTAAGAATTGCACTGGTCACATAACCCTTACATATGCCGTGCTTAAGATACACAGCCACAAGCTGTCACGCCCTAAACGTGACTTTACTGCTTTAAAAAATCACGTTCGTGATGTTATTTTATTCCTAACGCGGTATCAAACTACAAAAAGTGCCTGCAGAAATCAATGATAAACTTTAAGTATAACAGTGAAACTACAACATATAACTAAACTTTACTTTGTTAAAATTATTCCTCAACTGTTTCTACAAACATTCCTTGTCTAAAGACAACTAGAACTAGTCAACAACTCTTATCATTTTTCCTACAATATTTGGTCTCTGGTAGCCGTGGAGGTATTAAATATCCTTTGACCTGTGAATGTCCAAAAACTGCAACTTTTGATGTTTGGACTATCGGTAATTTATGTAAATAGTTGAGACACTTTAAAAAATCTCCAAAAAATCCATAGGTTTTTATGGGTGAATGGTCATAATGTTGTGGAGGTGAGTGTTTCAGGTTTATAGAGCGAGGCGGATCGTGGAAGAAACAGGTGGAGTGTTTGGTGCAAGAACTGGCTTTTAGAAATAGGATTGTGTAGAGTATGTGCGGGTTGGTTTGGTAGCCGAGGGCCAGGGTCCACACAATGTGGGGGTGGTGGGAGTTGGTCCAGTCAATGTGATCGTGGTGAATAAATTAAAATTAGTCTTATCCAAAACCGTGGTGGTATAATATTAATAATACTTATGTAAGCATGAGTGTCCGATCTGGCTCTAAGAAACCAATATATAGAGAGCTAGACTTCTAACCCGAAAGTCTAGAGTTCGAATCCAGATTTAAATCAGTAGAACGTCATTGAGTCCACCCAGCTCTGATTGGCACTCACGTTAAGGGAAACAAAGGCGGCTGGGGGGGGGGGGGGGGGGCATAGTCTTGCCCACATTATTCCCTTGTATGCCGAAGTCACTGAAACATGATGATGAATAAGGTACACCCATATATATATATATATATATATATATATATATATATATATATATATATATATATATATATATATATATATATATATATATATATATATATATATAAATAATGTATATGTATGTGTGTTTATATATATATATATATATATATATATATATATATATATATATATATATATATATATATATATATATATATATATATATATATATATATAAATAATGTATATGTATGTGTGTTTATATATATATATATATATATATATATATATATATATATATATATATATATATATATATATAAATAATGTATATGTATGTGTGTTTATATATATATATATATATATATATATATATATATATATATATATATATATATATATATATATATATATATATATATATATATATATATATATATATATATATATATATATATATATATATATATATATATATATATATATGGAATAAGTCAGTGCGTCGACTACACAAGGAACCAATTTTAAACTCAGAAAACGGATGGTATTGCAACATCTGGCATTCAAGATTTCGACACAAGAAAATGAGTTAATTTAAGATCAAGAAATTTACGACGTCTTGCATTTTGCCGTCTTGTTTGTAGATGTTATTAAAATGCTAATGGATTAATCTTCAAGCAAAGTAAGGTTTTCTACCTCAGCTGTATATATACCAGAAGTTCTTGGCCTTTCCTTCATAGTGAACACTAGTCTCACTTCTACACAAAGGTAAGTGTCTTGAACTATTTATTGTTTATTTCATGTTGTTATTTTACTATCAAGTATCATGCCAAAAATATTTAGTGTTATACAAGAAATAGAAATTTAATAGCATCTTATTGTATTAACGTATTCTATATATAAAAGCTATACGGTCGTTTTGATAAATAATAAACCTGGGCAAATTTTGCCCAGTATTTTTTTCAGTCATATATCCGTGGATGGGGGAAGGTTTATTGAAAATATATACTTTAACCAGTGCCCCCCCCTTAATCCCCTCTTCCCTGAGGTTTCAAGAACTGAATAAAGCAACAACCCTAGAATTTGTCTGACAAAGCTAAATGACATTGTGACGAACTAAACTCATTAAAGCTCAGACAAATCCGCTTGCTGTACATGCAGATTTGTTTTGGCACGAGAAGTCTTTACATATCAGAATGTTGGAGACAGTGTCCATTGAGCAGGTCTACGTCCTGTAGATATTATTTGTAGGTTGCAAAACCTCCCCGCGGTTGTACAAACATGTTATATATATATATATATATATATATATATATATATATATATATATATATATATATATATATATATATATATATATTGCAAACAATATTTGCACATCACACGAGCAGCCGTCGAGGCCTGTACAAGTTACATCCTCAACAAATCAATTCGACAAAACATGATTTACTTTAACTGTACGTTTCTATATTTTAAAAAGCAAATTTCACCTTTAGCAAGTTTACATTTTTTTTAATTTTAATGACAGAAAAGTTTAAATTATCTATATGGTTACTATGTTTACTAACTGAAATATATTCATGCTGAAAAGCATTTGTGAAAACTGCAGTTCCATTTTCACCACGCTGGTATTTTTTTGTTTGATTATGAAAAATGTCATGTTTTCGTATAAAGTATTTTTTTAAATGTACAGTAATATTTCAAATCAGGCAAATTTTCAAAAAGTTTATGACTACCAAAATCGCATCTATTTTTTATAATCTTTTCTATTAGGATGTGAACCACTTAAGTCCAGCTTTTCAGCTAAGTTAAAAAAATAAGTGTCATTAGCATCACATCATTGATTGCTCTACCTCCAACAAGCATCTTAAAAATGAACAACTATCTCTCTCTCTCGTCCAGATGAATTGGCTTGTAGTGGCCCAATGTGTGGTCTACCTAGCTGCGGCTTCCGTACATGCGCAGTCGTCAGGTATCACGTTTGATGCCGTCCCCCAAGATGGCGCCGTGTCTCTAACATGCGCCGTGTCTGGTAGCGGAACTCTCTACTCCGTCTCCAGCCTCGTCATAGAGAAAGAAAACTCGGTAAGTCTCAGCTCTGTGTTACCACCAAGCTGTTTCCCCATATTTTATAAAATAAAATTGTATGTTTTGTCAACGGAGAAAGAACTCGCTCGCTGTTAGGAAACAATAAAAATCGAATTACGACATTTGATCTTGAACAGCCGTTTTTTTTTGTAAATAAAAATTGTGTTACACAAAACCTTTATGCTGTGTTACGTAAAACCTCACTGCTGTGATATACAAAACCTTTATGCTGTGTTACGTAAATCCTCACTGCTGTGATATACAAAACCTTTATGCTGTATGTTCTCTTACACATGAAGTTTCTGCTGTGTTACACATTACCTTCCTACCAGTGGCGTAGGCAGGGGGGGGGGGGTTGGGGGGGATTATAACCCCCCCCCCATAGACCCCTCGGTATATATATAAAAAGTATGAGGGGGGGTGCAAATCGAAAGTTTGTCCCCGGGTAAAAATTGGAACCCCCCCCCCTTGAGACGATCCTGGCTACGCCACTGCTTCCTACTGTGTTACACATGACCTTTCTGCTATATGCCCTTGTGTTACACAAGACCTTTGTACTGTGTTACACATGACCTATCTGCCGTATGACCTACAGGCCGATGTCTACCAGCTACTGATCAAGTACAACAAAGGAAGCCCCGTAGAGTTCAGCAAACTCCTGACGTCTAGAAGCGTCAAGATTGGCACCACAGGTGGCTCGGCCTCCACCGTGCAGGTGACGGTTGGCGTAGCAGACGGCAAGTTCAGATGTGTCGTCGCTGGTCAGACCAAATCAGGGGCAAGTACTCCGTATTTTTTTTTAAAATTGTTTTGTAGAAATCTATATCTAAAAACATTTTTTAAAAGATTTTCAGGGTATAAAAACAGAAGTAGTAGAAGTGCGCATTGTTAATGATGAAATCATACATTTATGTAAAGTTCAGTTTAAAGAAAAGCGTGGGTCTATTCCTAAATATTAGACACTATTATTTAAATTACTATAAAGAAAAGCGTGGGTCTCTTCCTAAATATTAGACACTACTATTTAAATTACTATAAAGAAAAGCGTGGGTCACTTTAGTATCTATTGGATACCTTTACTAATATTTAGGAAGAGACCCACACTTTTCTTTATAGTAATTTAAATAGTAGTGTAAAATTTTATTTTCTACTTTTTAGTGCATTAATACATAAAAGCTTGGTATTAAAACGTTTTTTTATGAATTTTTTTTTCAGTACTTTACATGTTTTTATTTACAATAGAGTTACATGACCAAAAACCATTGTCAAGCTTTTATTTAACTCACTTCCTCTGTCGTCAGTCTGTCTAGATAGAAAAGTCCGTGCGAAATTGCAGGCACTTCTAACTGACAGATACGGTTCATAATTGGTCAAATTTTTCCATAGGGCTCCGCCAAAGGGGAGGCGACTGTCACAGTCTCCTCTGAACAAGGCCCAGACGGTGAAGGTTGCGCGTGTGAAGACGAGTTGTCTGCCCTTGAGAACAAGTACGACCAGAAGATTGGCCAGCTAGAGCAGTCGGTCACCAAAACCGCCAACATCTACGTCAACGGGGGTGACGGCTCCCTGGGCGGTCTGGACGGGGAGCAGTTGTTGAAGTAAGGAGGGGGGAGGGGCGTTCTCATAATCTTTGTCCATCGTTGTCCACAGTTTAAAATATTCCTGCCATCCAACATTGATCTGATTGAAAGCTACCATTAGTAGTTTAGAATATTTTTTAAATACCATAGTTCTCAGTTCAGCAGTTAAAAACTTTCTTTCATCCAACATTTCTCTAAAGATCTCTAGTAGGCAATTTGGAATATTCATTACATTCCACAGTAGCTCTCATAATCCCTGTCCAGCAGTTTAAAATATTCCTGCCCTCCAACATTTCTCTGATTAATAGCCATCATTAGCAGTTTAGAATACTTCTTACATTCCACGGTAACTCTTATAATCTCAGTCCAACAGTTCTTCTTCTTCTCGTTCTTAATTTTAGTGTTGGAAGAGATCCCCTCCAACACAAATAAGTATAAGCGTCAACTGGTTATGGTCCATTGAGGCCCTTGACTCCAATTTCAGCCTGCTTTTCTTTTTTGGATTTGCTTCCATAGCCTTTGTCCAACCAAGAACAAACTACAAGGCAGCGGTTGTTTGATTTTGGAGTTTTCTCTCCTAGAAGAGTGTCTGTCCCCAGCCTCATCTGCCCGAGGGTTCGACCTCGAGACTTTTCGGTTTAGCAACCATGAGCTTTACCGACTCGACCACGCCTACCCCTCGTCCAGCAGTTAAAAACATTCCTTCATCCAACATTTCTCCAACGACCTCTATTCAGCAGTTTAGAATATTTCTTACATTCCACAGTATCTCTCATAATCTCTGTCCAGACAGCAGTTAAAAATATTTCTTACATTCCACAGTAGCTCTTATAATCTATCTCCAGCAGTTTAAAATATTCCCTCCACCCCCCAGGAGCACAGTCTGGCCCGAGGGTTACTTTTCTCTCATCCAACCGGAAACCGGCTGCCCTAGCATGGGCTTCTCCTTCCTGGACTGGAAGAACGACGGCTACCGGCAGTTCCACACCGAATCCTCATCATCCACCAACCAGGACAACATCACGGCCAACGCCAACTTGAAGAAACCATACCAGTTAAAGAACGGCAACAACAACTTCATCGTCCTCAACTTCTGCACCATCATCGTTACCCACCCCGGTCCCAAATGGCCATCCGGCTCTTACTGTATTCTGATGTACGCCGGCGTCTGTCCTGCCGGTTTCCACGACGGCAACATGCTCATTGACGAGGAGAACAACCAGTACTCGGGTAGGTACGGCGGCCACATCCCCACGGCAGGCTTCGGAGGTGATTCAAGGTTGTACTTCTGCTGTCGGCGAGACGGGAAACCGGAAGCGCCGGTGTACCTGCCGACAGCGAAGCCGTTCTACCTGTTCCGGTTTGGTGACGTGTGTCAGCGGGTGGCCAACATGAAGGTCACCCCCGAGACCATCGTCCTTGACACGGAGGACAGCGGCGCCAACATCGACCAGTACTCCAACGAGTACCACCCCGACGGTAAACTCAACAACGTCGTCTTGGAGATGTGCTACTACTACAGGTAGAACACCTGTCTCATGTGATACTAATCGTGCCATCGCTCGTTAATTTTTTTGTTTTATTTATTTCATTAATTTAGATTAATTATCAACCTAATAGTTTTATCTTGGACTTTCAACAGATATTTTGGAAATTATTCTCATAACCTATTGTAACTGATAATTAAAATTTCGTCAAAAATAAAACAATTTTTGAAAACGTTGCTTTTGTTTGTTTGTTTATTAGTCCTACTTCAAATAATCAATTACTCTTCTATCAATGTCCACAAACCATAAATGTTTATCAATGGGTTACAATTAGATCAATGTGTATCAATCAATACATCCTTGCACTTAACAAGAGATCAATGTATCGCTAAGATGAGGTAGGTAAGCCTTCAGCAGTCTGGAAAGAGGCTTGATGCTCAAATGAACATTTCTACGGTTTAAAGTCGTTTAAATTTCACAAATACCTAGATGTCATGTAGACACGAATCTGGGTTTTGAGTGATGCTTGTGAAGGAGAGAATCCCTAAGAGTAACCAGCAGATAATTCTTTTAATATCTTTCATGATAAAAAGACGCAGGCTTGAAATCACTCGACAGTAGAGCTTTTTCTAGGCATCACTTCTGGGTCGGGGGGGGGGGGGGGGGGTATAAAGACACCCCCCCCCCCCCCCATGGAATGGAATTTATATAGAAAATCTATACTTTTACCAGTGTCCGTCGGCAGCCGAGATATATTAAAAAAATAGCTTTTTGTGGTCCTGATAACAAATAACAAGCTACGATAATACATTTTCTGGAAGTATTCTTTAATAAACATCCAAGAAAATGTAGCTTTTCATTCCGATTGAATAAATCTTTACAATGGTGGTTGGAAATGTCGACCGCCTGGTTGTTGTGCAACAGGCGGTTGACCGAGGCACTATGAAATTAAACGGAAGCTTTGACGAATGTACGAAACAAAAAAATTGAGATTGTGTGTCGTGTGGTAGAGCTTACAATTTCAAAGCCAAATGTGTCCGGTGTGTGTAACAATATCTCTTCCTGCCCCCCACCCCTATACTTGAATTCTGAACATCACTTGAAAGTAAAGTTCTTCTTTAGAACTAGTGATCCATTGGACAGACGAAGTAGACCTCTTATGATTCTTGATTTCCGCATATGAATAGATAATGTGTTCAGCAATATGCCCAGCCGCCTTTACTTTCACTAAAGTAAGTCAGGTACTCATCAGAGCTGGGTTGGCTCAGGGACGTCCTACTGTGGTTCGCACACGTGACTGTAGGCAAGCAGCCAAACACTCTACCATTCGACCACGCCTTTCCCAATATCAACGGTAGCCTTGATTAAAATTACTAATTTTTGTAAATATGTGATTTATAAAAACAGTAACAGTGTAACACATATGGTTACGAGGCCAAAGGGGGATAAAACTATGAAGTTTTTATTCATTGGGTTGCGGCCCCTGTGGGACTGCAACTGAACTGTTGACGTTTTTTTTTATGCTTTTGTGAGCGAAATTACCTGTGTTCCATGTCATGTGACATGTGCCTAGCCGTGTCGCACACGCAAGGCTGCTGTCTGTGGACCAAGATGTAGACCTAATGAAGGTAGTGTAGATATTTAAATTATGTTTGTTAAAATACTTATTTATGTATTCCTGCTAGTGCTGCATGTGCACACTAGTTAGGGTGATGTATTAAATTAAGTATTTATTTTGTAGTACTACTTATTGGTACTTGTTGGCAGTACTGTGTACTGGCCGAAAACATAATTTATTGTACCCGTGTATATTGTAGCTTACACGTGGTGTTGTCCTGAATGTAACTTTTTTATTTTACATTTGTTTTAGGGCTACAATGAATAAAAACTTCATATTTTTATCCCCCTTTAGCTGTTAACCATATGTGTTACAACAGCAACAGGCACAGTAGCATCAGCAGTAACTGTTACAGTAACAGTAACAGTAAAAATAACATATTTTAGTTTACAATAATAAACTTTTCTATATTGCACAACAATAATACTGTTTTAGTTTCCACAAAGTTTTGCCTAAAGTATTACACACCCGTTTTAAATTTACAAAATTTTCTGGACGTGTTTTGCAACAAAACAAAACATTAAACTTTTACCGAGCGAAATGAAACAAATCACCCAAATTCAGCTTCATCTTTGTCGATGAGATCGCAACATCTGTCGTTGTCCTGACAACAACTCAAACGTGTTTAAAATTCTTTCATCAAAGACCCAGTTGCGCATATTTATTTCCGGTCACAAGGCTGGAACTAATGAGGATGAGACAGTAATGAGTTTTTAATTATCTCTGGTAGTTTCACAACCAAGCGGCCACAGTGTATATATGCCAGGAAAATTGTCCCTCTTCGTTCATCTTTTAGCGGCAACTCTGTCGGGACATCAGCACAGCTGAAAGAGTAAGTACCGCAACATTCTTGTCAACTACTTTATTTTACCGCGACGGTAAATAGTGAAATCTATCATCGCTTATATTGACGGTTTTCTTTATTTTAGATCTGCGCAACATGTTCTATTAAGCAGTTTACAAAATTGGATTAGCTTAGTCAATCTATCTTGCACAATTTATTTGAATGTGATTGATGCTTTAATCTTTCATGACGTCTTGTATTATATTTATTTACTTTTGCGTCAAATCAAAAAGTTATAACTTGAAAAGATTTTGTTCCATTTTACTTTTTGCTGAACAAGGAAACTCGTGATAACCTTTTGAGTTGGCATCATAGTAAATATTAAAATATGGCGTTTTATTGCCGTCCAAAAAAAGTTTTTCCGTAGAGTTTTTCCGTGAGTTCTTCCGTAAAGTTTTTCCGTAGAGTTTTTCCGTAACTAGATAGACAATGAACTTCATTATAATAAACGGTACTGGTCTTCTGTCAAGAGATATGATAAAATTTTGGAGATTGATCCCAACTCTCGTAAAGATTACTGTTTTGTTACAAAACAACATAGATTTATGTGAGGCCGATGTGTGATGTTAACAAAACAACATAGATTTATGTGTAGCAGATGCCTGATGTTAACAAAACAACATAGATTTATGTGCGGCCGATGTCTGATGTTAACAAAACAACATAGATTTATGTGTGGCCGATGTCTGATGTTAACAAAACAACATAGATTTATGTGTGGCCGATGTCTGATGTCAACAAAACAACATAGATTTATGTGTGGCCGATGTCTGATGTCAACAAAACAACATAGATTTATGTGTGGCCGATGTCTGATGTCAACAAAACAACATAGATTTATGTGTGGCCGATGTCTGATGTTAACAAAACAACATAGATTTATGTGTGGCCGATGTCTGATGTTAACAAAACAACATAGATTTATGTGTGGCCGATGTCTGATGTTAACAAAACAACATAGATTTATGTGTGGCCGATGTCTGATGTTAACAAAACAACATAGATTTATGTGTGGCCGATGTCTGATGTTAACAAAACAACATAGATTTATGTGCGGCCGATGTCTGATGTTAACAAAACAACATAGATTTATGTGTGGCCGATGTGTGATGTTAACAAAACAACATAGATTTATGTGTGCCTGTCTGATGTTAACAAAACAACATAGATTTATGTGTGCCTGTCTGATGTTAACAAAACAACATAGATTTATGTGTGGCCGATGTCTGATGTTAACAAAACAACATAGATTTATGTGTGGCCGATGTGTGATGTTAACAAAACAACATAGATTTATGTGTGGCCGATGTGTGATGTTAACAAAACAACATAGATTTATGTGTGGCTGAACACTGACGTTGATTAAATCGCGGTACCTTCTCTAAAATCTTAAATAATCTTAACTGGGGAAATACAGCAACAAAGAGAATGATTTCTAACCAGAAAGTTTAATATACATTTTGGGGACGGCGTGGTCGAGTGGTAGAGCGCTCGTTGTCAACCCGAAAGTCACGAATTCGGATCACGGACGAGTATATGTAGGATTTCTCTGAGTCCATCCAGCTCTAATGGGTACCTGACTCACTTTAGGGGATGTAAATGCGACTGGGCATAATGCAGTCCACAGCATCCTTTCATACGCCGATGTCAATAAACATCTAAAGCGTGTCTGCAATATGGATCTTTAGGTCTTAAAGTGGAACTTATACTTTACTTTAAAAATTGAATTTTAGCTGTCTTAACGTCAACGAAATCATTAGATTTTCGGTGACATATTTTAAAAGTTCAATCAGATTAGACGTCCAAACAATTGACATAATGAATGTTTTTATTGACCAGATGAATTGGCTTGTAGTGGCCCAATGTGTGGTCTACCTAGCTGCGACTTCCGTACATGCGCAGTCGTCAGGTATCACGTTTGATGCCACCCCCCAAGATGGCGCCGTGTCTCTAACATGTGCCGTGTCTGGTACCGGTACTCTCTACTCCATCTCCAGCCTCGTCATCGAGAAAGAAAACTCGGTAAGTCTCAGCTGTTGGTAAAAGTGGTGAGGCTAGTTTTAATTTATCTCCCTTTGACTGTGTGTTTTATACTGTGTACGCTACATGTATGAGCTCCTTTACTTCTATACATTCAAATGGTTTATTTGTATTGTAAATAACTCTTTTATATCGACATATTTATACAGCGCAGTGAAGGGGGTATCAAATGATGACAACCTTCCCCAAACGTGTATCGTACGAAGACGTCACAAAAAGCAAGAACCCCGTCATAAATAATCATACTAATCCACCTTACTAATCCACCTAACTAACAGAGGCGTAGCTAGGGGAGGGCGGGGAGGGCGGCCGCCCCGGACGCCGACCCTAGGGGGGCGCCAAAAGGAGTAGAAATAAATTTTAAAAGCTCATTTTAAGCTGCAGTTTTGAATTATAAACAGTCAAAGTAAAGAAATGTAACGGCTGAGAGCCTTTGCATACTGATTTAACTGTTTTCTACCTTGACTGTGTAACTGTAAAACGTATATCCTTAAAAAACACTGACCGGAAAAACCGCTCTCCAGCTTTCATAGATGGGGGGGGGGGGGCGCTTTTTCGAAGACTAAATTCGGAAAATTATCACACCGGAATAAGGAATAAATAACCGATATCACTCAGAAAAGAAACCCATTGCACTAAAGCGTATTTTACGATTGTGTAACATTAAAAAAAAGTTAGTAACGTTTGAAATCCGCTCTAGCATTTATGTCCAAGATGAGGGGGGGGGAGCGCTTTTTCACCAACAAATACCGCAGGATTTGTATTAGATAACTCTTTTAACACTTAGAAAAGAAATCAATTGTATTAACACTTAATGTACGATTTCACTACCCAGTTTTGCTAAGTAATAACGCTACTAATTCTTAGTACGATTCTTACGATTCTCTCAACTTCAATGTGAGAGATCAGATACTTTTACTTGATTGCATTACATGGGATCACTTAATTAAAGAGAAATAAATATCACGGATTTTTGTATCGCTATCCGATCAGTAAAATAGCAGTCTGTCGGGGCGGGTGGTGGAAAGCGACACTTTTTGCCAAATTTTTAAAAGAGAAGAAAATTAGTATATTGTACTGAATAGATCATTTTTAATTCCTTTTTTCATAACACTTTGGTCAAACTAACTGTTAAAATTTAAAATTATAATATATGCCTACTATTATCGAAATTGTTCTAAAGACACGACCAAAAGTAGATCAAATAAGCTTGCACCTTCTGCAAAATACACCCTAAAGCAGTGGTTCTTAACTTTTGGAGGTACCGAACCCCACCAGTTTCATATGCGCCTTCACCGAACCCTTCTTAATAGTTTTACCGCCCACATTGACAAAATCTGATCGTGAATCCTATGAGTCAGGTGTGTGGCTTGACCTCCGCGGATGCCCTGAGACCGAATTACCAAACCTCTCGGGTTCTATGGAACCCACTGTTCTAAGCTCTTTTGATTTTCTTCTTTTTATTCGTTTCGGCTTCATAAGGGACATCGGCGTAGGCAACACTTCGTCAACTCATTTGTTTTTTTATGAAGTTCGAACCCTAAAAATCAAGCCTCCTCCTTCTCTATTTCAAACGATTTCCTTCTGGACTTGTTTAGTCTTTTTGTCTTCCTCTTACCCCATGGACTTCATTCAAGCATCTGCATAATGATGTTATTTTTTGTCTTTCTCATATTGTGTCCTAACCACCACTTTTTCTTTCTCCACTGTCTTTAACCTAGCTATGAGCCATACAGTAAAAGATACATTATATTTAGCTATAGATCCTGATTGAATTTTTTTGACAATGCATTTGAATTCCATATCGACTTAGAATGTTAATACGTATTTTATTGCGGTGCCACTGTTATTAAACTGGTTATTACTGCTTCTTTAACCAGTACAATTAGTTCTGAATTAGTTGTTGACTATGAGCGAGAAGGCAGCGCACATCTGTTAAATCCAAGACTTCGAACTGTTGGGTCCGTTGGATTCCAATTTGTTTCCTCTAGCTTGTTTCAGTATACAATTAACCAGTCAACGAAATACCCATATCGTATTCCAATGTGAACAATAATTTGCTATTGCATGTCAATTGTATGACCTTAATCTAACAAACTTATAATCCAAGTATGTACTATATCAAAACAGAGACTGTTCCAAAGATAAAACATAAAAAGACTGTCCTAAACGAATTAGCATCTTCGCCAATTTTTTTTCTGACATTACTGATCGTCATTTTCTAAAGGATAATGCATTTTAAGGGGAGTTAAAGTTTTAGGGAACGACATTCATACTGCGTAATTACTAATTTTTTACCGGACCGTCGCACACACATACACACACATACATACAGACATATATATATATATATATACATATATATATATATATATATATATATATATATATATATATATATATATATATATATATATATATATATTGGGGGGGGGCGCCAAACTGAAAGTTCGCCCCGGGCGCCGGGAAGGGTCGCTACGCCTCTGCTAACTAATCCACTTTACTAATCCACATTACTATATCGAAAACCAGTGTTTCTTCCAGACTTTTTTCTCCGGGGGGGGGGGGGGGGGGGCACTTGAAATTTTCGGGGGGGGGGGGGCAGTAGACTTTCGTCGGGGGGGGGGGGGGCGGACACTGTTAAAAGTATATATTTTCTATATAAATTATATAAATTTCATTTTGCCTGCAAGAAACTCTGTCCAAAACAACTAAAATTAGAATTGTAATGAACAATACTCCAATTATTTATGTACAATCCGCCTTCTGCCTTGTAAAACAAAACTTGCGATACCTTCCTACAGGCCGACAACTACCAGCTACTACTTAAGTACACCAAAGGAAGTCCCTTAGAGTTCAGCAAACTCCTGACGTCAAGAAGCGTCAAGATGGCCGCCTCCAGTGGCTCGGCCTCCACCGTGCAGGTGACGGTTGGTGTAGCAGACGGCAAGTTCAGATGTGTCGTCAACGGCCAGACTAAAGCAGGGGCAAGTACTCTGTTTGATTCTTTAAAAAATATATATTTTAATGAGAAAATGTGACAAAAATATATTTAAAACTGCAATAATGGTTATTCCATATTTTAAAATTTATTTTATATTAATTAAGCTTTCTTTAATATGAATATTTCATTAAAAAAATAAAAATTGTTTTAAACGATATGATCAACTGCAGGGAACTGCAAGAGGGGAAGCGACTGTGACCGTCTCATCTCAGTTCAAAGAAGATTATGAGGAGTGCGGGTGTGCTGACATGGTCTCCACGCTAGAGAACAAATACGACAAGAAACTCAACGAGATTCAACAATCTGTCACCGCCACCACCAACAACTACAACATCGGCGGGGACGGGGGGCTGGGTGGTCTGGATGGGGATCAGCTGCTCAGGTAAACACGTCTAGGTCACAGGTCAAATATGTAGGTCACTTGTAAAACATGTAGATCACAGGTAACACATGTAGGTCACAGATCAAACATATAGGTCACAGGTAAAACCTGTAGGTCTCAGACCTCAGGTAAACAAGTGTAGGTCACAGGTAAAACCTGTGACTCTCAGACCTCAGGTAAACAAGTGTAGGTCACAGGTAAAACCTGTGACTCTCAGACCTCAGGTAAACAAGTGTAGGTCACGAGTAAAACTATCAGACCTCAAGCTTTTGGGGCCAAACTCCACATTTTACGTTGAGAACAAATTTGAGTGTTAGAACATTCAAATGTCTACTAGATCTAGAAGTTTTCTGAGTGAGTTTATTCACAAGCACAACACTTGACGAAGCTCAAAACGTCACATTTAATGGGCAGCTGAGTACACGTTCTTAAATCTAATTACGTCTTCTTCAAATTGGACTTGCATGTTTAAAGAACATATATTGTGTGTTGTTTCTAACCAAATGCTAAGCACGCATTAAAGAAGTTTCTTAAGCGTACACTGTTAAAGTAAAATGAATAAAGTTCCCTTTACGAACCTGACGGTCCATGGGGCAAGTGAAGTAGAGTTTACCTGTTTCTTTGACTTCGACATATGAAGAGATAGTTTGGTCAGCGCTATGCCCATCCTCCTTTACTTTCCCCTAATTGAGTTCATACACTCTAAACCTACTAAACCTACTAAACCTACTAAACCTACTAAACTTACTAAACCTACTAAACCTACTAAACCTACTAAACCTACTAAACCTACTAAACCTACTAAACCTACTAAACCTACTAAACTTACTAAACCTACTAAACCTACTAAACCTCCAATGTATTGTCACCAGGAGCACCGTTTGGCCGGAGTGGTACTTCAGCCTCCTCCAACCGGAAACCGGCTGCCCTAGCATGGGCTTCTCCTTCCTGGACTGGAAGACCGACGGCTACCGGCAGTTCCACACCGAGTCCACGTCACCCCAGAACCAGGACAACATCACGGCCAACGCCCACTTGAAGAAACCCTACCAGCTGAAGACAGGCAACAACAACTTCATCGTCCTGAGCTTCTGTAGCATAGTAGGGGCACACCAGGGACCGAACTGGCCCAATGGCTCCTATTGCATTATGATGTACGCCGGCGTCTGCCCGCCGGGGTTCCACGACGGCAGCATTTTCTGGGACGAAGAGAACACGCTGTACTCTGGGCGGTACGGCGGGTTCATCCCCACGGCGGCGTTTGGCGCCGATTCCAGAATCTACTACTGCTGCCGCCGTGACGGCAAGCCGGAGAAACCAATGTACCTGCCGACAGCGAAGCCGTTCTACCTGTTCCGGTTCGGTGGGGTGTGTCAGCAGGTGGCCAACATGAAGCTGACCCCGGAGACCGTCGTGTTCGACACGGAGGACACCGGTGGCAACATTGACCAGTACTTCAGCGAGTACCACCCGGATGGTCAACTCAACAACGTCGTCCTTGAACTCTGCTATTACTCCAGATAAAACCCGGATATGTTAGTTACGTCAGAGTTTACTTGATGTTTAACGTGATTTGAATTTGTTCTAATAAAATCAGATCATTGTAGTAATTTGTCATTGTAATATTAAGTTTTCAAAAATAAAATATAAACTTATATTTGAAAGTATTTGATATTTAATATAAGATTTGAATCAGTCCAAATGAAGTCAGAAAAGTAGATGTTTGTCGAGTAATTGCAAAATGTTTTGAAAAATATACACAACTTGTAACTAAAAGATATTAAAGTAGCTTTGAAGAATTTCTGTGGGTTTTTTTTGTTTAATTTTGTATTTTTTTTCGAAACATGTTTATTCTGTTATGCAATCGAATTCTGCTGGATAATTAAAATACAGGGTTATCTTTTAAAGCTATTGAAGACAAATGCGATGGTCTATGTAAGTCAATATAAATGTGATTATTCCACGCAACATCATCACAACCTTCCTATCAGCACTCCCTGTAAGGATTTCAACATTCCCACCATTCCCTGCACCAATCCCTAAGGAAATATCAACCTCACCTCCACCATTCCCTGCATCATTCCCTATGAAAATATCAACCTCACCTCCAACATTCCCTGCATCATTCCCTAAGTAAATATCAACCTCATCTCCACCATTCCCTGCATCATTCCCTAGGTAAATATCAACCTCACCTCCACCATTCCCTGACCATTCCCTAGGTAAATATCAACCTCACCTCCACCATTCCCTGACCATTCCCTAGGTAAATATCAACCTCACCTCCACCATTCCCTGTTGAGACACCTGTTAATGTATCAGCTGTAATGACGATTTCATTACAAGCTATAAGCCTAACTACTGACTACCTCTATGGTGTATTAAAGAAACGGAGAAGTTTCTCGAAGCTGCTGTTAGTACCCTATGTAAAAAAAAAACCCTATGTTTAACTGTTATTCAAAATAGTAAAATATCTAAAATATAAATGTAGTTACTCTACATTCTGTACACATACATTTTTTTATTCCTAAAAATTAGCGGTATTTTTTTCGTAGAATGGTCGGATGTGGCCCACGGCTCTTACATTGGCGCTGTGCTCCGTTCTTGTGTTGGATGATGGTTTTCTTCTAACAAACTACAAGCTAAAACACTTGGGTACAGTCTAAAGAAACTTGTATTATATGAAACAGGTGTAGCTAGCTCGGATACTTGCTATGATTGGGCTACACAACAAGGAATATAAATAAAACGGGAGTGATCTCTCCTAAAACTTTCTAGAATATTTTTACAAAACACTAATGGGGTGGCAACTCGGGATATACACATGATTTTTAATTTATTTTTAATTACTTAAACTTTTGGAAATATAATAGAATCTCGTAGACAAAAAGAATTGCGAACCAAGCGAACGGCAAACAATATCTGTATAATAATGCGGAATATTAGTATTTATAAATTCATATTAGGTTTTTTTTAGAAATCGGAAATAGCGTAAATTACTACTTCCGGTCAACGGAAATTACTCAAAATTTGACAGAAGGCAGAGAATTAGATCTTTTACTTGCATTTCTTTCTTCTTCTTCTTCTTCTTCGTTCTTAATTTTTAGTGTTGGAAGTGATTGGGCCTTATCTGCCAGAGGGTTTGAACTCGAGACTTTTTTTTCGAATGTATCCACCATGAGCTTTTGGCGACTCGGCCACGCCTCCATCACAATTAAGGATACGTGTCAACTGGTTATGCGCCATTGAGGCCATTGACTTCGATTTTAGCCTGCTTTTCTTTTTGGATTCGCTTCCATAGCCTTTGTCCAACCAAGAACAAACTACAAGGCAGCAGTTGTTTGATTTTGGAGTTGTCTCTCCTAGAAGAGTGGCTGTCCCCAGCTACTTAAATTTGAAATTTCATTTATCTATCTGAAATAATACTAAAGTTATATGCTTTTGAAAAATTGAAAGTAGAATTACACATTTTATATAATACTTATATATGAAATTTCATCAACCTGGCTGTAACGCTACTCGATTTATCTTGTTCACAGACATACACATTCACATACAAATTCACATACACACATACACACATACACACATACATACATACACACAGAGAGACATACGGACAAAATTGCAAAACTATGTTTTTCCGACTCGAAAACGTCGATTTTCTGCACGATTATAATACTTCGTATACGAGAAAGTAAAAGCGAAAGATAAGCTATTCAATAATGTGGTAGTGTAGTACATTTATTCCTTCTAGAATTTTCTGAACTTTTAATCTCGTAAACAAACTACTAGCCTTGTTTGATTGGTCAAGCTTTTAATGTGACTAATAACCTTGACCCCTTTGTCGAATAGGTAATTAGACTATTGGATAAAACTTAATTCGACTGTAGGTAAATGAATTACCATACATTTTGATGCTAAATGACTTTTTACGCCTGAGGCGTCAGACTGAATTACCCCTAATCGTAATGTCTACTGTTAGTTGTGTTTACATTGAAATTGAAGTTGTTGATTTTCCTCTGTACAGTATAGCCAACAGCTGGCGGAGTGGATGGCAGATGTTGGGTCGCTCACAATAGGAGAGTAAATAACAGAACAATTAGTGAATTCTGGATACTGTAGCTGTGTATGTGTGTGTGTGAGTGTGTTTGGGGGGGGGGTGCACAAATCATGTGGGGTAGTCACAGGACCAGGACTTTGAATATATTTCAAAGTCAAGCTCGAGGCTGGCGTGTAAAGTTGACTGTGACTTTGAGATTTATGATTGTAGAGATGTGGCTTTAAGAGTGACTTGTAACGTCCCATATAAGAAAGTAAAGACGGTCTATAAGTGAAGTAGAGTTAGCCTGTTTCTGTGACCTCAGCATATGAAGGGGTAGTGTGGTCAGCACTATGCCCAGCTGCCTTACTTTCCTTAACATTAGTTAGGAACTCATCAGAGCTGGGTGGACTCAGGGACATAATACTTACTTGAACCCGGATTCGAACTTTCTGGTTAGCAGTCTATTGCTCTACCGCTAAGCCATACAGTTCCACCCCATGATAAGCGCAGTCCGAAAATGATGACTATCATAAGAAAATGATACAATAGCTATCATCAGACAATGTTACTTATGTGTATCATCAGGAAAAGATACTTGTTAGCTATCGTCTAGCAACATGCCGTATAAAATGTGTAAGAATTACCAATGACACAAAGTGAACACCACAGGCGGATCTAGGGGAGGTTATCAAGTCAGCAGCCCCTAGCCTCAAACTATTTACGTCCCCTTAAATAAATGTTTATAAGTTTGCGTGGTTATCTCCCCTACCAACTATTTAGTAGTTAGAATGCTTTAATATTCTTTTCTTTTTAAAAATAGGGCCTACTTTTAGTTCACCAAAACAAAAAATAAATATATGCTCCCGAAATGGACACTGTGTTCTTTTTATTTGTCGGTGATCATGGCATCGTTTAATTTTTATACGTTAAATTTGCTGATTAATTTTAAAAAGTTTTGTCTGATTTATATACATTTTTTTTAAAAGTATCCACAACATGGGTATTAGACTAAAAGAAAAAGCGAAAATACCACCCCCCTCCACACCACACGCATTAAAACATCATGCACCATTGATAATGTGATATTCCGTGTAGCGTAACACCTGGTCACGCAATCGAGATCAAACCGTTTCATTGTTCATTTAATTACTCATACAATTTTTTTTATCACAGATAGCTTTGTTTAGGGGAGGTAACTAAATAAACATATATTTCGTCATATTTAATGTGTTGCCTCCCTTGTTTATACAAATATTTTTTTTCCAAATAATAGCTGAAATAATTAAATTATTCATATAATAAATTAACACCATAATGAGACTATGGTACAGAACAATATTTTCACAATATAATTACTTTCAAAATTTTTTAAAACATTGGTTTGTAATCTAGTGGTAATTCGACAAGCCCAAAAAATATCATCACACACCCTTTACTCCCATCCCGGGCCAATAGGATCCCAACATTAAACAACGCCCCTACCCTTCCGCGAACTTCAGCCTAGTCCATCCCTCACCCCCTAAAAAGCCATCTCCACCCAACCCCCTTCTCAAACTTCCCACTTCACATTGGGTGTGGAAGAAAGAGGGAAGGGGGGGGGGGGGGGGGGCAGAAAGTATTTTTTTTTAAATAAAATAGCCCTTCAAAACTTTCGAAGGCCTATGGGTAAGGTGAAGTATAGTTCACTTGTTTCAGTGACCTCGGCATAAGAAGGGAAAGTGTGGGCAGCACTATGTCCAGCCGTCTTTACTTTCTCTATCGTGAACTTTTTTTAAACGTATTTGCTATTTCCACGGACGTCGTGAGTGTGTGTATTTGTGTTATATGTGTGTGTGTTATGTTTGTGTTATGTGTGTGTTTGTGTTATGTGTGTGTGTGTGTTTGCGTTGTATGTGTGTGTATGTATGTGTATGTATGTGTCTGTTATGTTTGTGTGTTTGTGTTATGTGTGTGTTTGAGTTATGTGTGTGTGTGTTGTGACTGTGTTTGTGTTATGTGTGGGTGTGTGTTTGCTATGTATGTGCGTGCGTGCGTGTTTTTTGGGGGTTTTGACTTTTTGGGAGGGTACCCTAAAACAAATATAATTCACTACGAACGGAAATCTATAAATCTTAAACAAATGCTATCTATAACTGTCTAATTACGTGTGTGTATCGGAAATCTTCATGTCCCCTGCCAAAACTGTATGGCGCTGCTAAATCTCTCTCCTGTATGGGTTTATTGACCGGGAATCTCCGCAATGATAACATGAAGTGGATGTTTATAAGCCGTGTTTATAAATATTTGGCTACGTACAATGGGATAGGTGTTCAATAAATGTGACCCTTTTAGGTAAACTTACACCCCCGTACACGTATATCGTCGCCGAAAGTCCCTAAAATGACGTCAAACTTGACGAAAACATCGCATACTCTGAGAATTTTATTTAGCATATCCAGGTTTTAATTCACTAATCAATTTTTATTATATTGCACTACAAAGGCATTATTTTTTGTTTTTAATGGTAATATTGGAGGGGATAGCCAACATATTTATTAGCATTACGTGTCAACATGTTTTGAGCCATATGGTCCGTTAACTCCGATTTCAGCCTGCTTTTTTTCTGGATTTGCATCCATAACCTTTGGCAGCAGTTGGATTATTTTTAGTTTTCTCTCCTAGATGGGTAGTTGTCCCCAGCTAACGAACCTGATCTGCACGGGGTCTGAACTCGGGACTTTTGGAGTTAGCAATCATGTGCACACCTTCAAGACCACGCCATCACCTTTCATTAGCTGACAGAAAGAAACAGATGCCTATATTTTATAGTCGTCTCCATATACACGCATTCGTTTGTTTATTCATCACTGACTTACAGCGTTTGTTTTTGTTTGTTATGTTTTTATTTATATATTTATTTTAAATTTTTCAAAAAAGGCGTCACTGTCCTAAAATAAACACATACATACACATACACACACACACACACACACACACACACACAAAAACACCGTGTGGCGTCAAAACGGCCCTGACAAAACGGGCAGCGACAAATAGGCTCCTCTCATATAGGCTCCCGATAAAAGGGCTTCTATCAATACCATTCCCGTAAAGACTAAGTCTCCCGGCAAAACGGCCTCATCGTTTATGATACAACCCAATAGGATTCCTTTATCAATACCCTTTAGAGTTAGCCAACACTTTTAAATGACACAAAGTAATGCAGTTCTTGTTCGGCAGGCTTTATTTTAAAATATTTTATGAGAAATAGTTTTTTTTTAATTTAAGGATCATTAAATAATGCCATTCATATAATAATGAGTCGGTTGTGGATTGTTCCAACTCAGTGTGTGCGGAGACAAGTCCACGCTGTGAATTTTCCACAGTATGCTTGCAGATTATCAAAACAAAATGTTTATCCTATAAAGACAATGTGTATTACCAAAAAAAACTACATCAAAATTTTAAAATTAATTGCGCTTTGCTGTTAAGAGTTCGATTTGTTTATGCATTGCTGTTGGTTCATGAAAAAGTTCTCCATTCAGGCATTTAAAAAGAGGTTATGGGACAGGGGAGGTAGAAACTGCTTGTGGTTGGTGGTTTGGAAAAAATGGTAACGTCTATGCCAATAGTGGTTATTCGGTTTATTTCTCTGGAGCTCATATCTCGTGAGCCCATATGTAGGGAGCCAATATCTCGTGAGCCCATTTGTCAGGAGGCAATATGTTGTGAGCCATTTTTTAAGAAGCCAATATGTCGTGAGCCCTTTTTTAAGGAGCCAATATGTCATGTGCCCATAAGTAGGTAGCCAATATCTCGTGAGCCCATTTATAGTGAGCTTATTTGTCATTTATCGGGAGCCAATATGTCGGAAGTTCCTTTGTCTGGAGCTTAAATGTCGGGAGTCCAGTTGTCGCGAGCCTATATGCCGCGAGTCAATATGATGGGAGCTCATTTGGTAGGAGGCAATATGTCGGACCTTTTTTGTCGGGGCCCTTTTTACTGAGCCATTTTGTCGTGGTCGTTTTATCACGGACTGTTTTAACGGTGCACCACCCCCACCCCCCCACACACATATATATGTGTATATATGTGTGGGAGTGTGTGTGTGTGTGTGTGTGTGTGCGTGTAAAATTAATACTTCGTCCCGGAAGTGACCGCTCTGCCTCCACCTCATCACAAATTTCCAACCCCTTCCCCACCCCCGACACCTACGTTTTCTGACGTCATTCATAGACAACCCCTATCTTCTTTGATTAGATACGAGTCAAAACAATGCGATGCTACGTAGTGCAGTAGATGAATGTTGCCTATACATGCAGGATACTGACTAATTATGTATGATTCCTGACTATGTTATATACAGTAGACTAAAGTAGACAACATAAAACTAACTACTGGTTATTTATGATTCCTATGTTATAACTTACATACATTATACTGAGGTAGACAATATAAGACTACCTAAAAAATGTAATGGTTTTTTTTTCACTTATGTTATTTTTTTGGTTGTTTCGTCATAATTACTCTAGAGTTAACTGATCATGGAAATACCGTGTATAAATATGTCAACATGACTCAATCTTTGTCGCCAAGAAAACATCCTGTACATAGCACCTCGCTATGGACGGGCAGAACTGGATAGAATGTGGACGGGAAAAACTCAATTCTGCCAACGTTTCGCCTCTGACGTAACTGGGGTCGGTCTGGAAAACCCTGCTGGGGTCAACTCATCACCGAAGGATTGTCTGTGTGTTTATTTATAAACAGGAATTATGATGAGTTAAAGGGGAGTAAGTCTTGAATCAAAAGCAAAACGAAAGTTAGAGCTGGCTTTTCTATCTGTCACACAAATAGATATAGAAAGTGTTGTTGTTTTTTTTTTTTTTTACAGAGTGAGAAGAGTGCGCATGTACGTTGTCTCAAGTAGACATAGATGGAGGTCAATGTAACCCCATTTTGTATTACGTCACAGGTCACCAGCATGATAGTGACCTACATTTTACAACGTAAAAATTTCAGCACTGTTATATTCAATATGATGCGACTTGTTTTATCCTTTCGCTTTTTTTTTTTTATTAATTTTTTTTTCTTTTAAAACTGGTCTGAACAAATGAAACAAAATAAAGTAAACAAATAAATAAACTACATTGGCATTGCTAAATTAGAAAATCGTGATTATTGTTCTCATGCATTCTATTTCCAGTTTTTTTTTAACTCACCAGTTCAAAGGTCATAAGTCATGATAGATTGACGTGTCCTTTAGAAAAAAAAACGAAACAATTGCATATGATTTCACATAACAACCCCACCCGCCCCCCTCCACCACCACCATCACCCCTACACACCATGACACCAACAAAGGAAACGCACCGTTAAACCAGTCACCATGGGCGCCGAGTCAGATAGACCTAGTTACACGCATGAAATATTTCGCCATTCAGACCCTTGCATACCATTACACAGTACCAAACAACCAGACTAAAGCTAGATCTAGATCTAGACGATTACTAGTCTAGACTAGAGCTAAGTTGAGACGATTACTAGACTAGACTGGCTATATCTAGACTATTACTAGTCTAGACGTAATCTAGATCTAGATGATAACACTCGTGTAGATTAGATATAGATCTGTGATTAAAAGTCTAAACTAGAAATAGATCTACTAGTCTAGACTAATAAATCTAGATGATTACTAGTCTAGCCGAGAGCTAGATCTGTGATTACTAGTCTAGAGATAGATCTGTGATTACTAGTCTAGACTAGAGATAGATCTACTAGTCTAGACCAGAGATAGGTCTACTAGTCTAGACTAGAGATAGGTCTACTAGTCTAGACTACAGATAGATCTGTGATTTCTAGTCTAGATTAGAGATAGATCTGTAATTACTAGTCTAGACTAGAGATAGTCTGTGATTACTAGTCTAGACTAGAAATAGTTCTACTAGTCTAGACTAGAGATAGATCTGTAATTACTAGTCTAGAGCTAGATCTGTGATTATAAGTCTAGACTAGAGATAGTTCTACTAGTCTAGACTAGAGATAGTTCTGTGATTACTAGTCTAGATTAGAGATAGATATGTGATTACTAGTCTAGATTAGAGTTAGGTCTGTGATTACTAGTCTAGACTAGAGATAGATCTACTCGTCTAGCCTATAGATAGATTTGTGATTATAAGTCTAGACTACAGCCAAGAGCTTCTTAATGTGGGTATTGTCACTATATTATCTCTCTATTCTGATAAACAAAATCGATGATTACTCGAGTTGTTGTTTTTTTAAACTACCGTGGCCCGAATATGTTTGTATACCTAGTGTCTATATCTAGATTGCTAGGTTTGGCTGACCTATTGGGTTAACTGACCCCGAAAAAAATTATTTTTGCTGACCACTGGGACTTTCTCAGTCACAAAATAACTTTTGCTGACCTCTATAATTAACAACCCAAAGAATGAATTAATGAACAGAGGGATTTACTGGCCACCAAAAATGGTATTCGCTAGCCACGGAAGTAGTATATTAGGTCACTTTTGGTTATCATGGGTGAGCAGGAGCAGGAGCAGGAGCAGGAGCAGGAGCAAAGGCTATATAGGAAAATACTCACCCAGCCTGGGACAATGACATATAGCAAAATACTCACCCACCAGGCGCAGCCTGCCGCAGCCTGGGACAACGAGATATAGTAAAATACTCCCTGGGGGAGCAGGAGGTACACCGACATATAGTAAAATACTCACCCATCTGGGTGAGGGTGGGTGAGCAGGTGGCGCAGCCTGGGACAATGACATATAGGAAAATACTCACCCACCTGGGTGAAGGTGGGTGAGGGTGGGTGAGCAGCCTGGGACAATGAGATATAGTAAAATACTCACCCACCCTAGGGTGGGTGAGCAGGTGGGGGAGTAGGTCAGTAGGTCACCACCGGTGACCTTGTGACGTAATTAGTAACATTACGACGTAATCATTGACCTAGTTACGTAATTTTAATGAGTTTTTTAATTAGTTTTAATGAGTTTTTAAAATTTTAATTAATTTTATTATCGAGTTACGTAATTTTAATGAGTTTTTAATGAGTTTGAATTTAATTACTTTGTTTGTGTTTTGTTTGTTTATTTTTAATAAGTTTAATTAATTCGATTTTTTATTTATTTTGTATTTGTTTGATTTTAACTTTTTAATTATTTTTATTTTGTTTATTTTTAATTTAATTATTTTATTTTTAATAAGTTTAATTAATTTGATTTTTATTTATTTTGTATCTAGTTACGTAATTTTAATGCGTTTTTTAATGAGTTTGAATGAGTTTTTAAAATTTTAATTAATTTTTTGACCTAGTTACGTAATTTAATGCGTTTTTTAATGAGTTTGAATTTGTTTGTTTAAATTTTATAGTTGTTTATTTATTATGTTTTGTAATTTTTATTAACGAGTTACGTAATTGGATTATTTGTTTGATTTTAATTAATTTGATTTTAATTACTTTGTTTGTGTTTTGTCTGTTTATTTTTAATAAGTTTAATTAATTTGATTTTTATTTAAATTTTTAATTTTTTTTTTTTTTTTTTTTTTTTTTTTTTTTTTTAAATTTTATTTTATAATTAGTAATTATTTTAATTTGATTATTTGTTTACTTTTTAATTATTTTTATTGACGAGTTACGTAATTTGATTATTTGTTTACTTTTTAATTATTTTTATTTTGTTTATTTTTAATTTTATTTTATTTTATAATTAGTTAAATTATTATTAACTAGTTACGTAATTTGATTTTAATTACTTTGTTTAATTTATTTATTTGATATATTTCTTTTCTTTGTTGTTTAATTTGTTGGTTTGTTTATTTGGTTGTATGTATGTTTTAAATTCTCCCCTACAACGACCGTGTACAAAAAACAGGTTAAATTCTCCGCCACAACAAATGCCCGCTATTAAGCAACCACGGGGAGCGCCGGGAGGCTCACGGGCGGATCGATAAGTACAAGCTGTCGCTAATAAGTAACAGCTGTGGTTAAATGGATGTTATACACAATGACACTTTCTAGTACACGCTAGTGTTAGTCTTTTATTTCAAACGGCGTACAACAAAGAAATTAAAAGCAAACTAATTAAAATGAATTTCAAACAAATAAATTATACAAAGTAATTAAATTAAACAACAAGTAAACAACAATTAAAAATAAAATTTAAAAATAATAATTTTAAAAAATTTTAAAAATTAAAAAAAATTAAAATCAAATTACGTAACTCGTTAATAATAATTAAACTAATTATAAAATTAAATTAAAAATTTAAAAATTTAAAAAATTAAAATCAAATTAATTAAAATGAATTTCAAACAAATAATAAATTAAAATAATTACGTAACTCGTTAATAAAAATAATTAAAAAGTAAAAAAAAAAAAAAAAAAAAAAAAAAAAAAAATAATCAAATTACGTAACTCGTTAATAAAAAATTACACAATATAAACAAAGTAATTAAATTAAACAACAAGTAAACAAACAAATTAAACAAAATAAAAATACAATCAAAGTAATTAAATTACGTAACTCGATAATAAAAATTAATTAAAATTTAAAAACTCAAACAAATAATCAAATTACGTAACTCGTTTATAAAAATTAATTAAAATTTTTAAAACTCATTAAAACTAATTAAAAAACACATTAAAATTACGTAACTCGATAATAAAAATTAATTAAAAATTTAAAAACTCATTAAAACTAATTAAAAAACACATTAAAATTACGTAACTAGGTCAATGATTACGTCATAATGTTACTAATTACGTCACAAAGTCACCGGTGGTGACCTACTGACCTACTCCCCCACCTGCTCACCCACCCTAGGGTGGGTGAGTATTTTACTATATCTCATTGTCCCAGGCTGCTCACCCACCCTCACCCACCTTCACCCAGGTGGGTGAGTATTTTCCTATATCTCGTTGTCCCAGGCTGCGCCACCTGCTCACCCACCCTCACCCAGATGGGTGAGTATTTTGCTATATGTCGGTGTACCTCCTGCTCCCCCAGGGAGTATTTTACTATATCTCATTGTCCCAGGCTGCGGCAGGCTGCGCCTGGTGGGTGAGTATTTTACTATATGTCATTGTCCCAGGATGGGGGAGTATTTTCCTATATATCCTTTGCTCCTGCTCCTGCTCCTGCTCCTGCTCCTGCTCACCCAGCGCCTGCGCCTGCGACCCAAAAGTGACCTAATATACTACTCACGTAATAAAACGGATATTACTTTAGTTGCCTAGCAACTAAACCAGAGATTCCCACGGAGTAAAAGCCTATATGCTGTATTAATCTGACTCACGGCCCCAATTTGAAGGGATAAAAATAACCACCGAAATTTGGAAACCACCCACAAGTCTTTGGGAAAACCATGGCGGATACTAGCCGTCTATAAAACGGCGAGCGATACTCATAGCCACATTAGCTGAGAGACATCTCATTGTACGCTGATAATATTATAGCAGAGATTACCACTTATAGTTCGAGAGAAATAAAATGAACACTTACTTGCCTTTAGCAGGTACTTATCTATTTTTTTATTGTATAGGGAGGAATTATACTAACAATTAAAGATTAGTTAACTCTGTATGCTTATAACGCTATATACTGAAATTACACGTGATTCGCTACATACTGGAAATCAGACATAATTCGCTAAATATTTAAATCAGTCATAATTCGTGGCATCAATTTTTATTTACTCTGATATTTAAACCGTACATTTAAAAAAATTCAATTTAATCTAGTGTTTCGCAAGTTGTTTTTTAGCTATAAATTACCTTTTGGTAGATGTGCATTAGTTTTCACTTTTTAAAAAAATATATATTCACATTTCTTTTATTTTTGTTTTCCAGTTGTCGCATTCTTCGGGTTCCTGCAACTTGGAACTGGCATGCAGTGCCAGCGACACCTAGAGGAATATTCCAATGTCACGTGGTCAGACGAAAGAAAAAGTGGCGCCATCGCGCGGCTGACAAGCTGCCTTATAACCAGCTACTACGCCATAGGCTCACCTTTCGGGGAGGAGTTCGCGCTGGCCATGGAAAGCGCGGCGAAAGACGGCGTCCAAAACATCTGCAAATGGAAAAGCTCTTTCGACGTGGTGACAAAAATCAACGAAGCCGTTGATGAAGATCTGATCGCTCAGGGTCAAGAGATGAAGATCCATGCGTTTGATTTCTTGATGAAAAACATCCAAAATAAGACGAAAGCTTGTGGGCAGCTTCCGGAATTGGTTTCGCTTCTGCTGGTAGAGAGCGGACTTCCGGCAAATAAAACGACCATACGAATGGGAACCTACCTACTCTCTCACTTCATTAAATCACGACTTAACATCCGCTGTAAACAAAATGATGCCAGAAAATATTTAAAAAGTCTGTGTTAGTTGCACGTATCACTGCAACTAAAACTCCTGGACAGTTTTAACCATACAATGACAGCATTAGTTCCAACAGATATTCAACACTTGTTGCAACTAAAACTACTGGACAGTTTTCAACCATACAATGATAGCGTTAGTTCCAACAGATACTCAATACTTGTTGATCTCCCCCTTCTTGGCTGTTTGGCTGGAAGAGAGTCAATGTTTGATGGATTTGTTGGGGTAAAAGTTCCTGAAAACTCCTTATCAATTCATCATTACCAGACGTACGACGCGTAGTGGAACAAAAATGTTGCGTAATTCAGATATTAAGGGCGTCGTAAAGGTACGGATCTCTCCAAATTGTGGGGCACATAATGTTGCGACGCCCTGTGTGAAATACACAGAGAAGAAAGAACAAAAGAGACATGACCTAAAGAAGGAAGTCTTCATTCGTGATGGTATTTATTCAACTAAACACCCAAAAACTGCTTATTCAATCGCAAAAGTATTATTCCGAAGAATTTTTTTTATAATACTTTGTTTTCCATAGTGTGACTAATTTATGTTTTTACTGTAAAAAATTGTACACTAATTTATTAACATATAATCTATGATGTACATACGCTTGTTTTAGAATTCGCTGTGAATTTTTCATGTACGCATTTTGTAAATTATTTTTTTGCACTTTTTGAAACTGATTTGCAAATTGCTAAGTTTTTATAGCGATGAATGTGATGTGCTTATAAAAGGAGGTATGTGGTGTGCTTACAAAAGGAGGTATGGTGTGCTTATGAAAGGAGGTATGTGGTGTGCTTATAAAAGGAGGTATGTAGTGTGCTTATAAATGGAGGTATGGTGTGCTTATAAAAGGAGGTATGTGGTGTGCTTATAAAAGGAGGTATGTGGTGTGCTTATAAAAGGAGGTATGTAGTGTGCTTATAAATGGAGGTATGGTGTGCTTATAAAAGGAGGTATGTGGTGTGCTTATAAAAGGAGGTATGTGGTGTGCTTATAAATGGAGGTATGGTGTGCTTATAAAAGGAGGTATGTGGTGTGATTATAAAAGGAGGTATGGTGTGCTTATAAAAGGAGATATGTGGTGGTTTGGCCTGCAGATTTTTCTAGTTGCCGTGTAAGCAAACACTGGTATAGAAATTTATAAGCTCTTTGAGCTTATAAGTTGACAGGTAAACCTGGAAGAGTGAGGTAAAGAAAGGGAGAGACAGAGATAGAGAGATACGTGACCTCTATACCTTTGGAAATTGAGAGTTAAGCCTGTAAGAGTGAGGTAGAGAGATAGAGATAGAGAGAGAGAGAGAGAGCGATACGTGAACTCCTACCTTAGCTTTAAATATGACGTGTGTAGCTAGGTTATGCTATAGGATACGTGTGTAGGACCTATGATAGCTCGGCTAACCTATTAACTAGGCTTAGGTACGGCCCCACAGTGAAATGTGTAGCTACACTGTCGCTGTGTTGTGCTAGTCTTGTTTGGGTCGTAAAACTGGATTTGCCTCGATGTACTCGTTGATTGTTTTATTATTGTTTTATTGTCTTACAACACCACGGGCTTTCAAACTTTCGTCAAGGATTTGTACACATATTCATGCGCTGTGAAAGTTTTTTAATGGCTTTTAAGTTTTTAAGTTATTTTTAAGTTATTTTTTACCTGTTATTTTTAAATCACACATTTTACCAAAACGGTTTTGTTTTTGTATTTTGATGAGGTAACTAAATTTTAAAATATTTCAAGATTTTTCCATTTGTTGAATTAACTATTTAAATATGTTTTTTTCCATTTTCTTAAACGATAGAAAAATCATTTACCTTACGTGTCAAACGATCTATACATAGGCTACCTAAATAGTACAGATCTAGGCCCATTTATTAATGTATCGGGAAAACTGATATAATAGTTGTTTAAGTACTAGACTACATGTGTCACGGGAAGATCCGTGTATGTACTTAGCCAAAAGTTAATGAGAACACCTTTAGATTGTTATTTATAGATATTTGATTTGTAAGCTTGATATTATATAATAATGTAAACTATAGGACTTTTAGTCTCTAATCAATTAGCTGATTTAGCAAATCACCGCGTCTGATTATTAGTTTTTTATATTTTTATTTTGTTAATTCTGGCTGTATTTAAAACTTAAAGATTTGAAGTTGGTCAGGTATATGACAACATGACTGATGATACGAATAACATTAACAATAAGCGGTCATCCATTTCGAACGGCCACAACTTTTATAAGTTTTACACGCCCTCTTCACTCCCCCACCCCCCACATCAACACTTTTAATGCCCCCCCCCCCCCCAATTATGACTTTAATTGGTTTACTTTAATTAATATTTTTATATCAAGCAAAAACTGAGGTAGCGTATTAAAAATTGGTTTCTTGTATCGAGCTAAAGAAAGATTTTAAAATAGTATTTTCTCTAATGAGTAGCCACAATATATTGTTTCTATTCACTTCATTACTCGCTTACAGCAGAGCCACCCTAGTACTCGCCCCTTTACTCGTTACTAAATGAACTCGTCCATGACCTGAATGACACGAGAGTTCACAACAAAGGCAGCAGCCAATGATATTTGTGTAAATATTTTAAAAATTCGTATGTTTAAGAATAAGATACTTATTAAAATGTTATATGTCACAGCAAGCTCAGGTACCTACATTACTCGTGTTACATTCGTTTGTTTTAAACTTTGAATTGTTTTTTAAATACATTGATTTTTAAATACGATGATTTTTTTTAATAACTAATTGAATGAAATAAAAAAAAATTGAAATTATTTGGCTTGATTTGTTTTATTTTTTAAAGTTGTCTTATCACATCAACGTATGTACGGCCTAAAGTTGTCTTCACACTTCAACGTATGTGCGGTCCGACAACATTGCATTGAGCCCTGACGACGGTACAGCGGCTTTGATGTCGTCTATTTCGTCACACTGCTGGGGGAAGGGGGGAGAGCTCGAAAATTTGTGACAAGGGGGAGGAGGTCAGAAAGTGTGAGAACATCGTTTTACATTTTTAAAAAGGATATATTAGGAGATGATTTTTAGCCCGGTTTTTCCGATTTTAAAATTATTATCTTTGTAAATTAGAAAAACAAATTCATAAACTCAATGTTGACTGAATATTTCAGAAAGTATCGTGTTTTAAAAAACTAAAACTACAAAATAGAAGTGAGATTGCAGGCTTGACTGTGACGTCATTTAGGGGTAGGGGTTCGAGCTTTTTGTGATGATGTGTGACGATGGGGAGGGGGCAAAAATTTATAGAAAAAGCGTGGCGTCATTTATAAATCAGATGACATCTTTTTTTTTTCTTTTACCACCTTTGGTGATGAGGTGTATTCGTTGTCCACGTCATCGTGAATTACCTCTGTGATCTACAGTAAATATTTGACTGACGATCAGTTGATGGGGCGTGTTTGGTCATTTAATTACCACATTAATCTAGAACTTTATAGAGTGACTTTATTACTACCCCTTACCATGGTGTCGAAGTGTCTTTTTCTTGTTCGTCGATCTTAATTTTATAATGAAGGGGAATTTCTTCCAATAAAATTAAATATTACGTGTCACCATGTTTAAGCGCTATTTTGGCAAGTTGTCTCCGACTTCAGCCTACTTTGAAAGGCCTTTTATTTTTATTTAGAATCATGGAACTTTATGGGGGACGGTAAGACGGATTTAGTACCCTACCACACTGAAGAGTGTATTGATTACAAACCACATTGAAAGTGTATTAACTACACACCACAATAAAGAGTGTATTGACCACACACCACATTGAGAGTGTGTTAACTACACACCACCGTAAGGAGTGTGTTGATTCAACAGTGTACTGACAACACCACACTTAGAACCACACACCAAATTGAGAGTGTATTAACAACATCACACTTGAGAGTGTATTGACAACACTTCACAACACCATATTGAGAGTGTATTGATTACTTTCACCCCATCTTTGTACTCAGAGTTTCTTTCACGCATCTCTCAGGGCCTGTGAGAACCAACGAATCGCTTGGTGCTTTAGCTCTGGCACTTCTCCTATATCACGTGCCTGACACTGCTGTCATAGAATTGTTCCTTGATTGGAGTGAGTCAGTGGCGTAGCGAGGTCGGGTGTCACCCGGTGCGGCACTTAATGGTGTCACCCCCCAGAGGCGTAGTGACCCTTCCCGGGGACAAACTTTCAAATTTTCGATATGCACCCACCCCTCAAACTTTCGATTTGCACCCCCCCCCCCTCAACTTTCGATTTGCACCCCCCCCCACCCTCAACTTTCGATTTGCACCCACCTCCTAGATCCTTTCGATTAGCACCCCCCCCCCCTCAAGTTTTTCTCTATATATTTTTCTATTTTTTTGCCTTGGAGTCACCCCCCTAAATGGTGTCACCCGGTGCGGTCCGCACCCCCCGCCCTCCCCCTCGCTACGCCTCTGGAGTGAGTAGTGTGTTTTTACATGGCTATACATTTAAAACTTTAGCTTGTTTAAGTTTTATAAAAAGTAAATTCATTAGATTAAGGCAATCTTTGGGACGGTGTGGCCTAGGGGTAGAGCGGTAGTCTTCTAACCCGAAAGTCTTGAGTTAGAATCCGGATTCAAGTCAGTGGAACGTCCATAAGTAAAGGCTGCTGGGCTTAGAGCTGATCACATTAATCATTCATATGCCGAGGTCAAGAAACATATGAACTCTACTTCATCTACCCCATGGATCGCTAGGTCTAAAGAGGAATCTTAACGGTCATCTTTACGCCCTGGAACATGAAAAATATGTCGGCTTGACATCGATTATGTTGTCTCAAGTAGAATCGTAATCATTAAGTATAAAAATAATTTACATATTTTTTTTAAAAACTCCCACTGATTCTTATAAATTAGCACAAAAGCTTTATTTTTTAAATTCACAAAATATTTTAAAGTAATTAAGTGGAAAGGATATTTCCTTGACGTCACTCATCTATTTCGAGAACTCTTTTTATTCCCACTGACTTATTTATCGTAGCTAACTTACAAAATTTAACTATTTATAGATTTTACTTAATTTTAACTTTCGTTAGATCACCATCTCATATTTCTATTTTTAGTCTACAGAAACCCCCTGGGTTCCGATTACTACAATGTCTATGATGAGCGTCGTGACATAAGGGAAGTAATATAACTTTAAGTTTGTACCGGATGTAGGTCGGATGCGCGTGAGATTGCAGACGTCACTCATTGACGTGTGTGAGTTCTAGGACGCGAGCAGATCGTGCGCTGTGGTGAGTGGTTGTACGGCGGGTGACAGTGGTTCTAAAACTGGGGGCGGGGGTGGGTACATCCCATACCTCACTTCTAACGCCATCAACCCCATCAACACTAATGTCAACCTTACCCCATACTTTCACACTAATGTTAACCACACCCCATACCTCAACACTAATGTCAACCACACCCCCACACTAATGTCAACCACACCCCATACCTCAAAACTAATGTCTACCTCACCCCATACTTCAACACTAATGTCAACCACACCCCCACACTAATGTCAACCACACCCCATACCTCAACACTAACGTCAACCACACCCCCACACAAACGTCAACCACACCCCATACCTCAACACTAGCGTCAACCACACCCCCACACTAATGTCAACCACACCCCACACTAATGTCAACCACACCCCCACACAAACGTCAACCACACCCCATACCTCCACACTAATGTCAACCACACCCCCACACTTATGTCAACCACACCCCCAGCTTGTTATTTTTAAAGTTTATATTTGTTTTGTTTTCCACTTTTCAGTCATTCATCCAAAATGAAGTAGACAGCACATCGGCTAAGACTAAAGATATTTGCGGTAAAACCCGTTCAGTAGTTTGTGATCTCTGAAAAATTGCTCGCTGCCCCTACTTCGTTCGTAGACAACAAGACAAAAGCGATTACAAGCTTTTTTTAAAAATCTTTTTATCTCCACTTTTATGATTGAATGTCGTAATTTTTAAATTAAATTGTCAGTCTAATTAGATTAAAAGTTAGATATTCTTGCATTTTTATCATAGAAGAACGTATTTTTTGTGTGTGGAAAGTTTGGACGAAATGGGTGCATTGGAAGTGGGTCAAAACTGAGTTACAAGATTTGCTACAAACCCACAAACGGCAAACAGAACTTGGGAACTAAGAAAAAAGTGTGTAAAAAAGAAGATCAATCATCTTTTTTTTTTGAACCGTTGATTATAAAATGTGACGGCCATTTTAATCTTGAGTTATTAATAAATCCATTAAAAAGTGGGGGATTTACACAACACTGTGCTCACGATGTTGAGAAATGTATGTTAAATTTAGACGAGAAACCCTAAGTAATTGAACATTGGGGTCAAGGGGAAGTGTGCGCTGAAAATAGTCTACTTGACTTAGGTCATAGTGTCAAACACTGATTGTCTTCCTATTCGTGACTTTGTGTTCAGAGAGGTACGCGGTTGTCAAAGAAAACTTGTATTTTTATGTCTCGTGGATATAATATGGATAGAAAAACAAAAGCAAAAAACAAAAAAAAAAAAAAAAAAACTAAGGATGAGTTCTTTCAGAATTTTTTTCCCGCGGAGGGGGGGGGGGGGCACTGCTATGAAAAACATTTACTTTAACCAAAGTCCGCTTCCGCCCCCGGAAATTTGTCCCCACCCCCTTCCCCCCTACCCGTCAGTCCCCCGTCTCCAACTTACCTAGGAAGAAAATGTTTGAAAGAAACACAGTCGGCTTTAAAGTGTTTTAAATGTTACACCCAACGCTGGGTACAACACTGTTTAGATCTACTACATCACAAAAGGTTTGGGGTCGGCGTGGTCGAGCCGGTAAAGCTCATAATAATTATTGCTACACCGAAAAGTCTCGAGTTCGCACCCCCGGGCAGATGAGGCTCGTTCGCTGGGGACAACTCCAAAATCAAACAACTGCTGCCTTGTAGCTTGTTCTTTGTTTGACAAAGGCTATGAAAGCAGGCTGAAATCGGTGTCAGTTGACACGTAGACTTAATCCATTCCAACACTAAAATTAAGAAGAAAGACAAAAGGTTGAAATGAAGACAAGTACTTTAATAAATATGCGGCGGCGTGTTCGGTCAGTAGAGCACTCGACTGCTATCCCGAATGTCTCGAGTTCAGATCCAGAGCTCGAGTCCGTAGTTAATCCTTGAGTCGACTCAGCCTTCATGTGTACCTGGCTCAGGTTTGGAACAGTAAAAGCAGCTAGGCATAAAAATGACCTGATTATCCCTGTATATGCCGACGGCCCAGAAAGATGCAAACACTACTCCACCTGCCCCGTTGAGTAATGGCTGCCAGTTCCCAAAGAAAAAGTATTATAAATAAACAAACTTCTGACCCAAGAGATATAAGCTAGTCCGTTATTTGGCAGAGGGAAGGCGTGGTCGGGTGGTTAAGTTTACGCCAGTTTATCTAACTCGAGTTCGGACCCGGGCTAGAGTCTGTCCTTGAGTCAACCCAGCTCTAAATGAGTACCCAACTCGCGTCGGGAAAACAAAGTCGACTGACCACACTATCCCCAAATATGCAAGTCATTGAAACAGATAAACTCTACTTCATCTGCCCCATGTGATATGGGCAAAGCTGGTGGTAATTTGGCAGAACCATAAGCTACAGGACAATGTGTTGGTCACTCCAAGCTAATGGCATACCCCAGGTACGACCTTGACACGAAACGAATGTTGTTGGCTGAGGTTGGACAGAATTGTCTGTATCAATACAACGTACAGGTTGATACATGTATTTAGAGGTGAAACAAACAGTGTTTGTTTTGTCTTGTTTAATTGAATCAAAAATTTCAAAGAATAATTTATAATTATATTTTTAATTATACAATTAATTTTCGGAATATTTCATAGACCATGAATCCTAACGTGGAGATCTAATTAAAACACACTATAACATTATACTTATTTACTGTTTAGGGCAAAATTTTGATGATTCATTATTTCTTAATTCCTTTTTTTACTTTCTCGTATATACGAAGTATAGAGAAAGTCTTGTAATCGTGCAAAAAAAAAAAATCGAGATTTTTACAAATCTCGACGTTTCACACCTCACTGATACGGAAAAACATAATTTTGCAATCTTGTCCGTATGTCTGTGTGTCTGTCTGTGTGTCTGTGTGTCTGTGTGTCTGTCTGTCCGTGTGTAAACACGATAACTTGAGTACCGTTACAGCTAGGTTGATGAAATTTCATATATAAGTATTTAATCAAAATCGTAGATCCGTATCAACTTTTGAGCGATTTCCGATAACCGGAAGTGGTACTTTTCCTACTTTGAATTTTTCAAAAGCCTATAACTTGAGTACTATTTCAGATAGATAAATGAAATTTCATATGTAAGTAAAAGATCTAATTTTCTACCTTCTATTAAATTTTGAGTCATTTCCGTTGACTGGAAGTAGTACTTTACGCTACTTCCGATTTCTCAAAAAACTAATGTAAATTTTAAAAGTACTAATAATATTGCGCACTATTATGCGCTTTTTTATTTGGCGTTCACTTGGTGTGCAATTAATTTGTCTACGAGATTTTATTCTATTTTTAAAACTTGAAGTATTTAAAATGGATTAAAAATCATGTCTATAGCCCGAGTTCCCATCCCCTGTTATTTTATATAAGAATATTCGAGAAAGTTTAGGGGAGATCACTCCCGGTTTATTTTTTTTTGCCTCAGACATGTAATTTACAGTATGTCTTGCCATGTTCGCTTTAGTATTACATTTTTCACCATCGGCTTGTGAGGACTGATGCAGATTTTAAACAGTAATACTTCTTTTTAACACGTAGGCCTACTTTCGTTCAATGAAGAGGGTTACTTAACCATAATACAAAACATCTAATTTCAGTGTAAACCACTTTTTACTTTCTCGTATATACGAAGTAGGCCTATAGAGAAAGTCTTGTAATCGTGCAAAAAAAAAATCGAGATTTTTACAAATCTCGACGTTTTACACCTCACTGATTTTTACACCTCACTGATACGGAAAAACATAATTTTGCAATCTTGTCCGTATGTCTGTGTGTCTGTCTGTCTGTCTGTCTGTCCGTGTGTAAACACGATAACTTGAGTACCGTTACAGCTAGGTTGATGAAATTTCATATATAAGTATTTTATCAAAATCGTAGATCCGTATCAACTTTTGAGCGATTTCCGATAACCGGAAGTGGTAATTTTCCTACTTTGAATTTTTCAAAAGCCTATAACCTGAGTACTATTTCAGATAGATAAATGAAATTTCACATGTAAGTAAAAGATCTAATTCTCTACCTTCTGTTAAATTTTGAGTAATTTCCGTTGACCGGAAGTAGTAATTTACGCTACTTCCGATTTCTCAAAAAACTAATATAAATTTTAAAAGTACTAATAATATTGCGCACCATTATGCGCTTTTTTATTTGGCGTTCACTTGGTGTGCAATTAATTTGTCTAGGAGATTTTATTCTATTTTTAAAACTTTAAGTATTTAAAATGGATTAAAAATCATGTCTATAGCCCGAGTTCCCATCCCCTGTTATTTTATATAAGAATATTCGAGAAAGTTTAGGGGAGATCACTCCCGGTTTATTTCTTATTACTTACACGCCTGGAAAGTATAACAATGGATGTCAAATAGCCGATTCATTCACATGATTAAGTCGAAGTCCGTAGTACATGAAGCAGATGGTTAAAATACTGATCTTTTTTTTTTTGTCATCACAGATTTTTACTAAAAAAAAAACTCAGTTCACATAGAGAAAGCAGTTGTTACACTCAATAGACTAGTATACATCAAGTTACTTTGAAGGACTTGGTTTAGGCATTTTTGCTAGTATAGCTTGTATTTCTTTCTTCTCATCATATGTCTTCCACAGCTCATATAAAGATACCATCATACGTGTTACCCCCATATACTTATCAGTATCTACAGCACACCATTGTTTGATGTATTTTGGTTACAAGCATTTACTTAACTCACTTCCTCTGTCGTCAGTCTTCCGTCTAGATCGAAACGCCCGGGCGAAATTACTGGTACTTCTAACTGACATATACGGTTCGTAGTTGGAACGTGGGTCAAGACATGAAGACAATGCATCATGACATTAAGTTTGACTTAATTGGATGCCTAATTAATTTTTTATGGATTAATTAAAATTTTGTCCGAATTAGTAGGCAGTTCTATCCAACTCCTCCACACGCGTCATCACGTTCCATTGCGCGTTATGACATTCAATAGGCGCGCAATGGTTTTTAGTCATGTAACTCTATTGTAAATAAAATGTAAAGTACTAAAACAATTTTCATAAAAAACTTTTGATAACAAGCTTTTATGTAATAATGCACTAAAAAGTAGAAAATAAATTATACACTACTATTTAAATAACTATAAAGAAAAGCGTGGGTCTCTTTTCAAATATTAGTAAAGGCAGGTATCCAATAGATACTAAAGTGACCCACGCTTTTCTTTATAGTTATTTAAATAGTAATCTAAAATTTATTTTCTCCTTTTTATTGCATTGTTATATAAAAGCTTGTTATTAAAACGTTTTTTATGAAAAATTATTTAATATTCTAAATTCTATGAAAAACTTAAGTATCACCGATGTTATTTTAAAACTTGTAAAAAAAGGCATAAAATAAAATTAATTTTTTTATTCAATTGTTTTAAACATTTAAATCAGTAATAATAATTTGTTTAATAGTTTTACTATTTTTTTTTTTTTTTTTTTTTTTTTTTTTTTTTTTTTACAAAATGTAGTAAGTCGAAATTATTAGTACGTGGGAATTTTTTTTTTTTTTTTTTTTTTTTTTTTTTTTTAACTTTTAGTATATTTTATGTTTATTTTTACGTCAAAGTATTGTGAGTTTGAACTGAAATGAATTAAAATATCACATATATGTGCTTTTTGTAAAAGAATAAACAAGACCTCATGACAAGTTATGAATGTGTTTAGTTTCTTCATTAACCTTTTTTCAATCAGTTGCATTCAAGAAACTGGGAATAATGAAAACATTTTTAAGATAAACCAAATATACAATCAAATATTTTCTGAAGTTGCTAATACTAAATTAAATCAATGGTTTTGAAAAGTTAATACATGATGAGCATGAGCACAGTAAAAAAAAATTACATTTTATGAAAACTTACACTTTGAAAAGTCCATTTCTGGATGTTGCTCCATGAATTTTTTCAAAACATCCTGTTTCTTTTGTTCATCTGATGTTGGTAGTCCCATTTCTTTCTGTCGTTGGTCATACATCATTTTTTCTACCATTGATCGTGTCTCACCATCCAGGTCAGAAAGCTTAGAATTTTCTGGCTGTACTTTGCGTGTGTTAATTTCTGGTTCAGTAGTAATAATTCTACTCCACCATTCCATTTGATTTACCTTTTCTATATTTATAAGAAGTGTTTTTTTTATCAATAATACACCAAGTAGACTCCTCTATTTTCACATCATTGTACATCATACCATCTAAAACTGGTGGATGTCCTTTTAGGCCAATACATAGTTTCTCCACTTCCTGTAATGTCTGAGTCCATGAGTAATTGGGCATGTCAGCACCATTTCCAATATTTGGTTTAAGTTTTCCCTTATCTTTTTCATCTTCTTCATCATCACTGGCTGGCTTTGAATCTTCTTTATTTTCATCTTTGTTATCATTTGGTTCATTACTGTCTTCAGCAATGTTGGTACCATTATTTTTTTAACTCTTTCTCTAATCTTTCTGCCTCTTCATCAGTCAGTTCTTTGATTTTTGGCTCTTCTTCAGCCTTTAGTCTTTCCTTTTCTTCTTCTGCTTTTTTTTTTGGCTATTCTTTCTTGCCTCCTCTTCTCTTCTAATTCTTTCTCTGTTTTTTCCTTTTCCATTCTTTCAGCAACTACTTTTCTGTATTGTTCAAACTTTTCCCTGACCATTTTTTGTGCTTGTTCCTTTCCAGCTCCAGAATAAAAATCTGTCTTTCGAGCTAAGAATCCAAAGAAGGCATCAAGAAGCTCATGAATACCACCCTCACATTGCTGGGCCATAGCCATCAACATTCCATCAAACCGCTCTGGATCTGTAGATCCTGTCATTTTTAGAAAACTTAACATAATTTTATAGATAATGTTTTAGTCAGAATCAAAAGATAATCATCGTGCTATGTTACCCTTAGAATATATATAAATCAACTATTTAACAAGCTATTGTTTTCTACTTGTGCTAGCGCCAAAAATTAATTATAAAAACTACAAAGTAGAGACAAACAGTGTAATGGTTCTAAACAAATAGTTTTGTAAAAAAAAAAATTTTAAAAAATCATATTCATATTTTTTTTAAGTACTGTTGTGTTTCTCTTAATTTAAACGACATTGGGGAGAACTGTTTTTAGATTTGTCTACCTTTGATGTTTTAATTTGATAAATGGGAAGCAATCAAATTTATTTAGATTTAAAAAAAAAAAAAATTTAAATTATAATTTTCTAAAAAGAAATGTCTACGAATTTAACAGATCTTTAAAAATATTATTGTATAGGAATGAGAATTTCATTATTAATTTTTGGAAAATTATCATCATTCGGTTCAAACATCATTTTTATGAGATCAAGTCTTATTACAATAGGATAGTTGTGACTTGTCTTTAACTTTGTTCACAAAACTGACTAAAGGACATTTTTAAAGTTCTGTTTTTTACATTCTCGTATACAGAGCATAGAGAAAGTATAATAATAAACTCACACTGGTTGCGTTCATTTGGTGTACGATTCTTTTTTTTTCTGCGCGATTCTAATCTTACTAATTTTTATCGTGAGATTTACCATTTTATTATATCTGTAGTGGCCTATAGTCTTAAATTTATATCTTTGAAGTTTTTTATATTTTTCGAGCCAAGTTCTTTTAAGTAAATTTTACATCATTTTTTTTTTTAATCCTTCAACATTTTCCCCGATGATTTCATTTCAATGAAAGTTGAATTCAAATTCTATTCGGAAGTTCCGTCACACTGAGCCACGACAATATTGTCAATAATGACGTATCTGCTGCTCGTGACGTGGCCGTATGTCAGCCATACTCAATGTGGTCAACAAACGGGTGGTGTGTGGTGGGGGCGTTATGGTCACACGGGCCGAATCAACGTACAGGGAAGTCCAGAACAAAAAAAACGGATTACACCCTTAGCGTAATCAAATATCGCCAAAACATCTTATATTCATGCTGTTATTTCTTTAATAAGAGTCTAGTGATTAATATTGACTAAACAAGCACCCTTGAAACGATTACTGTAATAAAAGAGTAAAATGATATAACATTGGGCAGTTAATGTTTGAAAATGTATTTGTGATAAAATTTTGAATGTACCAATTCGTGTAAACAGCTATATATTTAATGTTCTTAACTTACTTGGACACACACACACACACACATATATATATATATATATATATATATATATATATATATATATATATATATATATATATATATATATATATATATATATATATATATATATATATATATATATATATATATATACATACATATAGGGACAAAAAGAGAAAAGGATAGTAATGATAATACAAGTATCCAATTTTGTGTCTTTGATCCAGAATTTTGGGCTTTTGATAGAAAGTTTTTATCATGATGCACCTGTAAATACTTTATATTTGGGAATTCCAAATAAAACTGTATCTATGTGGCAGCGATGTTAGAGTTAAATTTTAAAATTCTAATATGAAATTTTCAAAAATTATTTTTATCAATTGTCTCTAACTTATGGCTTTTAGAGATTCCTCGAAATACGTGTTTTGGAAATTCCCTTTTGGTTATCAATAGTTTATTGGTAATTTCCGCAAATAATCGGGTGCATTATAAATTAAATGGCGTGTACATTATTAACATTATGTTTACATAATAAATTCACATTTATAAAGCCTAATAATTAAAGTGTTATTTAAAGAAATGTTTTCCCATATTAATTTCCTTGTCAGATTAAGTGGTTCGCATAATTATATTTTTATTACCTGCGAAAGGTAGCCTTTATCCACGTCAGAGGGGCATTACTTAAAAATTTAAAAAGGTGTGGAGGTGCCGCCCATGACTACCCCGACTTCTTCTGACGTGTAATTTACCTTAGTGAACACCTTACGTGGACATACACATCTTTTTAAATCGACATCTATAATTTTGTGCCTATAAAATGGCTGCACTTCGTCAGAAAAGTTTAAACTCTCGCAGAATAAAATCATGCTTTGTAAGTTGTTTTTTTTTAAACTTCGCTTTATTTTTTAAAATTGTCCCCTATTAAAAAAGCATTTGTTAGTTAGAAACTTCTTTAAAAAAAACTTTATGAGTTTGCTTTACTTGTGAGCAGTTTGCTGTTGTTTGATAAACTATTTACACCGAACATTCAAAAACTAATAATTTTTTAAAAATGTTATTTCTTATTAATACATTGAACACATTGAAATTGATTATCTGTTTCTTACGTGTAACTTTGTACGCTACGATAACCTGTTTAGTGAATTGTTTCCCTTTGTGAAAATAGTATGAAGGGACTTGGGAAGCCAGGCTGTTATTTGGTAGATCTAGTAGTTGGTCAACGTATTTCTGAATGAGTACAGTTCATAAGCAACAGTGACGATTGTACTAGTTAAGATAATATGGAATAGTTTTTGTTTTCTTTTCAATTCTCAAGCTGACACAAGAGCCTGCCAATTCGTTTCTCTATAATTGAAAAAAAAACTTGGTCTATAATTTTGTGTGTCCCGATAGTCAGGGCGTGTGAACATTTTTTAAGTAAAGACCTTTTCTAAATCACAGCCTCGTAGTGTTTCTTTCATGGAGCATGCTCTGTGCCCCCCCCCCCTCCCTTCACTTGGAATGAATTAGAAATATATGTTTAATTTAATAGAAAATATACACTTAAACTAGTGTCGTCGTCCCCCCCCCCCCCCCGTAGAAACAGTGTTTCTTCCAGACTTTTTCTCCGAAGGTGCACTTGATATTTTCGGGGGGGGGGGGGGCGGACACTGGTAAAAGTATGTTTTCTATATTAATTCCATTTCGTTCGGGGGGAAGAAACTCTGACCACAATATTGAAAATGTATAGCAAGTATAACCCAATTCTGAAATGTTGTATTTCATTCTCCAGCTCCACTGCACCTACTTCTAACAACACTAACCGCCGTGACACTGCTTGTATCAGGGTGTCAGCTGCCACCCCAAGATTCACCTATCACCTGCTCGGCACTCAACAGCTTCACCAACTGTCTTGTTAAACATTACTTGAGCATTGGCAGCCCCTTCGGCTACATCACCAACGATATCATCGACGCTGCTAGAAACGGATCGAAGACCATTTGCCAGATGAAATGTGATATTAAAAACGAGGCCAAAATTAACCAAGAAGACCAAAACTTGTCCAAAGAGAACCAACTTTACAAGAACTGCGCGTTCGATTTTTTCCTAAAAAATGCCAAGAGAGTTCAGCACGCATGCGTAAAGTTACCGGAACTGGTAACTTGCTTGTTAGAAGCATCCAATTTTTCCAGGTCAAAAACTGCCAATACCATCGGACAGTATCTCATGATCCAGATTATACAGAATCAGTTGGGTGTCAAATGTTCACGCCAAAAAAAAGGAGTTACTAGAGAACTTAAAAAACAATACGGATCGGCAATCGAGAAGAAGAGCACGAAACAAAAGAATATAATTTAAATCCTTGACAACGAATGCTGTATATTGTAAAAAGCTTTAAACCTTGTTTTTAAATACTAATATAAATACTCTGTAATGTCTAAATTATCGCCATTTTTAGAGTTGTGAGTAAAATGTACATTAGATCAACGTGAAGGCCGTCACCCAGCGTTTCTTTCAGGCATCTCCAGGTGGCATTTGAAAATCTCGTGTGGGTGGTGGCAATGGTTTAAGTAGTCTATATTTTTAAAATAAATATTTAATATTTGTCTTCGTTCGCAAAGAAGGCTCTGGCCGTAACCACCTCCCACCTACCCCGGAAGAGGTGCCTGAAAGAAACACTGCCGTATGTAGTTTGAGCAAAGTCCGGTGACGGGTGTATTAGGTAAAGAAGTTGAAAATGTACTCACATTAAAAGCTTTGTTAAATGTGCTTCACAATTGTATGCACACAAGTGTACATTTTATATCGTCTTTGCTATGTCAATATAAACATGACGATCTGAATAACTTAGTGAGAGATTATTATAGAAATTGTTTGACAGATAGGCCTAACTGGCATGTAGTTTTGAGAGGCAGTAGGTAGGTGTTGTATGACAGATCTAGTTTAATGACCAATCCAGTATTGTCCAACTACAGCTTTTCTGTAATTCAGTCCCAACATGTGTGTCAAACAAATATTTTCCCCCTACTTTTTCTATGAAGAATTTTTGTATCTTAACTCAATGTACATGCACATCATTCCATTTTAAGGCATCAAAGGTTTATCAATCTTCAATGGCTTCATTTAGGCAGCAATAACGCACAAGCTTTGTTATGAACAAACATTTCTCCACAGTTTACTCACTAATTTATGCATTCATTTACAAGTGTATATATTTTATAATTAACAATATTGTTAAATTTTGTGATTGTGATATGCGTGTATGGTCAACTTGTGTATTCAGAGGTGTCTTTACAAGACAAACCTTTTGAGGGGAAGGGTATATCATTCTGAACCTGACACATAATCAAAAAGTTGATAGCCATTCATTTATATTGTATAGAGTTTTTCACAGTTGATATTGCCAGTTAAATTATGTGTGAAACGTTAATTATGCTGCTGTTTTCATTCAAATGTTTAGTTAATAAAAGTGTTTGATTTTAATTTTTTTTTTTAAATATAATAAAATGCTGAAAAAAAATTATGTTCTGTTGAAATTGAATACTAAAAGAAAAAAATGTGTAGCAAATGTTTGATTCATGTAAATAACATTTATTTTTTTGTACATTAGAGGACAAGGACAACTTTAAAATGTATACCTCAATCATGATTGAAACCAAATATAAAGACATAACAGACACACATTTTTAAAAGTATTAGCATATACCCAAATCAATGTGGAAAACTTTCCCACAAACATTTTTAGAACCGCAGAGAATGGTTTGATTCATCACGAATGGTTTGATTCACCGAGAATTAACTAGTTTTCTACACGTCTCATATATTTCCAGCCCGTCACAAGATCAAACAATATATATATAACTATCTCAGTGGGGCTGTTTTAGCCCTGAACATTAAAAAAAACCATCAAGAACTTGAAATTTAGAAATTAGTAAAAACAAATGAATATCCCCAAAACCAATTTAGAAGACTTCTGTTACATATCTTATCTAAAAATATCAGCATAAAAATATTGAATAGGATATTTAATATTTAAATTACGGAAGTCATAAAGTAAATAGGAGCTCTATGGACCAGTACTCAAATGAAAAAATTACGTCATAAATAAAATGACTAAATAAAGAAAATAATCTGAAACAGGTTACAATTTTAGAAGACAAGGATGATGTATAAATCTTTAAATAAAATTTTGACATGTAGCTTAGTTATCAACACCGCTAATCAAGATGTGTTTGAACCAATGAGACCTCATTATGCATTCATTAATCAGCTAATCTATTTTAAAATCACTGTGGAAATGGTAAGGGAGGTAAACACAGAGCCATATACATTTTTTTTCCATCATCTGGTTATAGCAACATCTATGGCGTGCTGTGTCTGATGTGTCATCAAGCCATTTGTTAGTCGCTGTTGAATTTTTTTAAACACGTTTGCCAGATTGTTATGCTGAAAGTATGTATATCTGAGGAGACGAGGGAGTTACGGTCATGTTGCTGATGGTGCAGAGGCAGCTGCAGCGTTGGCGATGTTTTCTCCCAGAGCCTCCAGCAGCTCACGCCTGTAGTCGTCAAAGTCGCCGTCAATCTCGTTGATTGTCTTGTTTTCCACAACCCAAAGCTGGCAGTCTGTGTCTCGGATCAGCCTCTCATCGTGGCTGACTATAATCACACCTGAAAAAGTTGACAAGCACACTGCTAGAACTATTGGGAACAAAATTTATAAGATAATTTTTAGATAAATAGGTGACTGGATATTTGGAATTATACTCGCATTAATTGCAAACATAAAATTTAACATCAATGAGTGTGTGTAACAGAGCAATTAAGAAATTAATTGTAAATTTACAGATGCTAAATAACTTTTATTAATAAACTAAATCAGAATTGCTTATAAAATATACTTTAAAATTTATAAAAAAATAGTGAGGATAAAATAATGAAACAAACATTAAATGTGACTGATCAGATCATTTTAATTAAATATACCTCCAGTGAAATCACGAATAGCATCAGCTAGGGCATCAATTGATTCAATGTCAAGGTTGTTTGTAGGTTCATCCTGAAAAAAAATATTTCATTGCCTTGAGTTTCATAAACATCAAAAAGAAAAATATGACAAAAATCATGAAGCTAATTTATTTGACATAAAAATATGTAATTATGCATATAAAATGAAGAAATGTTCAAACGTTAAAAAATTACTGCAACTTTCAGTGCTGATCCCCAAATATTTTTTAGCAGACATAATCAATAAAACAGCTTTGTATTTATAAAAATATGTGTAGCCAATTACCAAGATCAGAACGTCTGGAGCCCTGCAGGAGAGTTCTGCTAAAGCTACACGAGCTCTCTGACCACCCGACAGATCACGGTTCAATATCGTATGTGCATGCGAGGCCAGGCCGTACTGGCCAAGTTTTTTCCTGGCATCTTGGTACTGAAGGTTAAACAGTCTCTGGAAAATAAAACAGTTTGTTGATCATTTTTTTCTAACATTGGCATCTCACAAACTTTCTATGAAAAATTAACAGATTTGTGGAATTGATATTTTTAACAATTTTTCCATTCACAGCTGGATTTAAATGTTTTGTACATGTGCTTCACTAATAGACATTGCATATTTAGAATTTGAATGAATTCTTTAGTTTAAGCCATATTGTCAATGGTTTTGTTATAGAAACAAACAGATGCATACAACTGGAGATTATGTGCCTGCCTGCTGCGACTCACCAAAAAGAGATGTCAAGTTGATTAGTGGCATTAAACCAAGAAATTCATTGGTCAAATGCTAATGGCATTAACGTATATGCTGGTTTAGAGATATTTTATTCCAAAGGCCTGTAGATTGTCATTTGAGACTGGTATGTAATGTGTAATAAAAATCCTTTTAAACCAAAGAAACATCTATTTTAGACTCAGGTATCTAGTCTAGGAAATTTTCTCACCTACTGCTAGATCTCTGTTAGTTATTAATGAAAACAACATATTATGAACTTAATTTCTCAGTGCACCAGCATTATGGCTTAATCAGGAAATGATGTTATCACTCACCATCAAATACTCTGTGGGAGATTCGTCCAAGTTCAACTGGTCAGCTGAATGTTGGTCATACTTTCCAATACGCTAGTTGAATAAGAGGAAAACTTGAAAATGTTTCTACAAAATAACAATTTTTTATCCCCAAGTTTGGAGGCAATATTACCTATCTGACAGTTTTAACTTTTGTAACATTTTTCACTCAGAAAATGTTAAACAAATATGAAATATGCATTCTTAATATAAAAACAAATATTTAGATTGAAATACTTTAAGATGATTATTATTTATGAGGCACATCAAATAAACTTTAAAACAAAGATATAAAAATGTATGTAATATATACTACTGACCAGTCTATGGTTCTTTCTTCTTTCTCCGATTTCCTAAAATTAAAAGGATATTAAGTTTTAAACACAGTTAACAAAAAAATATATGTAAATTTCACTTTATAAGAGAGGCATGCAATATTGTTACTGAAATTTAAAAACCTAATCTATTAATAGCATTTATTGAAAGCTATGTCATTAAACAATGTCATTACCACTAAATACTTACTGGTATAATCTCTCCTGTTAAAAGTTTAAGGAATGTACTCTTCCCTACACCATTAGGTCCAACAATAGCCACTGGAGATAAATATTTTGTCAGTCAATATTATATAACTACACAATTAAGATTCATTTCTTGGACATTTATATTATTTTCAGTGACAGCCTTTGACAAAAAGAGACAATCCCTTTTGGAGATTAATATGAATCTAGTGGTTAAAAATTAAAAACATTTTATTTTACAAAACTTGCAATTTTAAGCTGTACATAAACTATAATTAAACCCAACTTAAATTATGCAAATAAATGTCAAACCAAGACAAATGTTACCTCTTGAAGACATATCAATACCAAAGTCCAAATCTTTAAAGAGAAGGTTCTGGCCTTGATAGCCAAATGTTACAGCTGAAACAATCAAAATTGTGATGTAGAAGATCATGTGTAAACAGATAGGCATTTACTTCCATTACAGCAACAAAAAGAAATCAATTTCATTTTTTTTAACATGTTATGAGTTAATGCTGAAACCAGATATACCTATGAAAACGTAACAAAAGCTGTGGTTAAATTACTTACTATAGACACCAAGGATGGGAGGGTTGAGTGGGGCAGGTGCAGGGAAAGAAAACTTGACCACATACTCCTTCGGTCTGGCCAACAGTTCTGTTTTCATCTCTTCATCCTCAAACTGGCTTTGCTTTTTCCTACCCTTCTCTTGTTTACGTGTCAATGCTTCTTTTTGTTTTGTTTCCTAGGTAACAAAACATTTAAGTTAATACACAGAATTCATTTATTAAAAAAATGGCTTTGGTTGAATTTTAACAATTATAATTTGAAAAATCTAAGGAATGAATTTTTTTTAAACAGATTCTTATATAAAGCAGACATAAAAATAAATTTTAGTACATGAATACATGTTTTGAAACCTGATAAAAACGTTTTGTAAAAACTTAACCAAAGTACAGCATACATGTTTTATAGAATAACGTTCAACTCACAGCTTGCTTAGTTGACTTGCCAGATGCTTTCATATCTTTTAATTTTTTCTCTTGTTTCTCGTAGTCCCTCAGCTGTTCTTTTCTCTTCTGTACAAACATTTTCTTAAAGGTTGCTGTCAGAGGTGAAATTTGTCAGTGTTAAAGAAGGGTGGTCATCAGAAGTAAAAAAATTTAAAGAGAGTAGTCTTAAATACTAGTATGGAAATAGGAAATAGTTTGAAAAGAAATGCCTCCCTTGCCCATTCAAGCTGCTTCAAAGACAGAGTGGGAAAAAATTATCTAACTAGTATTCTATTTTATATCTTAAATATTCTAAAATTATCAATACTATAATGCTTCATTGTTTCCTAAAACACCATTCAAAGTGATCTTAACTGCGGAAAAAAACTAAACCCCTTACCATAATTTCCTCTGTAGTAATATAATTTTTGTTGGTCCAAGTGAATGATGTCTGTGCAAACATTGTCCAAGAAACTCTGGTCATGGGAAACTACCAACAATGTTTTCTTCCACTGCTGCAGGTAACTGATAGACAAAAAACAAACATGTTCACAATGGCAACATACTTTTACATTAATTACTTGTGCTGAAAATATGAGGATTGAAGCTTGTCTGTACATGACCAATGACAATAACTGTACTTACTTATCAAGCCAAATGACAGCATTAAGGTCCAAGTGATTGGTAGGCTCATCCAACATTAGAAGTGTTGGTTCCATAAACAAAGCTCTGGAGGTAAAGCAACATATCTTAATTTATTTTTTTATTTTTTAAAACTACACATTTTTATTGCAGTTCATCATTCTTTACTAATAAACTACCTTTTTAAAAAAGATTTAAGTGTTAGAGGTTGCTATTGATAGCAGAAAACCAGAAAACAGTTCCTAAAATATTTTTTTTAGCTTATATTTCATCTGGTTATGAGTCATTGAAGTGTGAGAAAATGATTGCCAGAGGCTTGTGTAGATTCGGCAGCTTTTGTAATAATGGTGTGGTCGGATGGTACAGCATATGACTGCTAACACAAAAGTCTCATTTGAATCCTGGGTTCGTTTCAGTAGAACGTCCCTGAGTCCACCCAGTTCTGATGGGTGCCTGACTGAGACTCACTGTCTTTTCATGTGCAGAGGTCACTGAAAGGTGAAGGCTACTCCACCATGGACCATCAGGTTTAAAAGGGTACTTAACTTTACACTTTGACATTTTAATAGGAAAAAAAAAAGTAATATTAAAATAAAAATTATTTAATCAATTAAACCTGAGAGTCATAGATTCAAAATTCAAGTTTAAATCAAGATCCACAAAATTAAATATGTGAATATTTAAAAAGTAGTTCACCTGGCTAATGAGACTCTCATTCTCCAGCCACCAGATAAATCCTTTGTTGCCCTGTTCATCATCTCCTTGGTGAATCCTAAACCAGCTAAAATTCTTCTAGCCTTAGGATCAGCAGCATCCGCATTGATGGCCCGTAGCTCTTCATAAACCTAGAAAAAGTGGACCAAAAATATACTTTTAACATCTTAGTTCTTCATAAACCTAGAAAAAGTGGACCAAAAATATACTTTTAACATCTTAGTTCTTCATAAACCTAGAAAAAGTGGACCAAAAATATACTTTTAACATCTTAGTTCTTCATAAACATAAAAAATTCAACAAAATAAGAAGCCATGATCCTTAGCTCTTCATAAACATAGAAAAAAATTCACAATTAACATCTAGTTCTTCATAAAGCTAGAAAAAGTGGACCAAAAATATATTTATTCACATATTTTTCTTAATAAACATAGAAGAAGTGGACCAAAAATACACTATTAACATCGTAGTTCTTCATAAAACTAGAAAGTGGACCAAATATATACAAACATGGCTCATAGTTCTTCATTGATCAGAAAAAATTGTTTCACAAATATAATGGTAAATAATGTTTTTCAATGTCAGTTCATTATCTGTGAATTCTCAACTCACATCTTTCAGCCTGTCAGTAATTTCTCTACCACCTTCTGTTATCTTTGACATCAAATCTTTCTCTTCCTGTAACAGAGCGGTCCTTTTCTTATCGGCTTTCAGAACAGCGTCTATGGCTTTTGTTTCATCTGCAGTCACTTCTTGTTCACAGTACAGAACATCTATATTAGCTGGGATGCTCAGAGCTCGACTGGCCATATGTTTTAACAATGTCGTTTTTCCGTGACTTTATAGAGAAGGAAGGAAAAGGAAAGTAAAGTATGAAAAAAGAATCACAAAATACACTCAATTTTTAAAAATCAAATGTGATATATTTTCTCAGCGGATTTAAATCTTCCTTAGATTAATTATTATTATTAAAATAATTATCTACCTCTTAAGAAAAAATAAGTCTGCTGCATTAAGATTTTAACTTACTCTGGTTATAATTAGGACCAAGCAAGGTACTGCATATTTCACACAGACATTAAAAGACAAAGGGGAGTAACTGACATAATCCAAAGTTAAAGTTTTATTTACCCATTTGGCCCCACAAGACCATATCTTCTTCCATGTGTTATGTATAAATCTGCATTTACAAACAAATCTTTACCTCGGGCAGATATACCAAATTTTTCTATCTGTAACAGGAAATTGCAACATATTGATTTATCAAATATTTGAACTATAAAATAATTTTTAAAAATCACAATTGACTTAACACAAATTAACATAAAAATTACCTTAATATCAAGTTGATTGTCCAGTAAAAGGTCTTTTTTTGAACTTTCAGCCTGGATAACAGAAAACTGACCATCTTCTTCCATTTCCTCCAGTGCTTTGGTATACTCCATCTGAACAAGAAAAGTAATACAAAGTTTAATGACGATAAAGATTACCTCAAGTATGTGCAGCACAGCATTTATAAGTACAGGTCATAGAAAAGATTTTTTTTCAGCATTGAAAAAATTAATTAACACTTTTAATGGCCTAAGAATATAATAACATATATATTTATAATAATTACCACACCATACAAAATCAGAAAACAAGCTTTATAATAATTTACCTTTTTCTTTAACTTTTTAAGCTCTTTTTTACTCAGTTTAGGCTTATCCTTTTCTTCTTCTGGTAAAATAGAATAACATCATTGTTAAACTAACGATAAAAAAGTAACTATATGCAAAGAAATGAAAGGATTGATATATACATTTCTAGCCACAAGGAATACAAAAACAAGATATAATGTTGCTTTTCAAACCTTGTTTGTCACCAGCAGCAACATTATTCTGTTCCACTAAAGCATCTCTATTCTCTTCTTCTTCTTCATCATCTTCTACACCATTTTCTTCTTCTTTAACTACTTGTTTCTTTACAGCTGCTGTTGCTTCAACTTTAGTAGTTTCTTGTTTCTTTTTTTCCATCGCCTCTTTTTCTTGCTCGCCAGCTATCATCTCTTCTTTTAACTTATCCATTTTACTCTTTTTCTTCTTTTCCTGTAATAAATAGGTGAAAAGGACAATATATTAATTATTCTGATTTATAAGCTACCAAATTTTAGCACAATTGAGAATTTACTTATAAATTGTTATGACCATTCAATAAATAGACAAATTGACCTACCTTTTTCTTGGCTTTTTTGCCGCCATCTTGGTCCTTATCTTCATTTGTTGAAAGCTTACTCAGACTGTTTGCAAGGTCAGTTTCATCATCATCATCCCCCTTCCACTTTTCTTTTTCGGCTTTGCTTTTTTTAGGCATTCTTAACTTTAATTAAATTCTTGAAGGAAGCTAGAGGAGTTCAAAAAAAAAGATTACAAATATTTTATTAAAAAACAAGGGTATACCATTCGAATCGTCCTTAGAGGATTTCATAGTGTCAGCCGCCAACCAATCAAACGCGCGCTTTCTCCGCGTTTTGGTTGGCGGCTGACGTCACGATGACGTCACGCGACGCGTTTTTGGAGCTAAAAAGGGCAGAAAAAGCCATTTTTTTCTACGTGTAGTTCGGATTTTTTTACGTTTTTTAAAATGGGCCCGAAAATGACACTTTTTAAAACTGGACTTAGCCATTTTTTCAAACAAATTTTTCGAAAAAAGGCCGTTTTGGGTGATTTTTGGATGTAAACAATGGCCTAGGTCAACACGTGTCAAACCACGTGAAGGCACCCAATCGACGATTTCGGTCACGCATGAGTGGTTTTCATACGTTCTCGTGAACTAAATACCAGTTTCTTGACAACAAAATGGAAAACGACAATTTCGTGAAAATAACGACCCTAGAGGAATGGCTCTTGAAGATTATTAAATAAAAATCGGTGTGTTGGCTCTATGTATTGATTCTAAAGTTGTCTATAATTGACTAGTAGGGCATGCTGAAACAACGGCCTGAGGGCGCCGTGTAGTGTGTAGTTTCGCTAAATGTAAATTAATCAGCCCAGCCGCAGATCAATCGCAAACTGTTAAAATGGTTGGATGTGAAAAGCTTCTACTTACAAATTACTTCTGAATAATCACATCACACAAAATAATCCCAAAGAAAGCACAAAATAAAATCCTTTAGAAAAGTATCACCATGAAATTTGAAAACCACAGTTTGTCAACCTTAACCAGCCATCTTTGGCTCGATCTAGAGGTCATTCTTTAGCCTACACATGTGTCTTGTCAACCAATTTAGTTTCTGATGGTACACGACATTTAGATAAATATAATATAACAAACTAACTGAATTCCAACATTATATCCATCTAATCCAATATTGAAACAGAATTTGAAGCACAATGATCTAACGAATAAATCCAACTCTATGCGAGTGTCGCAGCTTTAGTCCTGGATACAAGCATAGTGTGTAGTCGTGTTGTGAGTAAATTTGCACGAGATACAACACCGACCTAGACCTTCCTGATGTGTATGGCCCCAAAGTGCTGCGAGTAGGGGAGGGCAATTTAACACCAGAATATTTTTTTTTCAATAGTTAGGTCATCAGTAGTTCACGCGGTTCACCAGTTCACGCATCCTAACGGGGTTGAAAGTGTAACTTTAAATTGAACTAGGTGAGAGGAGGAGGGTGAGGTCATTAGAACAACGGAGCTATATTTCTAGTAGAAGAATACGGGGAAATCATAGCTTGAAGTTTGAAGCCGGCATTTCATTTTTTTCATTGTTATTGAGTACAGTCCTTTAATGCACGACTAGGCTACTCATTATGAAATCTAAAAATGTAGTTGTGCTACCATGCAAAAGTAGCCTAATAGGTCTTGTTTATTTAAATGCAGATCCTGTTAGCCTAAAAATATTTGAATACACATTTTAGTTATATCGTAATGATTAATGTTATAATACAATGCATATATTCTGATAGTCCTTCAAGTTTTTGGGCAATCCATAACTTGTATTTCAAATTTATAATGAGCGGGATGCACTCTATGTTTTAAGTGCTACATTCGGTAGCTGTTACTTTATGTATGACAGCATCCCAATAGTTCACTGTAAATATAAACTGAGCTTGACAAGATTCCCATCGCCAAGCAATCGTATGATAGACCCAGCAAGCATCACTCGTTAAATTCGACATCATGGCTATACCAGTCCTTGATTTTCATTACAGCCTTTAAACGCCTAGTTCTTGGTTTTTTAAAAAAAAGTGTCTCCCCCCCCCTCCCCGCTTGCGCCGACGTCATCATAGGCCAATACCATGTTGCGATTTTTTTAAACGGATATAACACACCCCTCTCCCCCTCACAGCAAACGCCAACAACGTCACCGAAGGCCCAAGGCCAATAACACGCACCACGTTGGATTTTTTCTTCACCGAGTATATACCCTACCCACCCGCCGCTTTACAACATACCGCATGTCTCTACGAACGGGGTTAAAAGTTTAACTTTGAGTTCAAGAAGGGGAGGGGGTGGTATTCAAACAACGAAGGTGTTTCTTTATAGTACAAATACATAGTTAAAAAAATTATACTTACCGTAACTTACCTACTGCTATAGCATCATACATAATTTTATAAATTAGCTAATTAATTAATTAACTAATTAAATATATCTAATGATAATGAAGGGAGATAGTTTATTTTGGTTAAGGAACGACACACAACACTGTGCGTGCCTGGTATGTGGCCTGACCGACCTAAAAGGAGATTGTTTATATTATTGTTTTGAGTTTATATTTAACTCAATGCAACGAGCCCGCCGGTTGGCTGAGGCCACGCCGGGGGGACGATCTGTCCGGGATTCAAAGGGACGACTCGAAATATCATCCAAAACAAGAATCATAGTCTACGCCATATTTTCAATATGAAAAAAGAAAAAACTAGTACCGGCCAAGCTAACCCAGGGTTCGAACTCTGAACTCCGGGTCTATGAACTACAGTCTACAGCTGGCACACTGTGGACTCAACCACACCGGATGTGATAGAGAAGTAAAAAGTAAGCATTTTCAATTACAAGATGGCAAATCAAACCTGCGAGACGTGTAGTCAATTCATTAGGGGCCATGCTCTGCGAGACGCGAAGTCACTTGGTAAAGTTTAATGAGTCACCTTTTTTCCACATTACTAGCCTCGGCCGATTTTACATAGATCTACATCAAACGATCGATTACCCAGAAAAGATAATCGAATGACTTGACTATGATGATTAAAACTATGAATGACAAATTCACAAATTCCGAAAAATCAGAATCCAGGCAGATGCTCGTTCAGTCTTTCGCCACCACTGGCTATTCTAATAATAAGGTCGTCATATTATTAACTAGAACAAAGCTAAATTTTAGATCTAATAATAATTTTTACCTCTAGAGTTTACAGAATTAGTCCAAACTTGATGTTTATGTTTATCTTTCTACCCAATGAGTCGCCAAATAGGCAATTAATAAAATTGCAAAGAACCATGCAATGTGAACATTTAGCGGAAGTAATTTTCTTTCCAGATAAAAAATACAAAAAATTGCCAGGGATAATTTAAACTCCCCAAAACAAAACAACTGACTGACTTGGGCTATGGGGAATTGATTTTACATATAAGTTACATTAAGTTAGAGATCAAAAACCAAATTGCTGTAATTTTAGATACTGAAAAATAAAGTATTGTGCGCATATAATACTACACAAACATATTACACATCACCCACATCACATTAAGAAAAATGTCCTTCTTTACTCACCAAAATAAAACATTAGAAAACAAATAAAAATAAATTATTTAATGAAATAGTTGTGTGATTAGCATGCAATTTTTTAACAAAATACAATACAATAATTAAATTAAATGTAGACATTTTAAATTAGTAGAAAATAAATATATTCGCACATTACAAATATTTTAGGCTTTCACAAGAATGATGAAAATTTGGAATAAAAAATTTTCTTAATCCGTAAATTTTGTTGTGTTTAAATAAATAGAGAATAATACATTCTGAATAGCAAACATTTGTTAACAAGAATGAGAACTGATTTGGAATCTGTAAAAAAATAACAAGTATTTTATTAAGTTGCTACCTAGGGTATTTCATTTAGGTAAAGTCAGCTATAAGCCCTAGTTATCGAAACTGCGTGAAAATTGATTCCTAGGCTCTTTTATGTAAAAATTGCACCGGCCAACTCTATCACATTCACTCAACTGTTGTAATGTAAACTATGGGTGTTGAGTTATTCGTTATTATAAATTATTCTCTTAACTTCTTAAGGCAGCAGTCCAAGATTTAAGAAAATATGAGGTTAGAAAAGATCTAGTAGAGTCATAAACTTAGACAATGCATTGTAGTAGGCCTAAGTAAAATTTAATATACAATTCACTGGTGAACTTACTGACTTACTCATCTGAGTATTCTGAGCTACTCTGTCTACTGACTCCTGAGTCTACTCAGTCGATGGAGGCGAGCGAGTTGACGAGAATCCTTCCAGTTTCTTGTTGCCTATATCTATTTAATATTACTAAAATTTCTAATAATATTGGGTCATTCTAAATCATAATTTATTTTACTTAGCTTAATCCTTAGGCACAGGTAGAGAGTAGAGGCAGTAGCCACTAGCTGGTAAAATCTGATTTGCTTGTTGTGGTTAGATGATTTAAAATGCAGTAGGTAACCAAACAAAATATTAAAAATAGCTACTAGATCTAGTAGCGGGATCGGCGTGGTCAAATCAGTAGAGGTCATTGCTGCTAAACCAAAAAGTCTCATGTTTGATCCCTCAGGCAGATGAGGCTCGATAGCTGGGGACAGCAACTCTTGTAGGAGAGACAACTACAAAATAAAACAGCTGCAGCCTTGTAGTTTGCTATGGAAGCAGATCCAAAAAGAAAAGCATGCTGAAATTGGAGTCAACGGCATAACAAGTTGACATGTAATACTTAATTGTGTTGGAGGGAATCCCTCCTAGAATTAATAACGAAGAAGAAGAAGACTTCTAGTGGCCAAGTTAGGCCCTAATACTTAGCCAAAGTTTTAAACTTGCTGAAGTTATCTTTTCAAAACTATAAGTTATACCAGAATCTGATAATGCCATAATAATGGAATATTCTTAATAAAGGGGTGTTAGGTTACTGGCAGTAAGTTAAACTACTAAATACTTTACCAACATCAATGCTAAACCAAATAGCACCATAACCATTTTAATCATTTCTGACCCTAACACACTAAACCTGATGTTACCATGTTTCTCACAACCTAACACACCTATTTTCAGAAGAGTCCATTGTCTTAGAAAATTCATGAAATTTGTGTTCAACTTTTTTTTAGGATCCCTGTTGAGTTGATGCAACACATGTTCTATAATAAAAGTCTCCACTAATGTTTTTTCAGAAGTCTTTAAATGAGTAACATTCTGCCTTGAATACACTGTAAGTTAAAACATTTATGAATAGGGTTTATTAGTGCAATGTTACTGAATACTTTAAATTTCCTAATTCTGTTTTTTTCTTCTAATTTTATGCCCTTATTTAATTGAAACATCTACACTAACAATCATTTCAAAATAAATGTACATTTGGCTTTGGAAATTATTATTTCAGATTGTGAATAATGAGTGAAGATGAATCGTGTAAAGAATTTAAAAAAGAAACACGACCATTGAAACGGAAATTAGTGGTTTCGCCATACAGTCGTGGACATCTTCATCGAAACTGTAAACTGGTAATTCAAGATACTGGAGAGTCACTATTTGCTATAGAGAGGCAGCTAAATGTGAGCCATCGAACAAGACGGGCACAACTGCCCAAGCTACCCCCTGAAATATGGATCAAAATATTTAGCTACATAATTGCAGAGAGGCAGTACCCTTTCATGATCAGGTATAGATTATACGCTTTAGTGTGTCACTTTGTGTAGTGTAGAAGCATGGTAGCTAGGGATCAAGAAGCATGTCCTATCAAGTGTGAGTTGTATAGTGTAGTTCAAGCTAATTGTAGTTATACTTTCAGAGATGCTATTCACAGATTATTTTTTAAGTTTTTAGGAGAATAAAATTATTGTCAGAGCTCCATAGATGTTTTTTTTTAAACATTTCCTGCCTTTAACTTTTGTATTGAATGTTGTGCAAGTCTAAGCTTTTGTTTTATCATTTGTTTGACTTCGCATAATGACATAGTTTTTACCCTAACATGGTAATTTCTATTATTTCTTGTTTTGATTTGATTAGGGCACCACTTGTCAGCAAGCTTTGGTATAATCTCTGCTTGAATCCATGTCTGTGGACTGTTGTCAAAGTTCCCTATGGCGGATACTATTGGATGCGGCGAACTGATGAGTTTTTGATATGGCTGTCAAGAAACAGACTAGCACCATGTAAAGAAATAGATTTGACAGGCTGGGATATTACAGCTTTAGGTGTTCAGGTTAGTGAAATGTGCTAGATAATATTTCTAGGAATTGTTATAAATTTGTTAGTTAGACTTAGACGTCTATTTTAATAAAAAAAAACTTGATGGATGCAAGCACTGTTGAACGTACCGTATGTTAGTGTACTTTTCCAAGCTATAGGCAGGTTGATGGAATGTTTTGTTCTGAGTTGAAGCTACAGAATATCTTACCTATAAATTGTGTGCATAAATTTATGAATTTCTTAACATCTCAGTAACTACTTAAATTTATAATTTTGACATGTTTTTCAGGAACTGACAGAGAACTGCAAAAAGCTACAGTCAGTTAACTTGTCATATTGCACAAAGCTCAGCATGGATATTGCCACTTACTTTACCACTAATTGTCCACACATCACATCTTTAGATTTTTCTCATACTTGTGTAAGTCCTCTTGTTTATTTCATCTACTACTCTAAGAACACAAAAGTACTTTTAAAAAAACTTAGCCTAAATGGTGAAAATGGTTGAAATCATTCATTGTGTTTTGAATGTGCTAAAATATTTTTCTAATTACAGAATGATCTAGTCAGTGTTTTACCCATGACAACAATAATTGAACACTACAATGCTCAATTGTTGAGTCTTAATCTCAGTGGAAATTTGATGCATGGCTTTCATAAACTGATGGATGCTATTTGTGTAAGCTTTGGTTAAACTCTGACATTCTTATGCTTACAATTCTAGCTGTAACAGATTACATTTGAGTGTTCTCAGGACTAGTGATTGTTAAGATAGCCTTCATGTTAGTTTTAGTTCCATTCTGAATAGAATAATGGATAATGGTCCTCTAATAAACAGTAACCTAATTGTAATGTGTTGAAAAATCTAAGATAAAACTGTACTGTTCAATCAAAAGTTAAGTTAGTCTTGATAGACAATAATTATCTTAGCATTTTCTTTTATAAAAATTTTTATATTTTGCTTTGCTTTTTTTTTTGCACAGGAAAACTGTAGAAATCTTGAAGCCTTGTCAATCAATTACTGTAGAGTCGATGTATTTAGTCTGGATATAGAACGACTTCAGCGTAGCTTGCCGCATCTCAGGGTATTAAATATGGGCTACATTTTAGCCACTAGCATCACCCTTGAAGATTATCCTTCTGTGAGTTTACCCAACAAAGACAACAATCTAGAATAGTTTTTTGTTTTTTTCTTCACTGTTGTGTTACTTATTATCTCACAAAATGAAGTGTCTTTATATCTTGTAATTAAGATAATCTTAATTTTAATCTGATTAACTTATTTATTGAATAATGCTATTAATGCTAAACTTCAGTAATTAAATGTAATGATTCAGTAAACTCATGTTTAATGACCATACTTTAATTGCCATACCAAAACAAAAATTGTGTTTTAGATACTGGTAGTAATTTAATTCCTTTTAAATTGGAATTGGTCATGATCTTATTTCTTTTAATGAATTTCCTCTTGTTTATGTTTCTTCAGTAATTGTTTTTAAATTGGATTGGGTAGTGATCTTGTTTCTTTGTAAGAATTTCCTCTTGTTTACGTTTCTTCATTAATTGTTTTTAAATTAAATTGGGTAGTGATCTTGTTCTTTGTTTAAATTTCCTCTTATGTTTCTTTAGTACCTCTCACCAGGGTTTCAATCACTGGAAGAGTTATCTATTGCTGCTGGCAGCCCTTGTGATAACAGGCAACCCTTGCCAGTAAATGACAACTTAATAGAGAGGTTGGTTTTGTACTTCATAAATTGTCCTGTCTTGTCCGCAGTAGAGCTTATAAGTAAAATGCCTGCAGCAGAAGCCATCGGAATATAATAAAATATAAATTATTTAAATGTAAAATAAATAAATTTACTCATGTTTTGGTAGAACTACAGTAATAAACAAATATGCATGGCTGCTGAAAACGTATCTTGCTGTTAAATGCCGTTAAATTATTTAAATGTAACAATGGAAGATAAATAAATCTACTCATGTTTTGGTAGAACTACAGTAATAAACAAATATGCATTGCTGCTGAAAACGTATCTTGCTGTTAAATGCTGGGTTTTGACCCCCCTGCAGGTTGATAATGTCTTCAAGACAACTACGAAGTCTGGATCTACGTGGCTGTGAACATTTCTCTGTTCAAACATTGCTCAAGCTGCCTTGCTTGGATGTAGAGAAACTCTTGATGGGAATTCGCATCATTGATGACCCTCGAGGACTTGTGCAGTTATTGAAACAGGTACATGTTAAAGTTACTACTATAGATGTGGGTCAAGGTGGGTTATTTTTAACTTCTTGTAACTACATTTCTCTAGCTGACTTTATTTTTTATATTACTTCATTTTAGTATTATCTCTATCAAACTTACTCTTAGTGTATTTGGTCTTTAAGGGTATACCCAAAAGTTTTCTTTAAGAATTCAATAAATATTGCCCACATGCACAGTAGGATATAATTGTGGATAGGATTTTATCTGGTTTTGTTTATTGTTAATGTTGGGGTGATTATCTTTTCAAAGATTGCTGATGATATCTTTTGTCTCATTCCTGTAAATTAAAACTAAAACTAAAAACTTATATTAGGGATCTAAGTAAACTAAGTACCAATAGCAGTAGATGTCAGGGGGGGGGGGGGGGGAGACTCTTGAATACTAGCAGCAATGATTAAATTGATTATCTTAATAAAAAATTTTTATATAGTTGTCATGATTAATCAGTTAATCAGAGTGTTTTTATTTCTAGCTTGTAGTTTCCAATTACATTGATGTTTTTCTTGAAAAATTGTGATCAGACCTTTCTGTTAATGAAATTGTAAATTTATATTGTCAGTGGCGGCACAGTCTATGTGAAATAGTCCTATCCTACAGTAGTTTTAGTTTGGAAGACATCACAGAAGGTATGTTCTGTCTGGTGAAAGATGAAAATGTTTTGATAGAAAGAGTGGAGCTAGAGAATTTGGACATCACCATGCCTTTAGTCAGGTATGTTTTATAGTTTTATTCAAATTTTAAATAACAATAGACATAGTGTTAATGTGTTTTAGAATTGTTGTTTAGGTCAGGGGTCTCCAAACTACGGCCCGCGGGCCAGATGCGGCCCGCAAGGTCCTCTCATCCGGCCCGCGTAGATATTTTTGTCCACGGAAAAAAAGCGTTTGTTGGTGATGGCTGAGGAACTTTGACCAGAAAAATTAAAGACATGCCAGGAAGAAACTGGCCCCCGAACTGAAATTTGATAGTTAATGCGGCCCTCAGACTGAACAGTTTGGAGACCCCTGGTTTAGGTCATAAAATTTCCTGTGCGAAACAACCAGTTGCTGTTTTTATTTTCCTAGTGCAATCAGCCAGAACTGCCCAAATGTTAGGACTGTCAACTTGCAGAAATGTCTTGCAATACCAAAAAAGTTGCGGCGATTTTTTGACAGACGGAAAATTGATACGTTTCGTCACATTGTTGCTCACACATGTAAATGTAATTGGTGATATTAAGGTACTGCAGTTGTATTGAGTCCAATGTAATTTTGATGTCTGTATGATGCTGGTAGGTGAAAATTTCACTGTAATCTCAGTGTCTGATAAAATGTTTTACCATTGTATGGTGCTTGAGTTTTGAAAAAATGCTAATGTACTTAATGGTGTTTGGCAGAGCATTTAAACAATGCTAATATTTGTGTGGTAATGCTTTATTGAGTTGCACTGATTTATAACTGATGTTATAAATGTGAGATGCTTGAATCTATTATACCATTATATAAGAAAATCAGTGCCATATATTCACATACACACTTGCACACAATTCCATACTCTTACAAGAAAGTAGTAAGATGAAAATTGACACAAAATTGTTGAAAAAGTCTGATGCCTTCTATGTGTGGAAAAAAAATTCCAGATCAATTTAAGAAAAATGTGTTCTCTTCAATAGTTTTGAAACTGTTTTCTCACGGATTTGTGTGATAAAACCATTTTCTCACGTACAAAATGTTCAGCTTGAATGTACTTTTTGAAGATATTTGTTTTTGGAACCCACTCTTGTGTAAAAATGCAGGAAAGTAATGTTTTATGATGTCTAGTTGCTTAATATTTATGTAATAAAAAACTCACAATAATTTCTGAACTAAAGTGATTTTACTTCTAAGATTAATTACTCATACTATCTAAATTCATTTGACAACTATTTAGTAGTAAGAAAGCATAAGCCAGATTACAGCAGATTTTTTACATTTTTACGAAACATGTTTTAGTTTATATTTCTTGTCCAAGACACATGGGGCTATTCAGAGTACATCAGTTTCAATGACATCTGTATACAGGCGGATAGTGTGGTCAGTACTATGCCCAGCTGCCTTAGTTTCCCTAATGTGAGTCAGGTACCCATCAGAGTTTAGTAAACTCTGGCGTTCTATAGACTCAAGCGCTGGATCTGAAATCAAGACTTTCAGGCTAGCAGTCATAAGCTCTAACATTTCAACATATTTATTTCCATTCATTAACGTAATCCAAAAAATACACTTAGCATTTGGATTATTTTTTTAGGTGAGAAAAGTTTTGTATTATACATAATACTACATAATAACTAACTTAGCTTTTGCTTGCTAATGGGAGCACATGTTATCTCCAGTGGCCCTCTTAACATTTAAAGGTTTTTCCCACGTTTTCTTTAACTTGCTTTCGTCTCTGTTTGTTTGTCTTTCCAATCAAATCTTGCGATCGAAATTTCTGACACTTCTCAGTTAGCTAGCGCGCTGAAATTTTCAGGGAAGCTTTGTTTTGGATGACATTAGAATATTCAATTGTTATTATTACTAAATTGATCCATGGAAACATTTTATTGAGCATTTTAGACCGCTATATAATCTATATATATAATTCTCCTCTGCGAGCCATTAGAAAACAAGCTGCAAGCGCCTCCTTACAGTCCCCTCTCTTTCTCTCTATCACTATCACTACCACCCTACCCCACCCCCACATGGTCTGCTGAGCTGTGGTCACGTTAATGTTTACAAACCGTACAGCCAGGTTTAGTGACGGCTATTAGGGGCAGATAATTTAGTTTGAACCGACTTTAAACTTACAGGAGGTAACTAAGAGGAGCTGCTTTTACGGGGGGGGGGTGTAGGGTCGGGGCTAGGGGAAAGGAGGGGGGTTAGTGTTTTAAAGCAAATATTTTCAGTGGCAGCATTGGTACTGTCGAATTCACAAATTATGAATTACTGAAAGGTACAAAATAAATCAACTAAATAGCGGCGTATGATACGCCGCGGGTCGGCACGTTGTAGTAAAAACGTGGGGAAAAAGGGACATAACCCAGTAACTGTAATTTGTGTACAAACAACCGTAACAACTGGTGGCCAGTATGGGGGAGACGATATGGTCGAGTGGTTGGGCACACGATTGCTATCCCATTCGACACGGGTTCAAATCTATGTGTTCTAGTCAGTAACGTATTCACACAACGTGTTTTTTACGAGTTGTCTTTTTACGAGTTGTCTTTTTACGAGTTGTCTTCGTTTACCCAACAAAAAGTGAAAAGATAAAATCGATAGCAAGATTTTAATGCAAACAAACAGACAAAGACTAAAAAGTAGAAAATAATAATCATTAAAAAAGTTTTAAAAAACCCACGTTTTCTGATTGAACTAAAAAGTAGAAAATAAATGCTATACATCACAATAATGCAAGCGATCACTCTACTATAAGCGATCAAAAACGTGGGGCGCCGTGATTTTCTTACAGTTTCTAATACTGTTGACTCTCTAATAAAAGCTCCCTAATTAAAGTCAATAGTATTATCTAATCAATAGTAATATAACTTGTACTTCGGCGCCCCACGTTTTTCATCGCTTATAGTAGAGTGATCGCTTGCATTATTGTGATGTATAGCATTTATTTTCTACTTTTTAGTTCAATCAGAAAACGTGGGTTTTTTAAAACTTTTTTAATGATTATTATTTATAGGTCTATTTAAAAAAATTGAGATTAAATTTTTTTTAATTTTCTGTTATTTGTATTTCTTTTAATAGAATGTTATTCCGTCATGAGAAGAATTAAAATAAATGAAATATGTTTTGTCAGAGCCAAGCTGATATGATTCCTTTTTTCATATATGGAAAGTACAAATTATATTTAAGTATTTATTTTTAATATTGTCTATGATACATTTCATTAAACTATACATTTTATTCAAATATCACAGATAAAAACACAAAAAAGGATCTTACAGTATTTGATTTTCTGAATAGCTTATCAATTTTTTTTTCTAAAAAGCATTTGTGCATGGGTATTTCTATAAAATAGTTGCCTCAAAAAATTGTTTTCTAGTGCTTTGCATTTGTACATTTTGTTTATAATTCTTATATATTTTTTATAACTTTTAAAAAATATTTTCATTTTAATAAAACCATTCAGAAGATGGTGTTCACTAATACATAATTTTTAAAAATTTATTTTAGAGTATTTACAGCTTTAAGTTAAATCAAAAAATTATTTTTGTAAATTGATCCAATGTTACTTTTATTTCCCCACTATTCTTTGAATTTTTATTTTATGATTATTTGACTTTTTAACTGTGTTTAATTTAATTGATATCTGTATTTTGTATGTCTTTCATTTTAAAAAGTTCATCTACCATCAACATAAATGTTTTTGTGCAATTCTTTTCATTTGTAATCTAATGTTTTTCTGTGTGCAGGCACTTGGATATTTTTTATTTAGTTAAGCTCCCTTACTAAAAGTTAGTCCTTAACTGCAATCAGCTGGTGCTAAGCTGAAACTGGGTGCACACCTTAAAGTTTCTGCATTGCCAGTATTTGACTGATACTTTGTGCTCACTTAAAACATACTTCGGCTATGGTATTAGTAAACAAAAATGTCAGCTTTGTCTGCAAATTTTTTTCTTGTGATATTAACAAAATTTGAAATTTTTTATATACTTTCATTTTCATTGCTTACTTTAGTTGTTAGAATTTGTATGCTACTTAAATAGCTGACATTGTTTGAACATGTCTCTTGTGTTAATAATTTTAAAGTGCTGACTTTAGAATTTTAGTTTTTCTTATTTTGCAATTTATCAATTGTTGTTTATCTAAACCTTTAATTAGTGAAAAACACACACACACACACACACTGTTATAAAATAAATTTTAAAAAATAAAATATACCAGTATTTTTATTTGTTTAATCAGTCGAAATATTGAAACTATAATAAAAATATTGTAATAAATCCATCTTAACAAAACTAGCACTGAAGCAAAAAGCTGTCAGTTTTAAAAGTTCTTTTATTAGATTATTCAAAGTGACAATGTATTATAGTTATGATATATGGTTATAAAAATGTGACACATTTAATAAATACTGTATAGAAAGATTTAATACTCTATACAATTAAAAAAAAAATTTAACTTTTGCTGAAATATTTCTCAAAGTCGAACTAAACTCGAAACACTTTAGTTAAAAAGAGATTATTGAGTACATATGGCAACACCTGCAAACCACTGGCTTAAATCTATCAATGAAAGTGCTGATGAAAAAGAAAATTTGTTTTCAAACACCAAACCATTTAATCTAGACTGTTTAAAAAAATATTCAAATTTTTCTTTCCCACGTTCAAATGTATACTAATGTTTTTTTTTTAAAGATTTTTATTAAACACTTAGATAGCTTTGTAAAATTATCTTTAAGTTGAGAGTTATCTATCCTGATTTTAAAAAATATTCAGCAAGCTCAATTGAAAGCTTTGGGCAGTGGCTTACAAATCATGCTCTCTAGGCACTCAAAGACAGTGTGAGGGTCCTGGTCAGCGTTGATGTGCTGACCTTCAGTGTAGAAGTCCAACAATTCTTCCATGTAGGCAAAGAACTGACCCAGAAGTTTACGTACATTTTCTTCATTGTCCTTTTCATTTTTCCACAATCTGTCCTTGACCTGCTCATCAGGAATAAAAATTTTCAGATGTTTGAACTATGATCTACCACTTAAATTGTAGCTTATGAATGAGACACATTTCTATACTTCAACATCTGAATTTCTTCCTATGATATTTCTCCAGAAATAAAAATTATTTTGTTTATCTTTCTGGGTATAGCCAGATTGAGCAATGCTCTTTAGCCAGGCAGACCATAAAGGGATGAATAAACACATTGGTCATAACAGTTGGTAACATGGATGTTAAAAAATGCTTGTTGTTACCAGGTTTTTATTTTATCACCTGTAATGTGTTGGGGGCAATTTGGAATTAGCAAGCATGCATTCTACCAAAATACCATGCCATTATAGAAATGAATAGTAAAATAGTATTTGTGTTGGTAATTATTTCATTCAGAAATGAAATACTAAAATTGTATCTGTGTTTACACTTATTTCATTCAGTCATCTCTCACCTCTTGGTTGATTGGTGGATTATACAGCATGTGGTATTTCTCTCCAGTGATGGGATCCATAGCTCGGAGTGTCAGCCTCTCTATCACAGAATCATTTGGTACATCGAGAAAAAATACCCTGAGACAATCAGATTTTAAATTTAAAAAATAACAATGAGAACAATAATATTTTTTATCACAGGTTTCTCATGTTTTAGAATGTAGCATGAAAGTAGAAGTGTTTTGTGGGGTGGTTGTATTTTCCAGTGTGCTATTACTATTAAATAATTATTTCTAAAAAAAAAATATAGCCTAATTTAGAGTGTAATTTATAAAACAATACTTCAGGTTAAAACAATCAATTAAAAAAATGAACTAACCTATTGGGTCTGAGACCAGCTTTATCTAGTTGCTCAGCCTGCTCCCTGGTGCGTGGGTAACCATGCAGAACCCAGCCTCTAGTAACACAGTCTAATCGACATAGCCTGTCCTTCAAAATGTCCAACACAATACTGTCTGGAACTTTTTAAAAAATTCATTTCTTGAATATTTGAGAAATCTAATTAGGGGAAATGCGTAAAGAAATGTAAAACAAAAAGAAAGCTTACTTATCAAGTCTTTCTCAACATACGGCTTAGCCGCAAGTCCAGACTTTGTTTCTTGGGCTATTGCTTGTTTTATCAACTGTCCACAAGACACTTAAAATTGGAAGAAACATTTGTATCACAATGAAATTGAATACATGAACTAATGTAACCAATATCGTTAATTTTAGCAATAAAAATATGATCTATGAGAGATGAAGCTTTGTTTTATTTAGCGTAAGGGCTCTGGCTAATTATTTTCTAGGCGTAAACCTGCTTCAACAAACCTTTAACTAGATTATACTTGTTAGCCAGCAGAGCTGCTTGGACTCCTTTACCACTTCCAGTAGCTCCAATTAACACAATGCGAGGTGTGTGTGGTGCACTCGACCTGGGCTGACTGCATAGGTAAGAATATGCTGAAGGCAAGAAATTTTTCATAAATAATTCAATACTTCAAATTTTTTAAAGAAAAACAGAACACCTAAACTAAAAACATCTCAGTTTTTGTTTAAATAACTATTGTAACAATTAACATTTTGTATGTTGTTATAGGCAGAAAAAGTTGTAAGAGGAGACATGATAATATGGTCAAAGGATTATGATTGCAGATACATTGTTCATTAAAAAATTTGTTTCAAAGCAAATTATTTAAAGAAAACATTTAAGGTATCACATTTTAGTATATGAATGAACTTATCTTTATGTATTCTTGCTACTCAATATAACTGCTTAGAAAAAAAAGAAAGATTTATTTAAATTAACCTTGGGAAAAGACATCTGCCTTAGGCTGATCAGCATTTAGCGTTTTAATAACCCTTTCATAGCAGCGAAAAATCCCATCACTGTGTCTATGGTAAACTACCAGCTTGTTCACCATGTCTTCCTCTCTGTAGCCCTTGGGTTCTTTTAGTCTTTCCTGGACATCAGGATTACCCGGCCAGTCAAAGGTTGTATGATAAACATCTGCAACAATCAAATACAGTTTAATTATCAACTTCCTTTACTATTAGTTGGAGGGGGGGGGGACGGGACAGCTGTTTAGCAAAACATTTTTATATCGCAAAACAGATGATTTTTTTATGACTGTACCTCCAGTCTTCTTATCAACTCTCTTTCCAGCTGCTCTTTCTACAAGAACAGTGTCAGGGGCTTCAAGGACAACTGAAAGAAAATGATTTTGTATCATCACAAAAAATTGCACAAAAACGTTTAATAACAAGCTTTTATGTAAAAATGCACTAAAAAGGAGAAAATAAATGATTTTCTTTAAATATATGATAATACATTCATATTTAAATTCTATAAAGAAAAACGAGGGTCACAATATTATTATCTGTTGGCTATATTTTTAGTAATATAAAGGAAGAGACCCATGATGTTAGACAGAGGAAGCAAGTTAAATAAAAGCTTGTAAAAAGTAGAACATTTCATAAATTTTATTTCAGCAACTTTGTATCAGTCATGTAAAATGCATGTCAAATTATCATACAGGCCTACATACTGACTTGAAAGATAAACTATGGTTACGACTTTTCTCAAATATATCCACACCAATAATAAAATATTTATAGGATAAATTTACCTTCTTTAAGTGTAGGCTTAATATCAATCTAGCAAAGCTTACCACAGTGTTTAGGGAAGATTCCATTTTCTTGCATACTAAGAGCTTGCTCTCTTGTCTGGGGAATTCCCTCCAATACCCAACCTTTTTTTATACAATCAGGGAAATTCAATCTCTCTTTTAGAATTTTAACCAAAAGCTCTGGAGGTATTTGTGGAAGCCTCTCCCATAAAGCTGCTTTAGTATTCTGAAATGTTTCAAATTTTAAAAAAATTGATCCCTATTTTCACAGATTTTGTTGATAAAAGAACAAAGTCAATGTTCATCATATGGTTAGACTCATTTTATTAAAGTAGTTGCAAAAAACTTACATCAAGACTGTTAAGATATTTTGCAAGTTTTTTCTTCAAAGCTATGTCACAATCTTCCAACAGTTGTTTAGGTACAATATGCACACAGCGCAGTTTGGTACTAACAAGCTTGGCAATGGATCGTTTCCCTGAACATGGTGCTCCCAGGATACAAATTTGAGGAACTGTTTTTACAATAAATTCAATAAATTTGAGGAACTGTTTTTACAATAAATTCAATCTAATGTTTTTAAAATATCTATAATTTTCAGTAATGAAATTAAACTGTAGACCTTAAGGATAAACGCAAAACATAAGACAGTAAAAAATTGGATTCATATGAACAACATTGCTTGTTGATAAGTTTTAAGGTAATATTATAAAAATCAATTTAATAACATAGTGTACAAATTACAATGTATTAATTACTATTAATGTAACCCAGACTATGGTCTAAGTCAAGTTGAAAGAAAATTACTCAAAAAGTAGAATTGATGACTCTTTAGATCTAGATTTAGATCTATATTAAATTATTAAAATAAATAATGTTTAAGTGTGTTCACTAAACAATTTACTTTCAATTTACATGATCATAATACAAATTATTGAAATTAACATACCATCATCGTTCTCCTTCTTTAATAGATTTATAAGAAAAACAAGAGGATCTTCTGGTTTTGAAATTATCAACTGTTCAATGAGCCTCTGTAACAGAAGAAGAAAAAAGTAAAAGTATCTACTATAATAATTTATTATTAATCATAATCTAACTTAAAGTATGGCTTAAACTTGAACTTAGGTGCAATTTTAATTTAAACTAGATTTAAACTTATAAACTAAACTAAACTAGTTTAAAACTCTAAATACTAAATACGTTTATTTATTTTTATAATTTAACTGTCTTTTACCTTTCTCTTTATTGACTTTAAAGACTCTTTATCTTAAGCAGAATAAATTTAAACAGTCTACCTTGTACATATCGAATATCCCATGTTTTTCAGCGTAAGTTGCAAACTCAGGGGGAACGCGAAAAGGTCTTTTTGTTTGATCCATTTTGAAAGGCGACTAAACTAAACGTACTAAAACCAAAGCGGATATTGTTTACATTGGTTGCTACGACGCCATTATAAATGCGAAATTTTAATTGGTTAGGCTAGTTGCATAAAATATTTTAAAAGCAAGAACACAATTTAAAAATGTGTTGACATTGAATTAGACTTCAGAACTTAAGTTAAACTATTAAAATGTTAGGCCCTATTTATTTTTAAAACTTAACGGAATAGGTATTTAAAAAGAAAGAGAACATGTTTTTCTAAAATTTACATTGACATTATTTTATATTATTTTATTATTTTTTATAGTCATTAATCATTAAGTTAGAAATATTGAAAAAAAAAACCATTAGGCCTAATACATTAATAAATACACTTTTTAATAACTTTTTAATAACAAGCTTGCATTATATCATTATAGACGAAAAGAAGATAGATTTCTAGTAGATGATATTTATTAAATATATAATAATTGCATCACATTTTTAAATTTAAATAACTATAAAAAAAAAAGCGGAGGTCACATTGTTATTACATTTTAATAAAAAGTTAAATTTATTAAATAGGCCTACACAATATAACGACCCGCGCTTTTCTTTTTAGTTATTTAAATTAAATAGTGATGCATTTTTAGGCCTATATATTCTTAGAAATTTTTTTTCATTTAGTGCATAATTCAATATGTAAAATCTTGTTACTGAAACGTTTTTTTAAATATTTTTTTTAAAAGTATAATTGTGCAACAATTGAGCGCCAACAGTGTGCTTTCAGAGTGTAGTAATAGAGTGGAAAATTAGTAAATTCTATAAGTAACATTAATTAATTCTTAAAAAACTAATTAAACATCCAATAATTCAAATTTATGTCACTCGTTCTATAGTTTCGACGGACACAAAGATATGTGGAATCAAACTAAATAAAAACTTGTGAACATGCAATTTATTTTTAAAACATAACTGAATATAGCATATTTTCCCTTAAGTAAGTGTTAAAAATCGTTTTTTTTTCTTCTTTTTTAGTGCATAAATAAAATATTTTCTTGTTATACAGATTTTAATCTAGATCTATATAGTAAATTCAACCTCACTGACGGCTGTTTTGTAGCACGCTACGTTTCACTCTCATATTAATACTCTTTTTTTTTTTTTTTTTTTTTTTTTTTTACAGAGGCGTAGCTAGGGAAGGGACGATGGCGCGGCCCCATTGGGTGTCAACCCTAGGAAGGGTCATCAGAGTTTCTTCCAGGCATCTCTTCGAAGAAAGTCTTTCTCCCCCCCCCCCCCCCCCCGAACGAAATGAAATTTATATAGAAAATATATAGTTTTAACAGTGTCGTCGTGTCCCCCCCCCCCCCCCAACCCCGTCTTTCTCCAAAAACAGGCAGCCTATAGATTCCTTTCATATGACGTCACGTCCGTTCGTGATACCTACGCCCGCCGCCACAGTGGTGTACACCAGACGTAAACACAATCAGCTGTTCACCAGCGCTGGACGTGTTCACCAGCGCTGGATGCGTTCACTGTATGAAAAGAACCGCACCCGCGGAAAAGGAAAAATACGTTAAAAAACTTGAACTCTTAGGAATTGAAGATCCTTATACTGTTATTGACAGTTTCGTAGATAATATAAATATTTGGCCAAAATTTCTAAAATAAAAATACTGTTAGTAATACTGTTTGCGTTTAGAGTTTAAGTAGACGAATCTGATCAAATGCAGTTCTCGATACTTTGTTTCAGGCAAGGACAGTAAAATAATAAACTTCATTTTAATTATAAAAGATAACTATTAATAAAAGACAAAGTCAAAAGTAATAATAAGAAGAATAAGATCTAACAGTAGGCCTAATAATAGTGTTTTAATATCTAGATCTAGAATCTAGCTCTAAACATGGCGTAAACAAAATTCGGACCACAGATCTAGATTCTGGATTTAGGGTGACTGACTCCGCTGGGTAGACATAGAATCTAGAATCTACTTCTTTACTTAAATTTAATTACAAAATTTAGATCTACATTCGATTCAAAATACACCCATAATAAATCAAAAGTAGTCATAATAGGCCTAATAAAGCATTTAATTGTCTCTAAGATCTAAAATCTCGCTCTATAATCTAATCATTTTTTTAGCAAACGAAATTTTCTGATTGAAATAGATTGTATGACTAGACTTAGATCTAGAATCTGCTACTTAAATTAAATTGTAAAAACTTTATACAAGCATGTAGTTGATATTACTGTAGTAGAAGGCTTTAATAAATTACTAAGGCCTACCTACTTTGTTGTCTTTTTACAGCAATATGTATCTGATACTGGACTGAGTTTAATTAAATTCAAATTCATATATAGTAATTGGTCTACTAAGTTTTTGTAGCCTAGTAGTACAATCTAGATCATACCAGCCAACAACAAATAACCACATTATTATTATTTTGGTTAATGATTAGGCTAATTTTTTTTAATCCACTGTTTATAAAAGAAACAAATCAAGCTAGAAACATTATAAGTGAGATGGTTTAGAATAATAACAATGGACCCAGTCTACAATTGATACTATTGCAGGTCTACATAGGGCCTACAGTCTAGTAGTTTACAGTAGGCACCTAGTGTGTAGATAGTATACTAGTGTGTAGCTGTCCAGAGTTAAGATTCTTAATGCCTTAATGCTTTCCCCTGATAAGCCATGTGTGCTATAAATGACATAACATGACATCGAGGTGAGAAATGTTGAGGGGAGAGCAGTGGGACTTTCCCCTTTGTTCTCCCTGCTGGGCCCTGAGGGTCAAAATTATATAAGAAATACTATCTCTGTGGGGCTGGGTATCACGGAGATGAGACATTTTCAGGGGAGGGCAGGGCAGACTCCTCTTTGGTTTTATTGTGGGCTAGATACATGTGGGGGCAGCCATCATCAGGGTTGAACATCAGTATTAATGTGTCTGATCACTTCCCTGCTGGATTATAAGGTCTTAAATTGTATAACATGCTACCCAGATTAGTTATTACCCATGGATTATATTAGTCGTTGAAGTGTGGGTTTTGTAGAAGTTAAGTGGTCTCACGTTTGCTACAGTAGATAACCTATAATATATTACTGCATTTGATCAGATTCGTCTACTTAAACTCTAAACGCAAACGGTATTACTAACAGTATTTTTATTTAGAAATTTTGGCCACATATTTATATTATCCACGAAACTGTCAATAACTGTATAAGGATCTTCAATTCCTAAGAGTTCAAATTTTTTAACATATTTTTCCTTTTCCGCGGGCGCGATTCTTTACATACGGTGAACACGTCCAGCGCTGGTGAACACGTCCAGCGCTGGTGAACAGCTGATTGTGTTTACGTCTGGTGTACACCACGGTGGCGGCGGGCGTAGGTATCACGTGATTTAGGTCACGTGTTTGTAAGGACTTTATTTTTAAGAACGATAACTGTGGGAGGAGTAATTACTTCCCTTTGCGCCATCAGTTTAAAATTTGATGATAACTAAGCAATAACAAGTCCATTAAAGTTAATTGGTGACGCCCACCATCCATGTTTGCTGTGTCCACTGTTGACCTAATCTATTGTCAACTGATGTTTGTACAACAGACAGGGATCGATAATTCTAGAAGAGAAGCCTTTGAACCTCTGTTTAACATGCCATCTGTCATTATAGTTGTTTTAGCGATATTCGGCGATTTGCCAGGCTGTTTATCTTAATGTAAATACCATTTAACAAAACTGGGCGATTGGTTACTCGGCATTTAAAAAAAGATATCGGACATCTGAGTTTTATTCGAAATTACGTGTAGGCCTACTCTACTTCAGCTACATTAGAAAAACTGGATGTTCAATTTAGTGATTACATCAAAGATAAAGCAATCTAACGTAGGCTATTCGAAGTAGACAAAAAATACATTTGGAGAAAAAAATCAATTAAAATCGAATAAAAAAGAATAAAAAAGAATTAAAAATGTCACATGCACATACATAAAGTAAGATAAATCTAGATAATATAAATGAACACAAATAATTAAAAAAGAAAAGAAAATTTTATTATCGTTTTGTATTAAACGTTTTGTAATGACTTTCTCCTGTTAAGCGTAGGCCTACATTCAAGACCAGTACCGTCCTTCTTGTGGCTAGTGACGTCATCCTGGTAGCTAGTGACGTCATTCTTGTGGCTAGTGACGTCTTACTTGAGACTGAAATCTTGCTCACGAGTGACATAACAAGGACCTGACAGCCCTCCTAACAGAACCGTTAAAACAGTAGAGCATGGGATTTAAGGACAGACTCCCGTAACCAAACAATGTGATGCCAACAACGACCCAGTAAGGAAAGACCGTAGTACTGTTGGCAAAGAAAATACTGAAGACCCATGCCGGCAGCCAGCATATAGTGTACACGATCACAATACTCCCGATGGTGAAGACGGCCTTAAAGTTCCTTGATGAATCTCTATTGGTGGTAATATTCTGGGGACTTTTGATTTTCGAAACGACAATGTTGTATTTGGTTAATGTAAGGTTTGATTCTTCCGTCGTTGTATCTAAGATGTTTGATTCCGGTGCGGAAATTGTAGAAATCGCATTTCCAAAGGCTTCAATTTTAGAATTTTGCTTTTCTTGTTTTTGAATTTTCCGTTTGTTGAATTTCCATACTTGAACGGTGATGCAGCCGTATAGAACGTAGGCAATGATAAACGGAACAGTGAATGAAACAATACATGTCGTCAACATTGTATATGTGTTGTAGACGGGGTAGCACATGTGTAGCATTTCAACACACTGGGTAAGGTACTCAACACCTTGGTGGTTTAGGCCGGCGTATTCGCAGGTTAGATTATAGGCGATGGGGACAAACCATGAGGCTAGGATCATGTACGCGGCAGTCCTAGAGGTCAGTCTTCTGTGTAAGAGCGGCCAACACACTGCCAGGTAGCGGTCCACAGCCAGACAACACACGTGATACGCCGACACAGCATACACTATGTTGCTCACCAGAAGCTTGACATTACACAGTCCTTGACCCAGATTCCACACCCCCCAAGTCGTGATCTCGTAGACAACCAGGGGCATGACCACAATGCCGTTAATGACGTCAGACACGGACGTGGACATCATCAGCAGCGTCGTGATGCTGGTGCTCACGTGACGCTGACGTAACGACGACCTTGACCTGTACTTCGCTAAGGCCATGAAAATAACCAGGCTTAAGAAAACTCCAAACGCCGTAAGCAGAAGTACCACTAGAGCCACAAACGTGATGATATTCAAATCAGGCTTCAAATTACGGTCTTTCGTTAAAATTAAAAAGACTGGGTCTGAACAATTCGATACATTCATTTTGTATAAAGAAATAGTTTTCACTTAATTGGGACAGCCCCAAGAAGCACCAGAATTATTGTATGTCACTTATTGGAATTGAACAAAATAACCCTACAAATTCAGAATAGTTTTCTGTCGTTCATTCCAAATGTCATTACCTTTGACCTTCTAAAGTCCCAGGTAGGTTATTAAAATTAATCCTTTCCTTTTTTTATTTGTTTATTCAGATGAATATTATTTTACTAATTTTCATTGTCCAATCTGAATTAACCAATCTACTCTTCATGAATTTAACATTAATTAAAGTTCGCCTTATGAATTTCACCCCTCAACGTAATTGAGCAAAATGATACCACAAATCATTAATTAATAGACTGAACCAGAAAAATCTTCAAAATCTGAATGTAGAGGCTAATGAAGTTTGAACCTGATCCTAAAACTACAATTTCGCTGATCCAGATTTTAAAGAAATGTTGGCTGCAGTGAAACATTAAACACCACTGCTGTAGTAATCATCATCGATTAAAAAAAAAAAAAAAAACTTGCTTGACGTCATGTTTGTACTGGGCGGCCATTAGCAGTGATTTGATAATTTTAGACGGTCATCACGTGGTATTATACTAGCTTTGTGATCCGTGTTTCTTTCAGATTTTTTTTCTCCTGGGGGGGGGGGGGGGGGGGGGGTACGGACGACACGGACTGGCACAAATATGTTTCTTTCCAAATTCTATTTCATTCGGGTGAGATTTTTTTGCTTTTGTGTAACCCCCTAGTTGTGTCACGCTTCTGTAATTAACCCAAAAAAGCAGAGTTATTAAACATTCATTTATGGATCTGAAATCGTATAGTGGGACGGCGTGGTCAAATGGTGGAGTGTTCAACTTTTATGGTTAAGTCTCAAGGTCATGTCCCTGGCTAGAGTTGTCATACTTTTCTGAGTCCCCTCAACTGTCGTTAGGAAAAGTAAACGCGGCTGGGCATAATGCTGAACACACTATCCCTTCATACGCTGAAGTTATAGAAACAGGTGAACTCTACTTCACCTGCCCGGCTGCAAGGTTTGGAGGGGACTTTTTTTTTTTAATACTTAGATTGTGATAGATCAAAACAGACATTATTATACTAATTAAAAAAAATGACACAAAGGCTTTATACTCTTTCCACACCGAGTATCTTTGTCCAACTATTAAGAATGTTAATCAAGTTGTTTTTAGTTCATAAAAGGAAGAACACAACATCAGAAATTACTTTTATTGATATTATTATTGCTTTATAAAAATATTTTCTTTGAGAATTTGAATAAGAAGTGGTAATAAAAATTCAAAACATTTCAAATTGTTACATTCAAATGGATTTTTTAATATTTATCAAATGAAAAATTAGAATACATTTCATTAGAAAGTAAAATTGTAGGGCCGTGTTGTGACACAGATCTTGACCAGATAAATGCCAGTGCTCCAACTAAACCTGTACACACAAAATGAAAATTATCTCCATTTAAGAAATAAAACATTAAATCTATTCACCGTCCATCATGATCTCTGACTGTGCAACCACATAGAACGCTCCTTGATTAAAATATTCCATAAGCTTGACATGGTACGGTCGTCCCAAGATCTCCACAGCTGTTGGCGAGTGCGCCAGAATGTTAACAAGTTCAAATTTTTCTTCTTTTCCCTCTTTGCTACTCTCTGAAGCTCTATTCAACACATACTCTTTGAATCCTGGCACATTGTTAATGATTTTTTGACCCCATGGGAGTGAAGCCACACTATGCAGTAAACGAAATGCGGGAATTCGAAGATCCAGAAACGGCTGTTGGGTGATTGACCAGACCATGTTGAAAGTGTCGGGTGCACATGAGGAGAACCATCTTTCTGTCAGGGCTAGTAGTTCAACAGTTTGATGTTCCACCTATGAGAAACAGTTATCAAGGGCAATCAATTTTTGTTTGTAACTATGACACACAACAACAAGCTAAAATGTTAGTATTTATAAATAAATTATGTGTTCTAGATTATTTAGTTTTACACCTATACATGTTTATTCTTTGATAATTCCTTACACTTTAAACAAAAAGAGCTAGGTTGTTGAAATATAACATTCAAGTTTTATAGGAATTTCAATTTTTAATAGAGAAATATTTTTTTTAAACAAAACATTTTAATCTTGAGTAACTGAAATATAAATGTATAATTCCCTTACGTACCTGCAGCTGGGTTATGCTTGTTAAAGCATTTAGAGCTCTCACTTTCAAATCTGAGGTGCCGGTCCTGATAAGATTTCCTATTCCATGAAGACATTCAGTCATGGGATTACCTGAGGTTAGGACATATCAAACTATTAACAAACCTCAAATTGGTAAACTTGTGAATAACAATAAGTTCATTGGTTGATGTTTCACAACACTAAGCCTTAGGTTCATCACATTTTTAATGTGTGCCATTTTTGTCATTACCAACATTTGTTGCTCATTTTGTTACGGTAGATTTAAAAATATGTTATAAGATGTGTTTATATGGATTTACAATGTATATGTAACAATTTTAAAATATAGATTTTACAATTGTATGTACCACAAGAACATTTTTTTTTAATTCAGCACCGATCTAGAAAGTAAAGTTACCCCTTTGAACCTGGTGGTCATTTGCGCAGGTGAGTTCACCTGAATCTGTGAGTTCCCAGAAAAATGCGCAACCGATAAACTGAGCAAAACAGGAATGTGTGTAAATACTACCTAATTATTCTAGAAAACTTAAATTTTGTCATATTTTATGGAAATATGTTTTAATATGCTACAGTGTACATGTAGTCACTCTTTGTTAATGTCTAAAAATGCTCGATTTTAGCAAACAAAAATGTCCTTGTGCAATTTATTGTGCACACTTGTCCGTTGCGCATCTGGTCACCGTTTCTATGAACTTGGCATATGAAAGGATAATGGGGACTTTCGGGATATGCTGAGCATTCTACCCTACAACCTCTTAGGAATTCATATTTTGTAATCAATTTACAAAAAGGCTCAGAATTTTGATGCCTGCTAGTCTATATATATAAAAAAAAAACTAACCTAGTTTTTCAAGAGCAAGTTTCCCCTCTGGTGTAGAGGCAATGAATCCAATAGTATCAACTGAGACTCCCTTTAAAGTTGGATCACCTTCACTAACATTATGTAATACCAGTCTCACAAAATGGTCAAATTTGAACAAAACCTCTTTGGGATGTTGCCTTGCAAGACTACCAAAAAATTTTATCAGACCTAAAAGTTATAGGAAAATGGTTAGTAAAAATATTAGAGGTAGCTTTCAAGAATTGATTAAAAATATAAAAATACATTGATTTTTAAAAGTACTACTTTAAGAAATGCTAGGTACATTATAGTTTTTGTTAAAACAGGTTTTACCATTCCCCGCAGATGGGCGAGAATTCTTTTGATAAGAACTTATTTACCTGGCAGGAGAAGACCACTCAAGGGATTATCGTTTAACCCACGCATCATCTCCTCCAACTTCCCAACAACTCCTTGTGTGTCTAAGTACATGAGACCATGAGTTGTTTGGGCCAGGTCTGACAGCATATCTATAGCATTCAGTTGAACAAGGATGTCATGTTTCTCAATCTCATTCACAAGCTGCTGAAGGAGACCTGAACCCACGGAAGCGTCCAGCGCTGAGGGTGATGTTCTGCTCAAATCCACTGCAATCTGAAAAAAAAACCCACTTAATTTAACTTTACATAATTCTTTAAATCAATGTACAGACTGTTGATAAAAACTAAAATAAGAATACTTAGAAATATTAAAAAAAGGAGGAATATAAAGGAAGTTTTAATTGCCTGGTATATGCGGAAGCGTGTTACGTCATTTTTCTGCATGGCTGTGACAAATTTACTGACAATTGGGCTACTGAATAGCACCCGAAGACCATTGGGATCTTGACCTGTTCAGAAATATTATATACAAAAACTAATTCATAATATGATACTTTCTATAAACTACTGTATTTAAAAAAAAACACAACTGAAATTCATTTAAAATTCACAACCACACGCCGTTTCTTCCCTACCAATAAATGTAAGAATGCTGGCTGCAGCAGGACCAACATCCAAGCTGTCTGAAGGGAGCTGGTCGACTATCTCCTGTACCAGATCCTCATATATGCAGATTTCACCAGGAACTTCTTTACTGATCTTCAAAAGCTAAGATGAAGAAAATAAAACAAGTGGTTGCCAAATAAAACACTAAACTGGCAAAAAAAATTGACTGTATGTCGTTGCAATATGAAGCTGTATGGACCTTGAAACATTAAAAAAACTAAGCTACATGTTTCATTAAGTTCATTGAGAGACAATTTTTCAATTTTTTTTTTAAATTCATTTCTGAGCAATAGTGTTTACCTGTGCTAAACAAAGTGCTTTAAGTGTATCATCTGGAAGTCTGAGCCATGTTAGGAGCTGAGGGTGAAAGTTTTGCAAAACTGTCGATGGACTGAGAGTAGTCAGCAGTCTATCCAATACCTCCCCACACACTTTTTGTTGAGAGCTTAAGAAAGGTATTAGAACACAAAAGCTTAATAATATAAACTATTACTAACTGTATTAATTACTACTGTGTGGACTGATCTAGTATTCTATTAATTAAAACCTGAAAAAACCATAACAGTAACAGACTAACAGACATATGAAGCATGTTCAATTCCAAGAAGTTTTAGAAATCAAACTAAAGTCATTGTTTTTTGTAGCCAACAACTTGAAAATTACACATTTAAAGACTTTATAATTTAAGTTATAATTAGTTAGGCCTATAGGCCTAATAATAATAATAGGTAATCTATCGTTTTGGGTACGTAAAATCGCCTGCGGCTATTAATGTACGAAAACGTTACCTCATTGTCAAGGCTGTAATAGAAGTATATTGTGATATGTTTGTATTAAATATTATAGATACATGAATAATGAACCTAAATCAATGGCTAAATATATCAATATAGGCCAGAAATTGACTTTAAACAGCAGTGTCTGCAAGCAAGATTTGCTATATAAACAGCAGCCATTTGTAAAATAGAGTGACTTCCGCCTGAATCTCGGCTATAAGTCTATAAAAATAAAACTAACAAGATGTCTGCTATAGTAAATGAGCATGCTTGCATCTGTTGGAAACATCGCTGGTGTTCATTTATTACTGAAAAGTTTTAATTCAATTGTTTAAAAACCGGTACATAAATGAAACAAGGAAATATTTTGGTATTTTTCAAAACATAAATCCTCCTCAAAATGTGAAATAATTATTAAAATGTAAGGAGTCACCTGTTTTTCACATTACTAGTCGAGGGCGATTTTACGTACCTAAAACGATAGATTACCTAATAATAATAATTAATATAATTAGGGCCTAATTGATTTAAATATAGGCCTATGGCCTATTGTCAGTTTACTAAACAGTGTTTAGCTTAAAAAACATTTTAAAATTTATTGTGCTGATTGATGATTACATTGATTAGTGATTCGTTGATGAATGATGATTTTTTATTAGTTTTATTAATTAGGGATCTAGCATTCTAGGCCCTACTTACTTTTAATTAAGTTAATTAGGCCTATAATACTATAATTAATAACTAGCCCAAATTATTTATTATTAATTTATTAGACTAGCTGGATCTTGATAAAGTATTTAATATTTAATAGAATAGGGGTCGGCTGTTTAATACGTAGTACGTAGATCTACTAACTAGGATAAGAAGACAATAAGATATCGAAAGTAGAAAATTCAAAAAGGCAGAGTCATGATTTGATTCGTCGTAGTTACCTGTCTTCTGTGTTTAAGCATTGAAAAATACTTGTAATCGATATATTTGGGAGAATCTGCCTAAGTTCATGAATTGGTAGTGCTGTTATTGCAGTTTTTAACTCATCTAACAGATCTAATTTATCCCCCAAACTGATTTGCTGAAGGCGTTCAATGAGAGAGTTTATTGTTGTTTCTGCAGCCATTTTTTAATACACAATTTTCTTTTTAAAAGTTAAACTTTTAAAATAAAACGAAATAAAGTATTTCCCAATTTCCGCGTTCCTAGTTACGGTGAATTTCACTGGATTATGATGGTAAAAAAAAATAATAGATCTAGTAAACAGACACTTGATCTAGCTAACTTGTTCGATACAACTAGAATTTAGATTAGATCTACATCTAGAATCTAGATCTCTAGATCTAGTAATTTTAAAATATCCTGACCAAATCGAATTCACAAGATAAACGCAGATCTAATCTCAAGACTCTATCTAAGTTACTCTAGTCTAAGAGTCTAAGAGTCTAAGTCCTAAGTCTAAGAGTCTAACTATAAATTAACTTATTAACTAAGTCTATACATAGTCTATATATAAATATATAGGGTAAAGAAGAGCCACACTTTTTTTATGCTTGGCACAACCCAAAAGTCCCCCCCCCCCCCCCCTTTCCCTTCAAATTCCTGGAGATTTCAACTAGGCCTATTCATTCATCAAACACAATGATTAAATTATTGTGATTGATGAAGTGCAGGGAAGGAACAGGGTTGATTAATGATCTGATGTCAGTGATAAATTATTAAAATAATTAATAGGCCCCTAATTATTATATTAACAAATGTCAAAATAAGCGAACAATTAAATAATCATTATATTATTAGGCTTCGATAATCACTATTGATTCATTTAATTAAACTCAGTTTATAATTTTCTTAAATCATTCAAAATAAGTTATATCAATCTAAATATTACTATAACTAGAATCTAAATAAAATTCTCTTAAATTTATATTGTCATTTTTACACTGTAACAATGATAGTCAATTTCATTGATAGTACAAACTAAGCGTCCATAGGCCTACATTATGTAGTTTAATTAGATTGATTTTGAAAAGATTTTATGTTGAATTTGAACAGAGTTGATGTTAAAACAGCATATTCTTTTCTTAGCTGTTCTTCCAAAAATTACTGATTTAGGTCAACTATAAGGACAATTTATCATCAAAAATAGTATCCATTATTAAAAGTTTGAACAGCTAATTGAGAATTAAAAACAAATATATGGTTAAGCATCATCCATATTCTCCTTGCATAATTTCAAATTGCATGTTAAAGCAGGGACAAGTTAGGTTACTCCATTTTTTTTGAGAATTTATCTTTAAAATTTCATTGTCCATAAATTTCTGTCATAGTCAGGTAAGTTTTTTGTTTGAAAAACTGGTTCGAATTATTTCTGTAGCACTTCTTCTTCATTCTTAATTGTAATGTTGAATGCACCAAATGGCCTGTTAACTCTGATTTGAGCCTGTTTTTCTTTCTGGATTTGACTCCAAAGCCTTCAACCACCCAAGAACCAACTACGGGACTGTTTAATTTTGGTGTTTAATTTTGCTATCTCTGACTATCTAGTCTCATCTGCCCAGGGGTTCAAACCAATTTTTACAAGCTTTTATTTAGTTTGCAATTTCTCTTTGTTTATGGTTTTTTTTAGCAAATCTTGTTAGTTTTGGCAACCATGAACTTTACTGGCCCAACCCCTCTCTAGCTCTTTAGTAAATGCATCAGCCATATAATTTGTATCTTTTGAAAATGAATTTTCTCTGCCAATAGCCTTTTTGCTTCTGAATTAATTTTAAAAACATAAAAAAAATATTTTAGTGCATACAAAGCAAATGTGTTTGGTGACTAAAGTATGTATTCCACACCACGAGAGCTTTGCAAACAGGAACCAAAAGAATTTATTGGACATAAAGATGAGGTAAGGTTTTGTTTAAAGTGACAAAACATTTCTTAACCCTAAAAAATTAGTTTCATCAATACTTTTTGTTTTTTTAAAGCATGATTTTATCCTAAAACATTTTGGCACAGATCATTTACTTACTTCACAACAACTCACCTTTATTTTTATCTAAGGGTCCGCAGATTCTTATTAAAATGCAGTTAATATATTTTAATATAATAATATTACCTTAGTATAATCATTTAATTTGTTCCATCTTTGTAAAGATTGAAAAAAAAAAACATCTTCAGTTTTTCATTTAATTAATGCAAATGCTTATTGTTTTTATTTGGAAGGTAAATTGTATAAGTTATTCTCCGGATTTTCAATTTATGGTTACTGGAAGTGATGATAAAAGAGTGAGAATCTTCAATGTAAAAACAAAAGTGTGCATCATTGCACTTAAAGGCCATGAGAGTAGGTTTATAATGATAATACTGCTATATATAAGCTTTATGAAAATTGATGTTATTATAGAGGCATGAGTGTAGGTTTATAATGAAAATATTAGGCCTACTATACATAAGCTTTACTAAAATAAAAGTTATTACAAAAGTCACATCATTAAAAACAATAGTTAAGTGCGTAGTATGTTTGTAACATTTATGTAGACCTTGTAATTAAAACAATGAAAATGCAAAAGCTTTTGGTACTATCATACTACTATTATTCGTTGCTTAATTTTGTGTTTATACAATTTGCATCTCCCCATAGTTTTACTCATATTACTTGTAAATTAAAATAGGTGCAATCAAAAGTGTTGCTGTATCACAGTGTAGTAAATACATAGCAAGTGGTTCTTTTGATAAAACTGCAAGGATTTGGCGAACTTGCAATGGAAGTTGCATCCACATTTTACAAGGTGAGTAAAGCCACACATTTGGTAATGGCATTGGTAACTGGAAAAATATTACACAAAAAAAAAAAAACTTTTAAAACATTTGTATCAATTTGTTTAAAATTTTTTTTTGAGTGGGTAAACCAGACTAAGAATAAGATCTTACACTATCATACACATTTTTTGGACTGTATGCAATACTATTTAATACTTAAAAACTACTAAGCTACACAGAAATGGAGAAAGTATAAAAGTAAAAGTAGGCCTACTCTTGCGGATCTTGTGTGCAATAGGGCAGATGAAGTAGAGTTCAGCACATAAATGGATAGTGTGGTCAGTCATCTTAACATTTCCTAGAAATCAAATCCATTGTAGTTGTGGATGTCCTGGGGTTCAAAGTAAGGATCTTAACTCAAGACTTTTAATTTTACAGCTGATCATACTCTTGCATAAATGGAGCAAGAGATTGAGCGATATGTTGGATGTAGTTTTAGTCATAAAATACTTTACTCATTTTTACCACTGTCGTTTTCACATAAACCATCTTTTATCACAGTATTTGTAATTTTATGTTTACAATATTTTAGGTCACAAAAAAAGTGTGGAACATGTTGCCTTTTCACCTGGTGCTATTTATTTATGCACAGGATCATGGGATAGAACAGCCATACTGTGGTGTACTCAGGTAACCTGTTTTTAAAAAGCTCATCAACATTGTCTTAGTTTTTTCCCTTTCTCTCATGCTTTATGTCCCCTCTTTCAACAGACTGGCTACAGACTAAGGCTTTTACAAGGCCATGAAGGGTTGGTCCAGTCAGTTGCATTTTCACATGACTTAAAATTCCTGGTAATGATGGCAGATACAGATGTGTTTAATAATTTAATTCTATATAGTTAATATTTTAAAATACATTGATTGTAAACTTTTAAATACTTTTTTTTTGTGTGTGATTACTCTGATGATGTAAGAAAGTTGTTTCTTTAGAATCAATAATGTATTATCTGCATAAAAGTGTTAAAAAGAAACTAAAATTTTAATTTTTTTTATTTTACCAAGGCTTCGGGTTCCTGGGATTTTACAGTTCGAGTTTGGACCCTCAACCACAGAGTATATAGAAAAACACTTGAACATTTAAAACATCAACATCAAGATAATAATGTTGAGACTGATCATAGTGAAAATGGGGAGAAGTCTTGTAGTGATGTAGCTGATAGAGACATTCCTGCAGATAATCATGAAGATGTTTATAAAATCTTGTTTGGTCATTCAGGAAATATACACTCGGTTACATTTTCTAAAATTGGAATGCTCGTGAGTCTCAATGTTGTCCAGATTTAGAAGCTACTTTCAAATTAAATTAAAAATAAATAAAAATAATGACCCTACTTTTTTATATAGTCAAAACAAAAATGAGTTAAATATATTATAAACAGTGAGAGATATAAATTATATGTTTCTTTGAATCAAGAAGTTGATTCCTATTTCTGAATTCGTTTATTTTCTAAGTTATAAAATTTTTAACTACTTTACAGAAAATGTACCATTAATTCAATGAATAAAGCTAAATCTCTTGTTTTATAATTAAAGTTGATTTTGAAGAATTAAAATATTGATTTAGGCTATGATTGATGATGTGGTTGGTAAAATGTCTTAAATTTGGATTTTGGTTAAAGTTTGGCCTAGAATTACAGTAACCACACATTTCTTTGATATGCTAATATAATACTCTGACACTTAAAACAAATTATTCAAGATAGACTAATCTATTTCAATTAAAAAACATTAATTAATTATTTAAATTTTTTAATATTTGTAGGCTTCAGGGTCTTGGGATAGAACTATTAGGTTATGGAATCCTAAAAATGGAGTTTGTCTGCGAGTTCTGATTGGCCACATTGGGTGGGTACAGGCTGTTAGCTTTTCTCCTGACTCAACCTATGTGGCCAGTGCGGCAGATGATGATTTCGTCAAGGTCTGGGACATTCCCACTGGAGAGTGTATCAATACATTAGAGGTCAGTTACATATATCACATAACAGCTTAGTTAGGGCCTATTTGAATCATTTTTAAACAGCTGAAATTGTATTCTATCATCTATAGATATACATTAACATAAATCTTCAGTTTGATAAATGCTATTAATGATCTGCAGTGTTTCTTCCAGACTTTTTTCTCCGGGGGGGCACTTGAAATTTTCGGGGGGGCGGTAGACTTTCTTCGGGGGGGCGGACACTGTTAAAAGTATATATTTTCTATATAAATTATATAAATTTCATTTCGTTCGGGGGGGCGGTAAAAAATTTTCGGGGGGGCTAAGCCCCCCCCGAAGAGATGCCTGGAAGAAACTGATGATCTGAACAAAAAATATAAAATTATTTTTACTTAATAAGGGTCTGACTGGTATAACACATAATTGTTAACCTAAAAATTTTGAGCTCGGTTAGAGACACACAACAATAACATTGTTAACAACCTAGGGTCCGCTTAGTTCTAATTCCTAACTGACCCAAGTAGGGGATGGTAAGACTCAGATCTTATAGGATTCTACAATAATAATTTAACACATTTATTAACAATGGGAACAGTAAAAAAAGTTAGGTCTAAAACTTTTTTTTATTCCACAGCAGCAATTACAAAATTGTAAGAGTTATGTACATTCTCATGTTTTTTGTTATCAATGGGAATCCTGTTAACATCAATTAATTTAGTTTAAAAATTTTAATCTCTCCCTGGCCAATGAGATTTCAGATTGTAAGTGAGAGGGACCGAGACTTACAAGCCAATGACTAAATGTTTACCAATCCTTTCACAGGGCAGCACTGATCTTGCCCACTTCTGTTCTTTCACTCCTGAGGGCTACCTCATTGCATCAGGATCTACAGCCTCTAAGGGGAAAGAACTACCAAAAAGAAAAGATGATGAAACAGAAAGTGTGGAAGATCAACTAACAGCTCTTTTGAATCAGGAATAAAATTAAGTTTTTATTGGTTTTTACAATTTTCTTTTTTTAACAACTATCTTATTATGTATCCGTAACAATATGTTTCTTCAAACACTAATATTAAATGTTTGATCTATTTTAATGTTAAATTAAATAAAACTGTACACACCAGTATTTTAAATGTTTGATCTGTTAATGTTAAGCTAAAAATTCCTGTATACCCCAGTATTGTGAATGTTTGAACACTAGTATTACAATGTACATTCTAATTTTTTTGTTTCCTTCTATGAATGATGAAATAGAACTTACCTTTATAATAAATGTAATTTGCCTTTATTGAGTTATTTCTCTAACACCAAGGTATTATTATATACACAAAAATTGTCTTTTAAAATATATAAAAATGACTTAGGCTAAGTTTTATTTGTGTTGCTGTGCTATATTTATCACAAATCCTTGTTATATTTAATAGCAATAGTTCTTATTTTTTTAAATTCACACCCCACTTTGTCCTTATGGTTGTGCCCCACCCATTCCTATCTTTATAGCACCTCCATGTCTTTAATAATCTCCCTTGCCATATAGTTACTTCCCCTTGTCTATTAAGTTACTTGCTTCAACCCCTGTTATCACCAGTATTACAGTCAAGACAAAATATTTCCACTAGGCCTGTTCAGTTATATATTTTAATTTATATGCCTGTAGCAATTGTTTAGTGAACAATGTTACAAAGTAAATTGTGAAATTTCTATATTTAAATCTTTCTAGAATTTTCCTTCTATACTCACACACATCTTTAGTATTTCTAATGATAAAATATTTAAACAGTACCATTTTAAAATTCTGTTAAAAAAATTGACCCAAGCATGTTAGATAATTATAAATATAATGTATGTAAACCTACAGATAATTAATTACAAACTACATTTTATTTGGGTGAAATTTGCTTGCTAAATTAAGTAGTTTTACATATGTGAATTGGGAATTATAGGGAGAAGAATACAGAATAATGAATGAGAAAATAAAGAAAACAGTCAAGCTGATTTTTATGGAATTTTATTATTCACATAAAACAAGATAAATCGACTAGAGTTAAATAGACTAGAGAAATAAGAGGTTATTGACAAATAAAAAGTAAAGTAAAAGTTCCCTTTTCAAACATGAAGGTTTATAGGGCAAGTGAAGTAGAGTTCACTTGTTTATGTGACCTCGGCATATGAATGGATAGTGTGGTCAGCTCTATACCCAGCCGCCTTTACTTTCCCTAACATGAGTTAGGTACCCATCAGGGTTGGGTGGACTCAAGGATGGTCTACTGACTTGAACCCGGATTTGAACTCGAGACTAACGGGTTAGCAGTCCAGCTCTCTACCGCTAGACCACTCTGTCCCCCAAATAAAAAGTAATAGAGTATTATAGTAGGTGACCTATTTTTCCATGGATTTTGAATTATTGTTTTAGTGGCATGATAATAAGAGGGGAGGGAATGTTTTTCTTTAATTTAAAAAGAAAATGACATAATAAATGATAAATGTTTTACCCAAACAAGCCATTGCAACGGCCTAAGTGAAATCAGTCTTTCTATCAAAAAACACAAACTATCACAAACTTTAATATAAGGTGACCGTCCATAAATGATGTCACCTTCCATGGTGGGGTCAAGTTATAAGAGTGGGGTGGGGAGGGGGTAGGCTGAAGTATGACATAATTTTAAAAGGGGGTCTGACATTTTCAGGGTTTCTTTCACTTGACAGTTTTCTCCTGTGGGGGGGGGGGGGGGGGCAACCTGCTGAAACTTCCAGGTGAGAAAGGGTGTGTGTATGATGGGCTCCCCCCCCCCTCCCCCAACCCGGAAAGTTGAGAGACTATTGACACTTTGTGAAATGTGATGAGTGGGGGGGGGGGGGGGGGGGTAAAAAAATATTGATTGAGAAAAAAGCATGATTTTATTTGTGGACAAAATGATCAGCGAACCGAATAGCATAAAGCGTGTCCCATGCGAATTTATGTCTTAAATAACACATATTCTAATGTTTCTATGATGCATGACAATATGTGATAAATCAAATGGCAGTAAAATTGGCAATGTTTTGTTTTTTCTTACAACGTAATATAGTTAAATATAGAGCTGTGTACGTCTAGTTTACATCAATCAGTAGCGTAGCGAGGGTGGCGGGGGGGGGGGGGGGGAGACGACCCTAGGGGGCGCCGAAATGGGTTGGAAATATAAATTGAAAGTTTGAGGGGGGGGGTGCAAATCGAAATCTTGAGGGGGGGGGGGGGTGCAAATCGAAATCTTGAGGGGGGGGGGGTGCAAATCGAAAAGTTTGTCCCCGGGCGCCGGGAAGGGTCGTTACGCCTCTGACACCAATGGCATAGCTATATAATAAACTTATCTATCAGATCAACAGGCAACCATGACTAAACACATTTCATCAAGTTAAAAGTTAAAAGTAATTAATATTAATTAGTAATTAGACTGTTGTTAAAACAAGAAAGTACAGTTGAACCAATCATCACAACAGCAGTTTTCAACAGACCAGTAGTTAATTACAACCTGTAGACTTATAAGGGGTCGTCCATAAATGACGTCACACTCGAAGGGGGGGGGGGCAGTAATTTTTTGATGGTGTGTGATGAGGGGCCGGGGGGTTCAGATGGTGTGACCTCACACTTTTGCATTATACAAAAATGTTAGAAAACGAATTTTTGCCGTTATTTCGCGTTTTAAAAAACTTTTAATAAATTGTATTGGAATTGATTCAAATACTCTATGTTGAGAGAGTTCAGACAAGAATTTGGAAACATATCTTATTTTAAGAAAAATTCAGCTGCAATTTTGAGGGGTGTTGTAGGCTCAAGTGTTGCGTCATTTTAGGGGGGGGGGGTCTGGCTTTTTGTGACGATGTGTAACGGAGGGGAGGGGGGAGGTAAAAATCGTCCAAAAAGGCGGGACGCCATTTATGGATGACCCCCCAAAAGTACAGTTGACCCAATCATCACAACAACAGTTTTCAACACACCAGTAGCTAATTGTTACAACCTATAGACTTATAAACCGATATCAATCGTACTCATAGACTTTAGCTGTTTTTATCAAGACTTTGAAGTCATCCATACAAAAAAAACAAAGTGTTAAAAATGCTACCAGTTGGATAAAAAGTATACCATTGTTACACCACAAAATTGATCAAAGGCGTAGGGAGGGGGGTACATATGTCCCCCGGCGCCGACCTTTGGGGGCTCCAAAATGGGTTGGAAAAACAAATTATAAATAGTTTGAGGGGGATGCAAATCGAAAGTTTGAGGGGGGGGGGGGCAAATCGAAAGTTTGAGGGGGGGGGGGGGGTGCAAATTGAAAGATTTGCTCCCGAGGAGGGACGCCAAATTGAAAGTTTGCCCCCGGGCGCCGGGAAGGGTCGCTACGCCTCTGAAATTGATGTGTGTCATGAATCACCAAACAGACACCATGTTTACAAAAATCCGATTAATGAAAGTAACCAATCAGAAAAGCCATTACAGCCAGGCCTATGGCCGCGTTAATATCCAAAACGTTCCTCGACGTCTGGTCTTGTGCCAGGAAAGCCTTTGCCTGTTTGACCGTTATTTCTGCCGTCTCGCTGGATTTGGCGTTAGAGAACGGCACGCCGCATACCGTGTTCAAGAACCTGTCGCATTTGCTGTGTTGTGGGGCGGGCTCGGAGACGTGGAAGGTTCTGGAATCTGTTTTAAAGATAACAACCCGCAGTAGATATATGTACACTTAAATTAGGTAAACAACATCAGTAAATACATTCACTCCAACAAACTATTGAAAGTAACGAAGGGGGAGGGGGTCGGATCAAAGGCGTCGCGAGGGGGGTGGGGGGTGTGGACCGCACTGGGTGACACCATTTAGGGGGGTGACACCAAAGCTAAAATAGCAAAATTCATAGGCCTATGAAAAAAAACGATCATTCCAGTTAAATAAAGGATTAATTAAATAGTTAAAAGTCATTTTAATTAAGTGCAAAATTTACCAATCCCGACAAGGGTGGGGGGGGGGGGTGACACCCGACCTAGCGACGTCACTGGGTCGCATCCATGACGACGTCCCGACCCTGAATGTAACAAAACATAAACTGGGGTCATAAACTTGACTTTGGCCGTTCATAAACTTGACTTTGGCCGTACGGTTTATTTTAATACTGCATTAGACTTTTACAAATACTACTTTAAAAAGTTTTCTTCCCAAGGAAAAAAATGTCAAGTTAAATACGATGTATCAGTAATTTTTTTTTTAATTTGGGGAAAATCGTTAATCGAAAATCGAAAATAAAATTTTAAATGTGCTCATAAATATACTTTAAAAATTGTTTAATTTACTCAAAACACAATATTCTACTTTTAGTATTTTGTAACAGACACTTCGGAAACGTGTAAATCAGTATGCAGGAGTTTAGTATTGCAAGCTACACATACACAACACGTTATTAAATTATTATGCCTATATTGAAAGAAAGTGGTAAGAGAACTATTGAAATTTTAAATGGACGTTCAAGTTGGGGAAAGAGGAGAAGGGTGTTGGCGGGTTGTCCAAAGTGGACGCTTATGGACAGAATGTAAAATTCTAAATTTGTGTGGACATAAATAGGTGATCCTTAAGGAATGTGTTGTCAAAAAAAAAAAAGAGACATGCATTACCTATATTTAAAAAAATATATTTAAAAAAAAAATAACAAGGGAAATAACTGGTTACAAAGTTATTAGGAAATACAGACAAATTTATTAATATCAAAATGCAAACAATATTCGTAATTTAGTATTTTACTTAATTTGAATAGTTAAATTTTTACACGACAAATTGTCTACTTTTTAAATGTTTCTTTAATATAGAATTATTTTTTAAATCTAATGTTAATCGAAACAGCTAGCTTTAATTAATACAAAATTTATACATTTCCGATAGGCTAATTTAATATGTGGTTAATAATGCCTTTTTTGGAACAAATGTTTTGTTTTTGGAAAGAAAATTATTCCCCTCTAGGCCAGGGGTCGGCAACCTTTTGAAGCGGAAGAGCCAAAAGTTACAATTTTCAAAATTTCCCGTTTTAAAAAGCCACTAACATTTTTTTTATTACGAATATTTTATTTTTTATTAAGATTATTAGTATTTGTTCAAGGAGCAGGAGAGCCGCATCTTGGCAGCTAAAGAGCCGCATGCGGCTCGCGAGCCGCAGGTTGCCGACCCCTGCTCTAGGCGAGGGGTCGGCAACCTTTTGAGAAGGGAGAGCCTAAAGTAACAATTTACACAATTTCCCAGTTTTAAAGAACCACTAACATTATATATATATATATATATATATATATATATATATATATATATATATATATATATATATATATATATATATATCAAAGCAATGTATGTGCGTGTCTGTTTTATTCATTACTACACCTTTCATTTAATTTGATCGCCATGAAACTTTAGAAAGTTGTTGAAAATACTCATCGGGAGGTATCTGCGGGAAAATAAAATGTCAAATTCGCAGGGGTGGCGCCTGGTTGGGAAGTTGGTCAGCACACTCTAGGGGAGGTTTCTTAAAAAAAAATCATTTTTAATTTTACAAGGGCGGTGTCCCGGGAGGATGCGATTCGACACCGTTCATCCGAGTTCCATGAAACTTTGGAGAGTAGATGAGAATACTTAAAGAAGATTTCTGCGGAAAAAAATTTCTTATAGGCGGCGACCGGGAGTGTGCGATTTTCGTCAATACACTGTTTGGCTATGTTAGCACTTGGCATCCTTTAATCGGACGTCCTACATAGCGGTTAAGGGATACAAATATATTCAGCGGCAAAACTGCAACAGTCGCAACCGCCGGCCTCTTTTGATATCAAAAGAGCCGCATGCGGTTCTCGAGCCGCAGGTTGCCGACCCCTGATCTAGACGGACAGTGCCTTGTTTGTAGCTGGGTAATGATAGACTGTCGCCATCTATGCATTCTCCACCACGGGTCCGACTTCAAAGATTTTTTTCATGTTCTTGAAAACAATCCGGGCCTTGGAACCCTATGTCCACTCCCTTTCCCATTCCTGCCTGTAGGTATCTTTCAGCCTTATGACTACCATTCTTGTGACATACATAGCGTGTGTCATAAGTTATGACACACTCTCTGTATGTCACGGGAAAGGTAGCGGTACCAGTTTTTGCCCCTCTGTTCGCAAGGAGTCATCCTTCTCGTTACCTGCCCTTAGCTAACCGTCTGTTACCTTGGGGTATAGATGACTCCACCGCTGACGACTTGTCGATGACGTCAACTCTCGTCCACCACGTGACGCCGTACAACTGGTGACGAAATTGCAACAATATGGGTTTGAGGTTAATAAAAACTGTTATATACTGGTATTATTTGAACTGGTATATTTACTTTCAGTATTACCCTACCCATTCCCAGTCACCAGCTAACAAGCCCCATCTGCCTGGGTTTCGAACTCGGGGCTTCTGGAGTAAAAATTACACTATCCCTTCCCGGCAATGTCATCCTGTTATCAAATACTAAAGACGGGGTATAATATTTCTACTGACCTCGTCTTCGGTTTGCGCAGGCGCCGTGAAGGAAAAGATAATTATAGCCAGTGTGGTGACAACGAGGCTCAAACTGCCGAAGTAGGTGTAGTGAACGGCGCTGAGGATGACTGGGCGAGTGTCTTCTTCGCCTGAAAATGAGACGAAAATCACAATCAAGAAGTTTACGGTTCAATCAATATTAATATTTCATTTCAAGCATGGTTTCTTTCAGACTTCTCTCCCCGGAACCAGAGTTCATCTTGGGGGGGGGGGGGGGGGGGGCTTCCCCCCTCCCCCCCCCCCCCCGAAAAAAAAATTCTACCCCCCCTCCGAACGAAATGAAATTTATATAATTTATATAGAAAATATATACTTTTAACAGTGTCCGCCCCCCCCCCCCCCCCGAAAAAAGCCTACCCCGCCCCCCGAAAATTTCAAGTGCCCCCCCCCCCCTGAGAAAAAAGTCTAGAAGAAACACTGCCCGGAACACGTCCGACCCCCCCCCCCCCTACACCGACCCTGAACAAGAAATAATATTACCTTTAAATAAAATATTAATCATTTTTATAATTCCCCATCCCAGAGAAGTTTGAAATACCCCCACCCCTTCGTCGGAGCGAAATACCCGATAGAAACATTGAATACAAATGTTTTTATATCAAACTAGACACCTCGGCCGAGTAGTTATAGAATGCCTAAATAAATGGCTGCGTAGTCTGATATACAATTGGATCAATGCGCCTTGGAAATCTAGGCGAAATGCCTGGGCTAGCAAGTTGAGAAGAGCCGGATGTTGCCCATGTATCAGGTCCCTTCCCCCCACATGGGCAACCTGCCTGTAAAACTTGGCATCGGCTGTGTCGCAGGAGCTGCCGAAGGGAAAGCAGGATTGGTAATGTTATCGTCGAAGGGGCTCCACTCCTGTTTGATTCAGAGTTTCCTCTCACAGGTGGGTTGCTGACCCCTGTTACCGAACCTTATCTGCCCGGCGTTTTGAACTCAGAACTTTTCTGATTAATAGCCATGCGCTTTACCGCCCGACCACGCTGGCCCTCAATAACATATGACGTCATTGGATGTAATCCTCGATTTGACGTCATTATAAACCAAACAATGGATCGGACACACGTTAAGAAAAGAAAAAGAAAACATCGCAAAACATGCATTGGATTGGAATCCTCAGGGGAAAAGGAGGGTGGGCCGGCCAAGGAAAACATGGAAGAGAACGGTTGAGGAAGAGGCAAAAACAGCTGGGCTCTCATGGGCACAGATAAAGGGGGCAGCCCAAAACCGAGTCCGCTGGAGATGTGTGGTTGCAGCCTTTGCTCCCCAGGGGCCATAAAGGAGTGATGATGATGATGATGATAAACCAAACAGCTAAATGACGATGTGCCTTTACGAGACAGTAGTCGGATATATATTTTTAGACCGAAAGTGTCCTAAACATTTTAATTTGAAATGTTTACTTCTAATAGCAAATGTACTATGACACAACAATATACAAAATTTTACATCAAGTATCTTATATTAGGCTATAGTAGTATACTATATATAAGTGTGCGGGAAAAAAAACAACATTACCACAGCCTGGGGCAGGATACATGAAGTCAATCACCATTCGAGATATTCCACAGGCATGGCCAATCAGTATTCCATAGAAAGCACCCTGAAAATAAGCATAAGTTAACATACCCTTAACTCACTAATTTCACAAATTCCTCGGTCAACCATTTAAAATAAATTCATTCGTTATTCTTCAGCAATAAATTAAATTGTAATTAATCTGTAAATCTTAATTAAAGCCAAAAATAAAAAATAAATTATTTAATCTGTAATTGTTCAGCCAAATCTGTAAATGTCCAGCCAATACCTACTCTTTCATTCATTCGTTTCCACAAAATGGCCGCCAGGAAGAGCGCGCCAATCGGCGTGCCGAGATAACCCTGCACCGCCTGAATGTAATTGAAGAGTTGCCCGCCCTGCGATGACCTAACCATTGGAATCCACAAAATGGCTACTCCACACAGCAACAAAACAAAAAGCCTTTTAAGAAATTTATCAGATAAATATCAATTTAAAGTATAAGCATTCAGAAAATACATTAAAAGTAATATTTAAATTTATTAAGTCTTTTGCCGATACTTTTTTAAGCACCTTAGAAAAATGGTATTCCTTTACTTTTGAGAACTGATTAAGTAGAGTTCATCTGTTTCCGTGAGCTCAATGTAGAAATACTGTGGTCAGCACTATGTCCAGCCGCCTACGCTCTCCCTGACTATCAACTTGTCAGAACTAGGTGGACTCAGGTACGTGTTAGATAGCGAGCCAGTGAACCAAATTCATGACTGATGTTTGTATTTGTATGCTTGACCAGCAGAGTTTCTTCCAGGCATCCCCCCCCCGAATTTTTTTTACCCCCCCCCCCCCTTCCAGAACGAAATGAAATTAATATAATTTATATAGAAAATATATACTTTTAACAGTGTCCGCCCCCCCCCCCCGAACAAAGTCTACCGCCCCCCCCCCCCCCGAAAATTTCAAGTGCCCCCCCACCCGGAGAAAAAAGTCTGGAAGAAACACTATTGACCAGACCTTCTCACACTTAACGCATCTATTTGACTGAGATTGTTAAAGTTTTTTTTTCTTTCTCCAGACGCAATTGGCATTTTATGTAATACCATCTATGTCTAACTCTAATGCTAACCTTACATCTTAACCATATTTTAGATTTAGACTTTAGAGAACTGCAAAGTCAGTGATGCCAAACGTACGCCCGTGTGGTCGGGTAGTAGAGCGCTCACCTCCTCCACCCCCACATCTCATCCACCTATACACCCCACCAACCCATGACCTTCCATAACATACCACACCTTTCTATCACAGACACCTCCCAACTCCAACCCTCAACTCATCGCCTCCCAAACCCTAATTCACCTCCTCAACCCACACACCTCCTCAACACACACACACACACCTCCTCCACCCACACACCTCCTCCACCCACACACCTCCTCCACCCACACACCTCCTCAACACACACACACACCTCCTCCACCCACACACCTCCTCAACACACACACACACCTCCTCCACCCACACACCTCCTCAACACACACACACCTTTTCCACCCACACACCTCCTCAACACACACACACCTTTTCCACCCACACACCTCCTCAACACACACACACCTCCTCCACCCACACACCTCCTCAACACACACACCTCCTCAACACACACACACCTCCTCCACCCACACACCTCCTCCACCCACACACCTCCTCAACACCCACACACCTCCTCAACACACACACACACCTCCTCCACCCACACACCTCCTCAACACCCACACACCTCCTCAACACACACACACCTCCTCCACCCACACACCTCCTCCACCCACACACCTCCTCCACCCACACACCTCCTCAACACACACACACCTCCTCCACCCACACACCTCCTCCACCCACACACCTCCTCCACCCACACACCTCCTCAACACACCCACACACCTCCTCCACCCACACACCTCCTCAACACACACACCTCCTCAACCCACACACCTCACCTCCCCACAATAAGCAGTTCCCGTTCCGACGGCCTTGACCTACCCCCACATCTCATCCACCTATACACCCCACCAACCCATGACCTTCCATAACATACCACACCTTTCTATCACAGACACCTCCCAACTCCAACCCTCAACTCATCGCCTCCCAAACCCTAATTCACCTCCTCAACCCACACACCTCCTCAACACACACACACACACCTCCTCCACCCACACACCTCCTCCACCCACACACCTCCTCCACCCACACACCTCCTCAACACACACACACACCTCCTCCACCCACACACCTCCTCAACACACACACACACCTCCTCCACCCACACACCTCCTCAACACACACACACCTTTTCCACCCACACACCTCCTCAACACACACACACCTTTTCCACCCACACACCTCCTCAACACACACACACCTCCTCCACCCACACACCTCCTCAACACACACACCTCCTCAACACACACACACCTCCTCCACCCACACACCTCCTCCACCCACACACCTCCTCAACACCCACACACCTCCTCAACACACACACACACCTCCTCCACCCACACACCTCCTCAACACCCACACACCTCCTCAACACACACACACCTCCTCCACCCACACACCTCCTCCACCCACACACCTCCTCAACACACACACACCTCCTCCACCCACACACCTCCTCCACCCACACACCTCCTCCACCCACACACCTCCTCAACACACCCACACACCTCCTCCACCCACACACCTCCTCAACACACACACCTCCTCAACCCACACACCTCACCTCCCCACAATAAGCAGTTCCCGTTCCGACGGCCTTGACCTAAATCTTCTCCATAGATCCATGGTAAACAAGGTCGCGGCCGAGTTAAATATGGAGGTCAAGGACGACATGATGGCCGACAGCATGACAGCAATCAGCAAACCTTTTAGACCTGATTGGATAAAGACAGCATGACAGCAATCAGCAAACCTTTTAGACCTGATTGGATAAAGACAGCATGACAGCAATCAGCAAACCTTTTAGACCTGATTGGATAAAGACAGCATGACAGCAATCAGCAAACCTTTTAGACCTGATTGGATAAAGACAGCATGACAGCAATCAGCAAGCCTTTTAGACCTGATTGGATAAATAAAGACAGCATGACAGCAATCAGCAAACCTTTTAGACCTGATTGGATAAAGACAGCATGACAGCAATCAGCAAGCCTTTTAGACCTGATTGGATAAATAAAGACAGCATGACAGCAATCAGCAAACCTTTTAGACCTGATTGGATAAATAAAGACAGCATGACAGCTATCAGAAAGCCTTTTAGACCTGATTGGATAAATAAAGACAGCATGACAGCTATCAGAAAGCTTTTTAGACCTGATTGGATAAATAAATACAGCATGACAGCTATCAGCAAGCCTTTTTTTTTTAGAAATGATTGGACAAACGAAGACACCATGACATCAGTAGTGATACACATGTGTGGTTGTGGTGAGCCATTTGCGTGTGGTTGTGACGTGTGAAGTATATGTGCCTGGGATGTGTGAAGTATATGTGGCTGGGATGTATAAAGCACTTTTCCAAATTTTTAGATTTTATTATCATATCTACACAATTTTCCAATTTCTACTAACGAACCAGCATTACGGAAGTAATGCACAAATTGATGTCTTAAAATGAAAACAAAATGTACACAGACCTACAGGCATAAGTTCAAGGACGAGCTTAGGGTAGGCGACGTTTGAGCAGCCGACTGGGTTTTCACAGTACTGCTCACACAGAGCTGGGTCCGTGCACGCAACAACGTCTGGAAACAGGAAGGATGTGTGAGGTAATTAATGAATCAATGACATGACTTAATGACCTGGGATATAAAGTTACTGTTTTGTTGATATGCAGAAAGTTTTATTATGCTGCTTATGCTAGGTTATACAGTTACTCAGGTAATGATATACAATTACCTAGCTAACGTTATATATAGTTACTCAGGTAATGATATACAATTACCTAGCTAACGTTATATATAGTTACTCAGGTAATAATATACAATTACCTAGCTAACGTTACATACAGTTACCCAGGTACAATTACCTAGCTAACGTTATATACAGTTACTCAGGTAATGATATACAATTACCTAGCTAACGTTATATATAGTTACTCAGGTAATGATATACAATTACCTAGCTAACGTTACATACAGTTACCCAGGTACAATTACTTAGCTAACGTTATATATAGTTATTCAGGTAATGATATACAATTACCTAGCTAACGTTATATACAGTTATCCAGGTAATGATATACAATTACCTTGCTAACGATATAAAGTGTTTCCCAGATAAGGATTTAACGTGACATACTGTTGCCTGGGTTAGGTTTAGGGACATTGTGATGACGCAATGTTGCGTCGAAGCCAGGTAGATAGCAGAAATAGGCTTTAGCGTGTTAGTCAGAGGTAGACCAATGGAAATTCAGAGACTGACCGGTCACGTGGTATGGTCAGCTGACCACTGAGGTGTGGGGCAGTAGAGCGATAGGCGAGGACGGTGTTAGGTAGCGGTCAGAGACGGCCGAGGATGTAGATAGTTAGGAGATCATAATTAGCTAGCGAAGGTAGAAGGTGTTAGATTGTAGAATGTAGATAGTGTTAGGATTGGTCGTGGGAGTTAGTAGTATAGTGAACAGTCAGTAGTAGAAGTAAATAGTACAGTGTAGATCAGTTAGGGAGAAACTTGAACATATATATCATTTTAATAAAGAACAATTATAGTTGAACTTGAACTGCGTGTTGTTGGATTCATTCGTTCCGCCTTCTTAAAATCCCCACCCTCACATCTGGTGGAGCGCGGGACGAACCGCGGGTCGAGGACAGGAAAGAAAGTATATCAGCTACTCATGACGGAGTACATCTGGTGTACAGCTTTCTTCAACTCAACACAACAGCGGGTTTCTTCAACCGGAACGAGTGGATTACCAATACAAGGGAACAGTCACCATGTTCAAAAAGATAAGTACCTGCCATCATTTTTTTAAACGTTTGGGTTTATACCCGTGCTGGATAGTTTGTGCCAGCGGTTTTTCTGCCTTACACATTCTATTGTTACGCACTGTTGCCTTAGTTATTTTGACTTTCCTCAACACACACACATACACATACACAACCATGGAGGCAGAGTTTCAATGCTATAAACAGGGCATACCATTAGACAAAACAGGAGAAGAAGTTGAAACATTTGTAGAGAATAAGTTAGAAAACAAGATAGTCAAGATAGTAAGACATGTCAAGAACAAAAGCAGAGTTAGCGTTAGAATTAGTGAAACTGAAAACATAGCAAATAGATAACACGCAACTGCCCAAGAACATCAACCCCATGACCAGGAATTTGACCCGGACCGCCCCCATAAATGATTTTGAACAACGGACAAAAGTGAAGTCAAGTCGAGTATTTTTGTGTTGATCTAAGTAGTCGAGGAAATCGGCGTGAAGTCGATATAGTTGAAGTCGAAGTCAGTGTAGTCAATCTGAAGTCAATAGTGTATTGAAGTCAGTGAAGTATAAGTCAGAACTGAAGTCAAAGAGGTTATTTGAAGTCAGTCAAGTCAGTCAATGTTGTTGAAGTCGTAGTTGAGGTCATAGTGACGTAGTTGAAGTCATGTTGCAGTCAAAGAAAAGTCTTTGAAGTTATATTAAAGTCGCTGAGGTCATAGTGAAGAAGTGAAATCGTCAAAGTTATAGTGAAGTCTTTGAAATCAAAGTGATGTCGTTGAAATCTTTGAAGTCAAAGTTAAAGTCTTTGAAGTCGAAGTAAGGTTAATCTAAGTCAGTCGTTGAAGTCTTTGAAGTCATATTGAAGTTGTTGAAGTCAAAGTAAAGTCTTCGAAGTCATATTGAAGTTGTTGAAGTCAAAGTGAAGTCTTTGAAGTCATATTGAAGTTGTTGAAGTCAAAGTGAAGTCTTTGAAGTCATATTGAAGTCTTTTAAGTTGAATTGAAGTGAAGTCGTCGAGGTCAAGTTAGTCGTCAAAGAGAATTTAGTCGTCAAGTGAAGTCGAAGCCGGTCAGTGATGTTTATGAAGTCAGTGAAGTAAGTCGTCAAATTGAAATAAGTCGTCATAGTGAAGTCAGTCAAGCTACTGAAGTCTAAAGTGAAGTCAGTCGTTAATTTGAAGTCAGTCGAGTTACTGAAGTCAAAGTGAAATAAGTCAAGTTACTGAAATCAGTCAAGTTACTGAAGTCATAAGTGAAGTCAGTCATTAAGTCAAGCCAGCCAGTTTTTTGTCAGAAGTCAGATAGTGAGAGCTGCTCCACTATATGATCACGTGTTGAAATGACACGATACACACTCACATGTCTATTGTTTTTGTGAAGCTATTTCTAAGCTCTAGTAGTGTTTACGTCTATTGAGTTTATTAGGCTTTACAGATTGTTGTTAGATTAGAGTGTACTGATTTTTTTATTTTGGTTATGTTGTTATGTTATTTTTTTTATGTTTTTTATGCCGCCAGACAAATGTTCAGCACGTTTAAATTTGGGATTGAGGTTTTTTTTTAATGGAAGGTACCTCTGTCTGAATACTTGTCTGCGCGGGCACTAAATTGGTCACATAAAGCCATTGCTCATGGTCTCGTAATACAATTTCAGACCCACTACGCTTATTCAGAATGAGACGAGATGAAGCAGACACTTCAAAGAATGCCGCCACCTGAAGCCCTGATTACGTTGAATTACCTGGACAGCGAACAGCCTTGCTTAACAGAGAATTGCCCTGGTCAAGACAGCGGACGCATCGCCACCGCTTCGCCCCCGCACTGGGGTTGAATAACAGACCGCCAGCTACGTACACCTACGTCGGCACATACAAATGGTAGAAGACCCATCGTCCAAGTTCCCAGCGTCGGAACGTTACGTCATTGTTCGCCACCGCATCAGACAGCTCCAGTTCATCGCATAACCACTCTACGTGGACGTCTCAACCAGCGTTGAGTTTGTTGCGTCATCACATTGACCAACGAAAGTTACGCCTACACCCGCCTCACGGGAACTTACGTAGACCAAAACTCGCCACAACCCACCCACCACAGAGGAACGCCAACAATTACATAACTTACACATACACTTACACTGCTCACAGAGCCCGTTCAACCAGTTACACATTCTACTAAGATTAGCTCAAGGCCAGTACACGACAACCTAACCAGAACTGAGTTACACATGATTAGATTCAATCAAACCATAACATAGACATACATTATCAAGCAGAGACACCACAGACGTCAGGATACTTACACAAAAACTAGAACAATGACATTTTTTTTTCAGGAACACAGACACAAGATTTTATGTTTTTGTAAACTGTGCTGTCCCATTTTTTATTTGATTTATATGATTGATGTTAGGGATAGAATAGAGTAGTAAGACAGATAGTTGTTGATGTATTAGATTAGTAGCAGACGCTGAAAAATATAATTTGTCAGCTACAGAAAGGGAGGGAGATATGTGATGACGCAATGTTGCGTCGAAGCCAGGTAGATAGCAGAAATAGACTTTAGCGTGTTAGTCAGAGGTAGACCAATGGAAATTCAGAGACTGACCGGTCACGTGGTATGGTCAGCTGACCACTGAGGTGTGGGGCAGTAGAGCGATAGGCGAGGACGGTGTTAGGTAGCGGTCAGAGACGGCCGAGGATGTAGATAGTTAGGAGATCATAATTAGCTAGCGAAGGTAGAAGGTGTTAGATTGTAGAATGTAGATAGTGTTAGGATTGGTCGTGGGAGTTAGTAGTATAGTGAACAGTCAGTAGTAGAAGTAAATAGTACAGTGTAGATCAGTTAGGTAGAAACTTGAACATATATATCATTTTAATAAAGAACAATTATAGTTGAACTTGAACTGCGTGTTGTTGGATTCATTCGTTACCGCTTTCTTAAAACCCCCACCCTCACAGACATAAACTTTTGCCCTTATACGTCCCGGGTTAAGGTTGGCACTCGTAAATTACCCGGAAAACAGCACAACTTATCATGCCAGGCACCCTCACGAAAAATATTGGGCTTAAAGTTACGGTTAGCGTCAGAAATTAACTGATGCCATAAAAAACGTTAGGGGGCAGCTAGTCACCTGGGTATAGAGCGCGACTTATCATGCCGGGCAGGACCATGAAAAACAGAGGGGTCAGCTAGTCACCTGGGTATAGAGCTCGACTTATCATGCCGGGCAGGACCATGAAAAACAGCGGCGTCAGCTTGAGGTACCCGGCTAGTATCGACCCTGCTTTGGCGTGACTCAAGTTCTTGGCGGCCAGTGACCTTTGCACTATGACCTGTGAGAAAGGCAAAGGTCATCGTCTCAATTATGAAACAACTAGAGAAATTAAACTTAAAATTAAGTACAAAAGACAAAAACAGAATCACAACATATTTTGGCCTTTGAGTCCTGAAACATTAGTTAAAACATAAATCGAAGTGTAGGGTCACAGATCGCGACAGTTAAAAAAATGAACCGTTTATATATGAGTCACAGACGACGAGAAATGACCCCTGACCTGGTCACAGCACCAGTACCACATACACCCTATGCTGGACTGCAGGAGGACCCCGGGCCAGGGGTTGTCTGAGCTGACTGGGTCACGGAACAGATGGAAGGCGTCCTCCCTGGGTCTGCCGCACCCCATGGTGTCGTTGACTGGCTCCGCCATCATGTACCGGTACTCCAGCTGTCTATAGCCGCCGATTTTGTTGAAACCTGCGTGGACAAACATTCAATTGAAACCTGCGTGGACAAATTCAATTAAAACCTGCGTAGGCAAATATTCAATTGGAACCTGCGTGAAGGCAGACTAATTCATTTGAAACCTGCGTAAACAGACAAATATTCAATTGAAATCTGCGTGGACAGACAAATATTCAATTAAAACCTGCGTGGACAAATATTCAATTGAAACCTGCGTGGACAGACAAATATTCAATTGAAATCTGCGTGGACAGACAAATATTCAATTAAAACCTGCGTGGACAAATATTCAATTGAGCCCTGCGTGGACAAATATTCAATTGAAACCTGCGTGGACAGACAAATTCAATTAAAACCTGCGTGGACAGACAAATATTCTATTGAAACCTGCGTGGTCAGACAAATATTCAATTGAAACCTGCGTGGACAGACAAATATTCAATTGAAACCTGCGTGGACAGACAAATATTCAATTGAAACCTGCGTGGAGGCAGACAAGTATTTAAAGTATATTCTCTCTATCTATGTAGCCTCAGCGCTAGCACATGTTCAGAGTATGTACTTTGCCATCGTAAACAGAGCAGACACATATTCCCTTAATAGGTTACCAACATATCCACAGTGCTGGGAAAAAAAAAAACATCATAAAAAATTTGGGCTTTTAGACCCCCCCCCCCCCCACACACTTTGGGGGTCATCCACTTATGATGTCCACAAAATTTTTGGGATTTTAGACCCCCTTCCCCCCGTCCGCAAGCGTTCACTTTGTGGTCATCGATTTATGACGTCAACAAAATTTTGGGAATTTAGACCCCCCCCCCCCCCCCCCGTCCACTTACAGCTTTTATTGTTTACAATTACATTGTCGTGGGTTTGATTAAAAAAAAAAACAACGTTTATATAGCCGGTATGAGACTATGTGAATCTACTTCGTTCAGAGGCGTAGCGACCCTTCCCGGCGCCCGGGGCCAAACGATATATTATTTAGATTTATAATGCAAAACTTCAGCTAAAATGAGATTTAAATTTGTTTTTCCAACCCATTTTGGGCCCCATAAGGTCGGCGCCCGGGACATATGTACCCCCGCCCTCAACCGCTACGCCTCTGACTTCGTTATGTGAATCTACTTTATAGCGCCGATAAGTTGCATTGTACCTAGTCTCTAAACAGCCGGCACTGACTGCATCATCACGTGTTTACCGCACCTAACATGCAAGTGAAAGATTTGTTTGTACTCACTTATAAAAGCCAGGATGACGGCGCCAACCGTCATGATAAGGGTCTGGAATGTGTCTGTGTAAATTACTGCAGCCAGGCCACCTACACAAAGGCGGTTAAGATAGTAGCATACACAAATGAGGGTATGGATACACAAAGGTTAATTAACATTTAAGATTGTGAGTAACATATACATATGACAGATGAGGGACTGGTAAGGTTTAATGAAATTCTCAACAATTTAAAAAAAATGATCGAAATTCGGGCTTTGCGTAATGCCTTATGGGAGAAAACTTAGAGTAACCGTTCTTAGAAGGGCATTATGAAGTGATGCCCCAACAGTGGCGCCTCAAAGATCCTCCCCGGGTAATAGGATTATAGGATAGATTAGATTAGGTATTCGTTTAACTGAGGGATAAGATACAAAAAAAGAAATGAATAAAAAAAGAAACGAAACAAAATAACGAACCTAAGACTGTGTAGAGGCCGGTGACCAACAGAAGACCAGCGATAGAGATGTACATGTCCCAGCCCAGGGCCAGTTTGATGAACAGACCTCCAGCATAGATACTGACCTGTGGGCAGTGATTTCGTGAAATATACACGCTTGTGTTACATCAGTAAATACACTTACAAGCTTGTATCTCGTTTAAGAGAAATCAATTCATACGTGTATCAAGGTGAACAGAAAGCAGTCAGTGCTGCGTTTTTTTTTTAAAATTATAAACTTTTAACGCAAGTCGTATTTATGCTGAATGATATTTACGTTTTTCAATTACATCTTACAGAGCATAACTTACCTTTTACGCTTACATCTGACCAGTGGCGTCACTAGGTCGCGTGTCGCGCATCGTCATAGCTCAACTTAATTATTATTTTCATATTGGTATCACCCCTCTCCCAATTCATCAATGTAACTAAATGTTACATTTCTATGTTGGTAAATGGTCCGATTTCATTAACATAGTGTCAGAAAACTTATAAATGGTATCGACCGATGGGACCCCCCCCCCCCCCCCCCCCCCCCCGACTTGTGACGCTACTATGATACTTACAGCAAGCTTTGTGACGATGTACAACACCAACGACAGACAGCTGAGGTAGACTCTTAGCCTCGTCCCGCCAAATCTTTTCGACATGTACTCAGGTAGGGTGTAAACCTTGGATTTGTTTCGTTTCATTAGAACCATTTTCAGTTTGTTTCGTTTCATTAGAACATTTTTCAATTTGTTTCGTTTCATTAGAACAATTTTCAGTTTGTTTCGTTTCATTAGAACAATTTTCAGTTTGTTTCGTTTCATTAGAACAATTTTCAGTTTGTTTCGTTTCATTAGAACATTTTTCAATTTGTTTCGTTTCATTAGAACAATTTTCAGTTTGTTTCGTTTCATTAGAACAATTTTCAATTTGTTTCGTTTCATTAGAACAATTTTCAATTTGTTTCGTTTCATTGGAACAATTTTCAATTAGTTTCGTTTCATTAGAACAATTTTCACCTTTTTCGTTTCATTAGAACAATTTTCAATTTGTTTCGTTTCATTGGAACAATTTTCAATTAGTTTCGTTTCATTGGAACAATTTTCAATTTGTTTCGTTTCATTAGAACAATTTTCAATTAGTTTCGTTTCATTAGAACAATTTTCACCTTTTTCGTTTCATTAGAACAATTTTCAATTTGTTTCGTTTCATTAAACATGTATATAATTAAAAATAAAAATAAATTTCAACAAATATTTGTAGTTTGTTCTCAAAGCTTTGGAATATCCCAAAGCAGGGAACATCAAGTAAAAAGCTTAGACGTATGTTCTTTTTATTGTTTGGGATGCATTTCAAGGATATGTAATGCTAATATAGGCCACAACTCTCCATAATAAGCTCTATAATGCTGAAAGATTGTAAGCACTTTGTGGCCCTAATGCATGTTTTTGCCAACATGCATGAGTCATCATTATAAATTTGTCGACATTTTGTGTTCATCTTTAACTACGACTTTTTAAAAATGCCACATAATTAAAATAAAAAATAAAATAAAAAGCTTACTTATTAATCGAGTATTAATTCACAATCACAGAAAAATTATTACATAAATCAAATTATAGGAGATAATTAAAGGGAAATAATCGGACAGGAGTTAACTTACCCCGGCTGATACGTAGACAGGTAAGAAAACCCAAGCTAGCAGTATCACCAACAACATCGACTGGGGAAAGATTTCGGTATTATAAAGATTGTATCAATAACATTTGGAGAGTCTTTGGGTAGCTGACACATTGTATATTGATAGGGGGTAGAGTAATACACAATTAGACATACCACTTTTAAAGCAGTATCTGGTTACTATGGTGACGATGGTACACATGTGATGACTTGCATTTGGTTGTGTATAAATTATAAATATTTATCGTAATAAAAAGCTATCTGTATCTTTGGAGTTTCATCTAACTATACGATAACTAGGGCATAGTTTTCACTGTGGTCTAAAACATATTTTTACAGAAATAATTACTACATTGTTCTTTGCTGTTGCAAATACCTAAATGCACCCCTTATGATTTTAAAAATAATGTGTCTGCTAAAGGTCTGAAATGCACTTACAGACCCGTAAACAATTGTTCTAATTTTAGAGCGGAGAGGGCAAAAATCTAGATCTATGTGTGGCCATCTGTGACGGTCAGTCATCAGTCATCATAAACTTGCAGTCAACAGGGGAGGGCAGTCATCAGTCATCATAAACACGCAGTCAACAGGAGAGGGTGACTGGCTATACGGGTGATTCACCGCTAAGTACAGTTGGGCAGTGCACCTCACACTCTCGCTGTCGTGCACTCTAGGTCATACACTCTAGGGCATACACTCTAGGGCATACACTCTAGGGCTTACACTCTAGGGCTTACACTCTAGGGCTTACACTCTAGGGCATACACTCTAGGGCATACACTCTAGGGCTTACACTCTAGGGCTTACACTCTAGGGCATACACTCTAGGGCTTACACTCTAGGGCTTACACTCTAGGGCATACACTCTAGGGCATACACTCTAGGGCTTACACTCTAGGGCTTACACTCTAGAGCATACACTCTAGGGCTTACACTCTAGGGCTTACACTCTAGGGCATACACTCTAGGGCTTACACTCTAGGGCTTACACTCTAGGGCTTAAACTCTAGGGCATACACTCTAGGGCATACACTCTAGGGCTTACACTCTAGGGCTTACACTCTAGGGCTTACACTCTAGGGCTTACACTCTAGGCCATACACTCTAGGGCATACACTCTAGGGCATACACTCTAGGGCATACACTCTAGGGCATACACTCTAGGGCTTACACTCTAGGGCATACACTCTAGGGCTTACACTCTAGGGCTTACACTCTAGGGCATACACTATACGGCATACACTCTAAGACATAAAGTGTTTAGGCTACTAGATTCTAAATATTATATAGCTACGACGTCACTGACACACCACGCATACATCATCATGACGTCACTTACATGCCACTCATACATCATCATGACGTCACTTACACTCCATTCAAACATCACCATGACGTCACTTACACTCCACTCATACTGCACAATGACGTCACTTACACACCACTCATACATCACCATGACGTCACTTACACTCCACTCATACATTACCATGACGTCACTTACACTCCACTTATACACCCGATGACGTCACTTACACTCCACTCATACATCACAATGACGTCACTTACACTCCACTCATACAGCACCATGGCTATCCCTGCCGCCGCCCCTGTCCCTGCCAGGCCAACAAAGTGCTCACTGCCAATGTTGCTGCTGAACAGCGAGGCTCCGACCTGCAATAAAACATCACAGTTTAGTACTCAACATTAGCGTGTTTTGTTTTGTTAATAAACCTTTGGATGTGTGGTGTGCAATAAAACATCACATTTTAGTACTCAACATTAGTGTGTTTTGTTATGTTTAAAAGCTTTTGAATGAGTGGTGTGAAAAAGGTTTAACTGTTGTATCAAACAACAGTTTGAATCGTTGTATCAAACAACAGGTTTAACCGTTGTATCAAACATAAGGTTTAACCGTTGTATCAAACACAAGGTTTAACCGTTGTATCAAACACAAGGTTTAACCGTTGTATCAAACACAAGGTTTAACCGTTGTATCAAACACAAGGTTTAACCGTTGTATCAAACAACAGGTTCAACCGTTGTATCAAACAACAGGTTCAACCGTTGTATCAAACAACAGGTTTAACCGTTGTATCAAACAACAGGTTTAACCGTTGTATCAAACATGTTTAACCGATGTATCAAACACAAGGTTAAACCGTTGTATCAAACATGTTTAACCGTTGTATCAAACATGTTTAACCGTTGTATCAAACACAAGGTTTAACCATTGTATCAAACAACAGGTTCAACCGTTGTATCAAACAACAGGTTTAACCGTTGTATCAAACAACAGGTTCAACCGTTGTACCAAACAGGTTTAACCGTTTTATCAAACAACAGGTTTAACCGTTGTATCAAACAACAGGTTTAACCGTTGTATCAAACAACAGGTTCAACCGTTGTATCAAACAGGTTTAACCGTTTTATCAAACAGGTTTGATCGTTGCATCAAACATGTTTAACCTTTGCATCAAACATGTTTAACCGTTGTATCAAACAACAGGTTTAACCGTTGTATCAAACACAGGTTCAGCCGTTGTATCAAACAAATAATTTTGAGCACTGAAAATTTCCGTCAGTTGTCTTCTGATCTACTTTCTTCATTTCGGGTCAAGATTTCTGGTATTTCCGGTCAGTTGTCTTCTAGATTGTTTCACTTCCGGTCAAGATCTCTGGCACTAATCCTTGAGACGTGAGCACTGAATGCACGTGATTGCTACGGCAGGTAAACATTTGACCTGTGTACTGGGGTCAGTGGTATCATACTGTGAGAACCTTTGGTATGGTAGCTGAGATACATAATAGCGAATGCTTAGCTAGACAAAATTTCATTACCTCAGTACAATGCTAAACAGACAGACAAAAGAGGGGGTGGAGGTGGGGGAAATGACCAACTTCAACACAGTGTATATAAGTCGTGGCGGGGTGGGGATGGTTGGAGGGCTTGAGTAGCTAAAAATATCCATGTGCTCGATATTTTTAATTTTTTTTGCACCATATGATTGATGTTTTGTCTAGAGAGTGCACGCTTTACTGCGAATTATGGCCCTACAAGGTTTAAACTGAAATAAAACAAATTGTCTTGATAAGGGGATGGTTATTAAAAATAAGGTTTTTCATTAGTGTTGATATAATTGAATCTCTAGTTCAAATTAAAATACACTGTCGTTTTTATTTATAATTATGTAGCCTTCACCACATTATGAGTGCCGAACTAATCAATAAGTATTGATATAAAATTCAAATTTAATAAAGAAGTCTTCACAAATTAGCTTAGCTAATGACCTTGACCGAATTGGCGCAACGGTGTCTCAGAAAAACGGTTAGCACTCATGGGTGCCAGCACTCTGCCAAAACACGTGCTGGCCACTGATTAATTACCGACAGTAATTAGCTAACAAAACAACAATAGACTCAGGGCGACTATAACCGGCTGTACAGAAAAATTGATCAGAATTTTCACTCAGGATTTGGACCTATAGACACGGTTTGAATTTTTGTATACTTTTAGAGATCTGGCTATTTAAGTATAAAATTAGCATATAAAATTAGATTTTAATTTATTTTTTATTTATATAATTTCTATCAAATCACCCTTGTTAATTGTCCTGACCCAACTTATGAATGAAATATACAAAAATTATTGTAATTAAATATTCGCTATTTTTAATTTTTCTAAAACTATTGTAACCACTGTATAATATAATCTACATTCTGACATTTTTCAATGTTTAAAATCTTTCACATTTAGCACATATATAAATAGACGACAGTTCGATTATTTAATCACAACAGATCAGTTATTTTACCAGTCGCAGTTTGAATTATGTAAAACGTAGCATCCGCTAAAGTAGAGAAGTAAGGTGGTTAGTTAACACTTCCAACTGCATTGTGTTTTTACAATTTGATCGTTTTTTAGTCTTCTTGAAAAAAAATGATACAATTGGGTATATCAGCAAGACATTTGAGAGATAAAGCTCATAGACGCTAAACCGAAGAGTCCCGAGTTGAGGCGAGATAGCAGTGGATAGTAATCTATCGAGACAACTCCAAAATCAACCAACTGCTGCCCTTTAGTTTGTTCTTGGTTGGACATAGGCTGTGGAGGCAAATCCAGAAAGAAAAGCAGGCTGAAATAGGAGTCAACGTAATAAATACTTAAATTTGTTAGAGGAATTACCGGCCAACATGTCAATTAAGAACGAAGCAGAAGAGCTAGACATATCAGACATTAATAATCAAAGAAAACTTGTAATTAGACAAAACGCCTGCGAAATTCGACTTGTAGATATTGCGGAGTTTTCTCTATTCATTTTGTTTATCGTTTATTTAGTAACACTCCAGCATCGGAGGCTTATTCTCGTAGTACTATCCAAACAATGAAGAAATGACAATGTTGGCTTGATGAGTAGTGAGCTAGCATCTGGCTCTCTTGTCTATTTGAGAAAGATGGCTACAATACACTGTATCACTGTGTAGTCGTAGTGTGTATCTGACGTGTGGGCTTTAGTTGATGTGCTGGGTACATGACGTTCTGGTTGTGCTGGGGACTCAGTGAACACTGGCCAGTTACAACTTTGTACAGTTGAAAAATTTCATACTTTCAACTTCGACGTGGTGAAATTTGGAACATTTGTAGATTTGATAAGTTCAACTTTATAGTGGTAACATTTGATGACGTTGTGACATTTTGACCACTTGAAACAAATATTTCCTAGATTCTAGCCAGTTATTGCTTGGGATAATCAGACATTGAAGAATGACGCTAATTTACAATGATGCTCTCCACAGACAGCTGGAGATGGTTCCAAAGTTCTTCCTGCTCCCAGCCCTGCTCCTGGGCCTGCTCCTGGCAGCTGGGTCATGTGACGACAGAGCCTCGTTCTGTGCTGACAGGTGCCACAGCTCTGTGGTTGAGGAGATGGAGTGTCTTGAAGGTAACGGTTTTGATATCAGTGTCACGCCAGTGTGTCTTGAAGTAGAGGCTTAATTTCAGTTATTTTCACTGAACTAGACCAAAGTGTTGCCTTTAATTTATAATCAGTTGTACTGGATGATTTTTTTTATCCCAACCTTAAAAGAATTGGTACTTTTCCTTTTGGCTTTCATTGTGTTTTTAACATTTTTATTACAAGGTTTATAGAATTGATACCTATGACACACAGGGTGTATTTACATAACATTTACCGCTAAAATGGAACAATTTTGTCCATACACATGACACACAGGGTAGTATTCACATAATATTTACCACTAAGACGGAGCCGTTTTGACCCGCCCCATTTAACATGTCCATAAGTTGCCCACCCCTTCCCACCTGTGGTCAAACGCCCTATGGTCAAACCCCCTATGATCAAACCCCCTATGGTCAAAGCACCGCTATGGTCAAAGGCCCGCTGTGGTCAAACCCCCTATGGTCAAAGCCCCTATGGTCAAAGCTCCGCTGTGGTCAAAGGTCCTAGGACCCCATAAACCAAGACAAAGTTAGGTATTTTAAAAATGTTTCTCCAATTTTTCAAAATAGCAGAGATCTATCAGAGATAAACAACGACAGTGATGTTGGCATAGTGCAGGTTTTATACCACCTCATACATCACTATATAACTACACGATCCACCAACCTTCTAACCTCTTCTATCAAATAATCTGTGGGCTTGTTTTTCTACCAAAATCCCACTAATTCACAATGACTCCTGCATGTAAGGGGTCGTCCATAAATGTTGTCACATTCGTAGGGGAGAGGAGGTTCTTAATTTTGTGACGGTGTTTGATGAAGCGGAGGGGGCGGGTTCAGATGGTATGACGTCACACTTTTGAATTATAAAAAAGCAATGTTAGAAAACGAGTTTTAGCCGTTATTTCGCTTTTTAGAAAACGGTTTTAATAAATTGTAATAGGAATTCATTAAAATACTCCATTGAAAGATTTTTTTTGGAAAAATATCGATGTTTTAAGAAAAATTCAACTGCAATTTTGAGGGGGGTGGGAGGGGGGTTGTAGGCTGATGTGTGACGTCATTTTAGGGGGGGGGGGGGTCTGGCTTTTTGTGACGATGTGTGACTGAGGGGAGGGGGGAGGTAAAAATCGTCAAAAAGCGTGACGTACATTTATGGATGACCCCTAAATGTAAGTTAAAACCTAGTGCTATCACACAGAGCGATACAGTTTCGTATGGAACAAAATGTTTGCATTAAGTTCTATCACATATAGCGATACCGTTTTGTGTGCAACAAAATGTTCGCAAGTTTTGTCTCCCTAGGGTGTCACTCAGAGGAGTTTGACGAGGAAACTCTGACGTGCGTGGAAGGCTGCTGGAACCTCGCCGCTAGGTGTCGCCACACGTGCTTCACGTCGTACGACGCATGCGCACTACGATGCCCTACTGGAGCCGAGTCATGCTTTGAGTTCTGCTTCCAAAGTCTGTTTTCTCCCGCCATTTTGAATAGTGGGGAGTAAAACTGCATGCAAAGCTTTATTCTGCCGAAATACTGGCGGGAATTTATTGTTAATTTATTTGATTAAAAGACATTTTGATTTAAAACATAGTTTTCGTGTGTCCTTGTAAACTGAAGTGTGATTGGTCACTTCATGTGTTTTACCAATCACGTGACGCCTTATAAGGACTGCGAGATCTCGCGATACATATTGTATTTCTTAAATTTATTCTTGTTATAGAGAAAAATAAACAACGCGAAACAAATCTATATAACATATTAAAATATATTATATAATAAAAACGATCCTTGACAAAGTTGTTTGTTCCTTTGCTCTTTATTGTCTTCAAAAGTTGTGTCAAATATATATTAAACTAATCTTGATTTGTGTTGCACGTTACTATATATTTTCATGTGTTTTAAACATGTTACTTTTCAGTCGCAATACTAAATATCCAGTATAAGTTACCATTAAAGTTACGAATGCCCCATTTCTGAAGCTAGATTCTCTCAAATAATGTTTTTTGACATTTTTTTTCTTGTTGCTCGTATACTGTAGCCTCTCTCTGATATGTAGCCTCTACCAAAGATACTTTGCTGCAATTTGGAAGGGGTTACCTTAACGTTTTAGTGCTTCTAGCCCACTACAAGATGCTATCGTTAGGTTTAAACCCCCAAGAAAGTGTTAACATAATCAACTAGCCTCAACAAAATGTATTAGTCGCTATCTCTCCCCCTGTGGTAGTTCATGATTATAGACAAGAAATTAATTTTACATTCAATGAATTGAAGAGATCGAAGGTAAATCATTCGAGTCTTATAAATCATGCACATTGAGACTGGCGTCTTGAAATCAGTTTTTGAAGACATAAGCACCACTTAGAGTCAGAAGTCTTAGAGTCAGAAGCATGCTAAATTGAACGGAGGTAGAGGTAAGTAACTATGACTCACCGGCCACCAGCGCATGTCCCTCCCAGCGAGGAAATAACTTTTGACGCTCTCCCTGTTGGGCCGGCACAGTGACTGTGGACACACAAAAAGTTCATGGACATTTGAATCTGGTCAAACATTAAAAAACAAATGATTTCAATTGTTTACATCAATGAGAAATGGTGGAGGAGGATGTAAAGAGGGGAGGAATTGGGAGAAGCTGTAGATACCTCCCTCTCACCTTCCCCCTCCCCCCACCCCATCTGTGGTGAGATTAAAGGAAAAACTTACCCAGAATCCCACCAGAAGGACGGAGACGAAATAAAGTCCAACGACCAGAATATCTCCCCAGTCTTCTAGGCCAGGGGTCACTCCCGTCGTCATGGTGTAGAGCTGTATATAACTTGATGTTTAAAACTTGATTTTTAAAACTTGATGTTTAAATCTTGATGTTTAAAACTTGATGTCCAAACGATGTTTAAACTTGATGTTTGAAACTTAATGATCAAAACTTGATGCCTAAAACTTGATATCTAAAACTTAATGTCCGAATTTTGATGTCTAAAACGATGTCTAAGTTGATGTCTGAAACTTGATGTCTAGAACTTTTTGCTGTATAGAAGAAAAAAGACAATTTGAAATCCAATGTTTTCCACATGCAGAATCTGTTCTTTCAATGAAAATCTAACCAACCATCTAAACTTTAAACATCTTTAAGCGTAACGTTAAACAACGGATGAGCCAAAAGGACATACGTAAAAAAACAACCACTTTCACCTTATTTCAAAACAAGACACTCCGCACTGTTTTAAAAATAAAACGTAAATTAAAACATGAACGTAAATCAGTATAAACAAACCGAACAGCGCACCAGAGAATCGTTGCCTAAATCCGCCGATAACAAATAGGACGCGACTTTCTAACCGCCCTAAATTTGTACACCAGCTCTGCTAATTAAGATAACGTTGGCCAATCTTAGCTAATGAGCTTTGTTTGTAATTGACACGTCCTGCACCAGGTATCAAATTTACGCTTTAAAATGTAGGACGTCCTGACCAAGAAAAGTGTTTTATTTTACAAGGCAGTCTCCAGAGTTGTAAGGCATAGATGACACACTACCTCAAACTCAGTGGCGTCGCTAGGTCGGGTGTCACCCGGTGCGGCACCTAATGGTGTCATCCCCCAACAAAAAAGTATCTGTTATATATATATATATATATATATATATATATATATATATATATATATATATATATATATATATATATATATATATATTTATGTTTGTAACACAGCTGAATATAAAATTGTTATCTCTATAATTAGCAGGTTTACGCCCAGGTGTCACCCCCTCCCCGATGTCGGGATCTTTGATTTGCACTTAATACGACTTTTAAACTCTAATTAATCATTAATTAAACTGGCAAAAGCATTTTTTCTATGCATTTTTCAATTTTTTTTTGTCTTGCTGTCGCTCCTCTAAAAGGTGTCACCCGGTGCGGTCCGCACCCCTCGCCCCCCGCCTCGCGACGCCTCTGGTCAGACATTTTAAAATGTAGGACGATCTGACCAAGAAATGTGTTGTATTTTTCAAGGCTGTCTTCAGTGTCGTAAGGCCTATATGGCACATTACGTCAGACACTATAAAGTGTGGTGCTAGGGTACCTGTGTGTGTGCGTGTTGTGCGTGTTGTGCGTGTACATGTGTACATGGGATGTGGGAGGTGTACGATTTTCTTCACTGTCTTAAGTCTGTACTCAAAAGCAATGAACATGGGTGGCACAAATCTAGCGTCGCTCTCGAATGAGGACTGTTGTAGCTGTTTTAAAAAAAACAACTGGCTTATTTATGTGGTCTACACGTAAAAGTATCATTATCAGTACACTGATAGTCTCAGTGGTGGTACTTGTAAGTTGTAATCTTGTAGAGGGTTAGGCACTATTGGCTTTACCATACCATGGCTTAGTGTATATACCTCCCTCCTCACCCCTCCCCCACCCCATTTTCAACAATCACACTCACATACACACTTAAGTTTAATAAAAAACACAACCCACTGTATTATTGATCTGAAGATTGTGTGGGTAGAGGCAGTGGCGTCACTAGGTCGGGTGTAACAGGGGTTGTCGCCCCACCCCTAATAAATATTTTGTATTTTCGGTTTGGTGTCACCCATTTCCCCAACTATTTTGTTATCTTAACTGGATTAAACATTGTTTTGACAGTATATTTTACGATTTTTTTCCTTTAAATGGTGTCACCCAGTGCGGACCGCCCCCCCCCTCCCCCCTACGCGCCTCCCTACCCTTGCGAGACTACTGGGTAGAAGGTTGGAGGATGTGGCTTTGGCCCGAGGTATACTGTACTCACTTTACAAGGTTTTGGTTGTGGGGATGGGGGGGGGGGTTCTCTACATACTTTCTATATGGGGCTATATAAACATATTTACAGAATAGCCAGATCGTAGGTATGCTCATTACACATAGGCTATAGCTATAGATAGAAAAATACTTGACAGCACTGTGATAATAGACACGAACTTGACAAAACTATGGTTATAGACAAAAACTTGACAGCGCCCAGAGTGCACTGGATAATTTGACCTAATGTCACCATGGAACTAGGCCACAAGCAACAACGAGGTCCTGATAACATGAATGACAATTTAGTCGTCTTTTGGTTTCAGTCTCAGGAGAGTTACAATACTTACGTAATAACAGTCGTAACACACAGGGCACACACGCGGACTGTATCATATCCTCATGGTCACACGTCCTCAACACCCCCCCCCCCCCTTCCCATTCACCCACATCTTCCCCCACCCGATCCTCTAGTAACTCTAACGAGATGTAACACGCTTTGATTAGGTTCTTTTAAGACTCAGCATCGTGCTACGTCACATTCTAGCACTCACGTGCTGCCCAGTCACGTGGTAAACGCCACACAAGATGGAGCCCACATTCTCCCCCCCCCCCCCCGCCACTTCAGGCACTAAGTTGTCACTCTGGTACCTCATATCTTTGTAGGAGGACACCACAACCCCCTTTAAAAAAAGGTTCAGAGGAAATGGTATATTTGAGGAAAAAAAAACAAGACAACATCACCACATAAGCACAGTAACAGCCGCACAACAGCAGCGACAAAAATAACAACAACAATAAAAAACAACAAGCAACATCACCATAACAGAACCACATCCATCAGTACAACAACAACAACAAAACCAAAACAACAACAATAAAAAAAACAAAAAAAAACATCATCAAAACAGAACAAGATCCATCAATAGAACAACAACAAAAAAAAAAACAAAAAAAAAAACATCAACACAACAGTACTACTTTACTTCAAAAATAACATCATCAACAACACATCAGCTACACAACAGTAACAGCACCTTCTCAGTACCAGTTCACCCTGCTCTAGCACCCCAGTATTAGCGGTCTACCAATGGTTATGTTACCCATCCAAGTTAAGGGTCTACTAACGACTTAACCATCCACTGTGTCAAGGTTCTACAAGAATATACTGAAAACCACTACAATATTTTTTTTTTAAGGGGGGACAGTCATGAAATGTATTGAAATACCATTTTTTGCACAATTTAACTATTTTACAGAAAATAACTCATTTATGGCATTAGTATATATGTTTAATACACTTTGGTGTACAAAATTTTTCATGGTAATCGTTAGCCGATTAAATTTGGCGGGAAAAATGTACATTTTTTACATACAATTTTTAAAAAACTTTTCCTCAGTAACTATCTATAATTTCAAGTCCAACTTTTGGATTTAGATAGTCCACATGCATGTGAGAAAATCCATAGAAGAAAATTTACATATTTGCAGAAACTTTTTTAATTATGAATTTTCTACTAATGACTAATTAATTTTAACCTATAAAGTTTGCAAAAAATTTTGTATAAAAAAAAAGTATTGAAGATAGCTCCATTATTCTTCTGCTTGTTTTTTCAACAGTGTGTTATGTAGCTTCAGCAGAAATTTCATGTAAATTGAACAAGTAGTTTTTGAGGAAAATGTTTTTCAGTGTTCAAAAATGTAAAAAAATACGTTATTGAGAAAACGCTAAAAACGTAACAAAAATGGAAAAAAAAGCTTTTTTCATTGAAAATACAATGTAAAGAGCTATTTCAAAAGCTTTATCAACATGTTTATGATGATAATTTCATCATTAGTAGTAAATTAAGTAAAAACTGATTTTGTAAAAAGGGTTTGAAAAAGACTACATATATTGATGGAAATAAAAAAAATTAAATTAAAAAAAAAAAAAAAGTTTTTACACTAATAAAACTAACTTAGCTTAAAACAAATAACAATTTAGAAGGCTCCAGAACTGTATGAAGGCCCTCCCTCCAGCTTCTCAAACTCCTGTTGGGCTTTTGAGCTGGCGAGATCATTCTGGACCTTCTCCTTTTGACTTCAGCTGACGCCTTTCATTCAGCACTGTCAATCCTCCTCTTGTCATGCCTTGCTGCTTTGACTTGAGAAGAAGTGGCATAGGAACAGCCAATGGCATCCATAAAAGCAGCCAGATGTTTACTGCCACCATTAAACTCACTGACTGATCTCAACGCCATAAGATTTGCGCACCAGGTCAATAGCTGTGTCAAGACTGGCGTTGGAGAAATTTTTTGAAGAAATTGATATTTTGTTCAGGATATTGCAGTATGATGACTCTGTCATTCCTTCAATGGCCATGGCATTGCAAAACTTATCCATAGCAGCATAGCCTAATCCTATGTTGAGGAAAGCAGCGACAAATTTCTTGTTGATATCATAACACCTGTCGCTGCTACTCATATTGGAGCTTGATCCTGCTGCTATGGAGTTGCACACTGCAGCTGACTTGCAGTTGATGTGCTAGACCCTTGCGTCCAGTCAAAATAAGTTGCAAGGGCCCTTGACATGTACTGCACTGAGCTGCCGAAAAGAGGGCGTTTACTTCAGCCAGGTCTACAATGACCAGCCCTCCTACTGTAGTAGCTTGAGGTGCTTCACATTGAGAAAACATGCTAAGTTTTCTCTTGGAGGCACTGACCACTGTGGGGATGGTTGTATATCCAGTAGTAGGAGTAGTGGCAGCAGTGGGTGTAGTGGCAGCAGTGGATGCAGTGGCAGCAGTTGATGCAGTGGCAGCAGTGGGTGAAGTGGCAGCAGATGATGCAGTGGCAGCAGTTGATGCAGTGACAGCAGTGGGTGAAGTGGCAGCAGTGGGTGAAGTGGCAGCAGTGGATGCAGTGGCAGCAGATGATGCAGTGGCAGCAGTTGATGCAGTGGCAGCTTTGGGTGAAGTGGCAGCAGTGGGTGAAGTGGCAGCAGTGGATGCAGTGGCAGCAGATGATGCAGTGGCAGCAGTTGATGCAGTGGCAGCAGATGATGCAGTGGCAGCAGTGGGTGAAGTGGCAGCAATTGATGCAGTGGCAGCAGTGGGTGAAGTGGCAGCAGTGGGTGAAGTGGCAGCAATTGATGCAGTGGCAGCAGTTGATGTAGTGGCAGCAGTAGTTGTGCTTGAACCAGCAGCCTCTGGATCTGCAGTAGATCCTGCAAGAGCTGATTTTTGCTGCTTGGTAGCACAAGCCTTAGCCAATGTACTTCAATGTAGCCTTCTGCTTTCTGGAAGCCTGTCCCTTTTTTGCATACAACTTTTGTGCAGGCATTGTAGATCTGTAAAACAAGTCATAATAATGTATAAGCTGTTTTAAAAAAATAATCACAACGTACTAAAAGGTATGCACATTATCTGCATACATTGATTACATTCAGCCTTTGATACTGATTACTGATAGCTAGGCTAAGAGCCTAAGACTAAGATCTAGTTTACGTAATAAAGTTACTAGATCTACATCAAAATCTACGTAAAATCTGGCATCTAAGATAAAACTATAGTTTATACTTTGATAAAGGAATAGAAATAATTGAAAAATTCATAATTTACCTTCAAATAAATTCCAGAAACGAAAAATAATTCAAAAAGTAGAAAGTGAAAGTTGGTGCAAATATATCTACAGCTCGGCTAAAAATAGCATCTCCTAGGACACCGCCGAAACTTCCTGACAAAAGTTAGCAAAATTGAGTTTGGCGCACGGGATTTTTAGACAGAAGCGTCATGTGACATCTATTGACCAATAGATACATGACTCTTCCCATTTTGAAGCACACTTTCATTGCGTGTTTTGAAATACTATATTTAGAACTAGGTCAATGTTCTTAGGCTAGCTAGACTGACCTCGAAATTCCGCGCATTTTGATATATGGTAAGCTAGGCTTACTACGGTGTGTAGATCTCGCTACACATCGTTGTGATGGGCGTATATCGGGGTGAAATACATTTTTTTACACACACATACCCACTTCAAATGCAAAAACAAGTGTAAAAACTATATTTTATTGTAAATTTGATAAGTATATTATGTTTATAAGTGGTTAAAGTAATAGAAAAAAAAAAAAAAAAAAAATGAATTTTCCGAGGTCGACCATGATTTTTCAAGCTTAGTTCATCGATGCGCCCCCCCCATCCAAGTTAAGGGTCTACTAACGACTTAACCATCCACTGTGTCAAGGTTCTACAAGAATATACTGAAAACCACTACAATATTTTTTTTTTAAGTCGGCTAGGTCTCGTTTTTGAATGTGCGAAGAAAAAAAAGGCTCGATGAGTTATGTCCCTTGTAGCAAAAAACTTTGTGAAGTGTTAGCCTTGATAAGATATCATGTAATAAAATACTTAAAAAAAACTTTTTAAAAAACCACGTTTTTCTTGTGGACTAAAAAGTAGAAAATAACTATTTACATACATTTGATGACAAAAAACGTGGGTACGTTCACCATCAAATTTCCCGACCCATCTGCCCGACCCACGTTTTTTGTCATCAAATGTATGTAAATAGTTATTTTCTACTTTTTAGTCCACAAGAAAAACGTGGTTTTTTAAAAAGTTTTTTTTAAGTATTTTATTTTCTCCTTTTTAGTCCGTTGCTACACATGAAAAACGTGGTTTTTAAAAAAGTTTTTTATATAGTTTATTTTCTACTTTATCTAATGACTTGATTAAGTATGAATTGACTAAGTGTTTATAAATACACGGACTAAAAAAATCTTGAGCGACCAGGATTCGAAAATCTTGAGCGACCAGGATTCGAACCTGGGTTGTCGCGGCCACAACGCGAAGTACTAACCACTATACGATCACGGCCAGCGCGCTCACATCGATTGGGGCCGAAGTAACTGTGTCTATAAGCCTCCAGTCTTGTCGGTATCTTTAGAGGTCCTTGGGGCGTAATTAAATTAAGCTAATTACCGTCTCTAATTGCTAGTTTTTATGATTGCATCTGAAATTGTTAGGCGAAAGTAGCCTACATGCCAAATTTCAGATCTATTGAGCAATCAGAAGTGGGTTAATTTTCGATGTCAATTTTAACAACAAACACACGCGAAGCTGAGTTAATAAAAACGTGTTAAAAAGGGTTAAGTTGGCTGTGTTTTACACGAATCTACAAGCTGGGGTTAAAAGGGTTAAGTTGGCTGTGTTTTACACGAATCTACGTAGATGGGGTTAAAAGGGTTAAGTTGGCTGTGTTTTACACGAATCTACGTAGATGGGGTTAAAAGGGTTAAGTTGGCTGTGTTTTACACGAATCTACAAGCTGGGGTTAAAAGGGTTAAGTGGCCATGAGACAGTCACAATTACAAGATTCTGTTTAAAAGAACACCTGATAGTGGATAATTTCGGACAGTGCCGGTTACTATTGACCAATGCGTGCATTGACCCGACTCCAGGCTTTGGCCGTAACACACACACACACACATACACACAGACATACATGCACACACGCACGCACGCACACACAGACACACACACAGACACACACACAGACACACAGGCACACACATTAATACTGTCAGATTGGTATAGTTTTCAAAAGTGCTATTTACCTGAATACAATTGTCACTCCACCCAAATAATGTTACCCTCCCTCCTTAATTTGTATAATATAAGAAGGCATTTGACTAGAACCATTGTCATGAAACTAAACGACTCTAAAACGTGTATTGATAATTTAGTTTCGATTTCGCATAAGGTATTTGCAGGTTAGCTTTAATGTTTCTTTGTTCTTTTTTCTTCTTAGCAAAATTTTGTAAATAGCCTGATACTAAAGATAAGCCGAGAACAGTTCAAGATCACTGGTAATTAGAGATTAGTAGAGTTGATGATGATCCACTATAAAAGCACTACAGAGGGCGGTTAAGGTTCTTGACGGCAAGTAGTGGGCCATCGCGTGGACTGTGTACGGGCTAATTAGTTAATGGGTATTTAAATGGGTGGTCGGGTAATTGCTATTACAGTGGGGAAGAAAGCTAGAGGATAGAACTACAGAGCTAGATCACCAGTCAAATAACTCTTGAATTTAATGTGATAATTTACAGATGATAGTGAGTGGATAATCAGTGAGTGGATAATCAGTGAGTGGATAATCTGTGAGTGGATAATCTGTGAGTGGATAATCTGTGAGTGGATAATCTGTGAGTGGATAATCTGTGAGTGGATAATCTGTGAGTGGATAATCTGTGCTAGCATACAGTAAAGGAGGTTCAGAGGCTTTGTGTTGAGGGTTACATTTAAAGGAGGAAAGATACATTGTTCTGTCGGATATTTTGTCTTCAGGTAGACGACTCGTGTAAAATGCTGACACTGCTCACCTCCCTCCTCCTCCTGACCTCCAGTGTCAAGGTCGTGTGTGAGATTGAGTTTATAGCTGAAAGATTACCACTGCAGGTTAGTAAAAAAACAAGTTAATAAAAAGTCTAGTGACAATTTAAGCGCAATTTCCTTATGTTATCCATAACAATTTTAAATCGAGATAAATCATATATTCAGCAAATTTTTTGTGACCGAACGAAAGGATATTTTTGAAAACTTTCTTCGGCAAAATAGTTCTAAATTATGGTAGGAATCGATTGGTAAATGTTTCAAGTCGCTAAGTGGTCTGGTTGCTGAGATATGGGCCATTTTTTGGCCCACAATCATCCTTGGAACTTGCTTAACATATTTGCTTAACATCCATCCATCCGTCCGTCCGTCCGTCCGTCCGTCCGTCCGTCCGTCCGTCCGTCCGTCCGTCCGTCCGTCCGTCCGTCCGTCCGTCCGTCCATCCATCCATCCATCCATCCATCCATCCATCCATCCATCCATCCATCCATCCATCCATCCATCCATCCATCCATCCATCCATCCATCCATCCATCCATCCATCCATCCATCCATCCATCCATCCATCCATCCATCCATCCATCCATCCATCCATCCATCCATCCATCCATCCATCCACCCATCCACCCATCCATCCATCCATCCATCCATCCATCCATCCATCCATCCATAAATAACGAATTAATAATCGCAATTGTCAGTATAGAAATTGCGCTAAAAACTTATGTTTACATACTTTAAAGTACTGTTAGAACCGATGAAATAAGAAATGACTGCTTGTGGTTTTATGGTAGGCTACACCAGTTCTGTTGATTGGTGTCGGGAGAATGTGTTCAGTCATCCTTATAGTCAGCACGTGAACTCGTTCAACCGTAAATCCCTTTTGTTTCGTAGGTTTTCGAAGCTTTAGCAGTAATGACATGACTCTTGTAGGTGCTTGGTGTTTACATGTCATTCAGCCTACATTCAAACACATGTCATCCACATGTCATTTCGCCTACACATCATAAACACGTTTTGTACATGTCATATGTGCATTCATTCACACGTCATATGCATTTACATCAACCCGAGAAGCTGGCTACACGATTTTATTCATGCTTATACGATGTAGAGAAGCGATGTGCCAATTACAACACGTTCTTTCATGTTCCAACCAAAGACTACTTAATTTACCTTATCAACTTTCTTAGAATACGAAATATAAATTGTCCTTTATTTTTATTTTTTACAAAATGGCCGACAGAATATCGTATGATGAATTCACTGCCCGCAAGCTAAAGAAATGTTTACCATCACTTGACCTACTGAGCTAGAAGACGATTGGCTAAAGCCTCCAAAACCTCCCATCTTCCCCCCTACCCCCAGTGCAGATGTGTACATCTTGGTGTTTGTTTTACCTAATGAAGCGAGGCTCATTTCGTCGAATGCTTAAAAAACCCAATTGTAAATATTTAAATGTTGAGCTTCACCAGTTCCCCTTATATATGTGCCCCCCCCCATCACCCCCCACAAAAAGTTTAAGCAAGCAGACTTCAAAACACTTTGTTTTGTCCTGACGATTTCACTGTCAAAACATCCCAAACAAGTTTTGTCAAAAAATAAAATATGCAATTTTTTTTTTTAAAAACCACTTCTCAAGACACTGTTGTAATGTAAAGGATAAAATTCAATTTGATGTGTATGTCTTTTATTTTATTATAACGTCAAACTGTTTGTCATGTGACAACATATGATTTGTTCACCTACTTTTGTAAAGTTGTTGTCAATTATTTATGTCATGTTCACATATAATGTGGTGTTGTAAAGTTATTGTCAAGTATTTATGTCATGTTCACATATAATGTGGTTTACCTACTTTTGTAAAGTTATTGTCAATTATTTATGTCATGTTCACATATAATGTGGTGTTGTACAGTTATTGTCAACTATTTAAGTCAAGTTCACATATAATGTGGTTTACCTACTGTTGTAAAGTTATTGTCAACTATTTATGTCATGTTCACATATAATGTGGTTTACTTACTTTTGTAAAGTTATTGTCAACTACGTCGTGTTTAAATATAATGTCGTTCATCTATTGGTGCTAACCATTGAACACTCCTGTTGTCAAGGGCAACCGACCAGTCGCAGGCTCCCCATGGCCACAGCCAAAAACTTGGACACGGGTCAACGAGACATTGACCTTCAACCCTGACCAGTTGACCCTCGTGACGAACGTGTCATGTGACCTGATCGAGCATGCGTACTCAAGGCTGTCTGACCGTCTGAAAACAATCTCCGCATCTGTTGGTGGGTCAAGCGTGACCCCGCCCAGTACAGGGTCAAGGTTACGAGTTTTCCTGCAGCCGAAGAATAAGAGTTGTCCCGGATACCCCCGGCACGGCATGGCAGAAGATTGTACGTAACCCCCAGCTAGAATATGCTCAGACTGTTATCAGACTACATCAAAATTATGAAGAAATTTGCCCCTATAAATTATAATTCTTTCAGTAAATTGGCTTTTTAGAAGTGCAGCTAGGGGAGGTAAAACGGTGAATGGGATTAATTTAAAAAAAAACATAATTCAGTGTATTTCTTATCGTGTATGAAAGATTAAGTTTACATTTGTTTTCTTTGATTAAATAATTAAAATACTCTGAAAATTAAAGAATTAGGTTTATTTTACCATAACCATGTTTGTTTTAATTTAAACTAACATCACAAACATTGCATCACTGTAAAAATATTAAATTGTTTTTGTGTTTTAATATTTAACAGATAGCATTTTCATCACGGACAATGTAACCATTTCATCCACTGAAATCTGGGGCCTAATCTGGGGTTTGTAATGTATGTGTTTTGTTCTGTTGGTCTACAGCTTGTCTTGTCATTCGTTTAACTTTGGCGAGATATTAAAGGGTTGTATGTAAAACAAATTTTTTTAATACTTCCAAATTTCCACGAAAAAAGACACAATGAGGATGTTGAGTAATGAATGAATTGATGAGGGTTTTAATGAGGTTTTTAATAAGAGTATTATTGTGATTACTTAATAAGAGTGCCTCTACTAATTATACTAATTATCCAAATTTATTTTAGCGCTAGAGACTTTAAGCCAGCTCATGTATATGATAGATGGGAAGGTAAGACAAAGTACATTGTATATATATATATATATATATATATATATATATATATATATATATATAAGGTTCATATTCATGCAACACATTCATACTGCACATGATTCAGATACAACATAATACGTTGCTACATTTATATTGCTCAATGTGTTATATGAGTGTAAAATACCGTGCATCCACCTTAGTAATTCAATTTAATGAAAAAAATTTGACCGCTTACATCAGGAAGAGGACTTTTATTTAACAATATTATATAAATAAGGTGACTTTATTTTTTGTTCATCAACAAGAGACATAACTATTTTATTTAACACTGGTACATTAACAAAGGGACATAACAATTTAATTTAACAGTGATACCTCAACAAAGGGACATAACTATTTTATTTACCAGTGGTACATCAACAAAGGGACTGTACTCGACAAGCCAAGGTTCTCATATCGTGGTCTTCATCTGGACACAGCCAGACATTTTTATCCCGTGGACATTTTGAAGAAAAATCTGGTTAGTTTAGTCGTGATGTGAGTCGTGATGTTAGTCGTGATGTTAGTCGTGGTGTTAGTCGTGATGTTAGTGGAGATGTTAGTCATGGTGTTAGTGGTGATGTTAGTGGTGATGTTAGTGGTGATGTTAGTCGTGATGGTAGTCGTGATGTTAGTCATGATGTTACTCGTGATGTTAGTCGTGATGATAGTCGTGATGTTAGTGGTGATGTTAGTGGTGATGTTATTTGTGATGTTAGTGGTCATGTTAGTCGTGATGTTAGTGGTTATGTTAGTCGTGATGTTAGTCGTGATGTTAGTCGTTATGTTAGTCGTGTGGTTAGTCGTTATGTTAGTCGTGTGGTTAGTCGTGATGTTAGTCGTGATGTTAGTCGTGATGTTAGTCGTGATGTTAGTCATGATGTTAGTCGTGATGTTAGTCGTGATGTTAGTCGTGATGTTAGTCGTGATGTTAGTCGTGATGTTAGTGGTGTTAGTCGTAGTGTTAGTCGTGATGTTAGTCGTGATGTTAGTCGTGATGTTAGTCGTGATGTTAGTCGTGATGTTAGTGGTGATGTTAGTCGTGATGTTAGTCGTGATGTTAGTGGTGATGTTGGTCGTGATGTTAGTCGTGATGTTAGTCGTGATGTTAGTCGTGATGTTAGTCGTGATGTTAGTCGTGATGTTAGTCATGATGTTAGTCGTGATGTTAGTCGTGATGTTAGTCGTGATGTTAGTCATGATGTTAGTCGTGATGTTAGTGGTGTTAGTCGTAGTGTTAGTCGTGATGTTAGTCGTGATGTTAGTCGTGATGTTAGTCGTGATGTTAGATGTGATGTTGTTAGTGGTGTTAATTGTGATGTTAGAGGTGATGTTAATTGTTATGCTCATCGTATTCGCAGCATTAATGAGCTTAACATAAACTAATTAGAATTTTTATAACAATGTAACAATGACAAGAAATATTTGTTCGAATTAAACGCCGAATGCTGACTAAAAATTAAGCTATGCAAACTGTACTATCTTTGTCATTCTGACACGGATGTCATGTTAGTGTCATTAATAACCCTTGATGCCATGTCTGTGTCATTAGTACGGAAGTTGTCTAGATTGTGTCATTTGTAACCCTGATGTCATGCATATGTCATGAGTACCGAAGTTGTCTTGTTTGTGTCATTTCTACACAGGATATCATGTATATGTTATTTATAACCAGGGTGTCATAGGTAAACCAGAATGTCTTTTATACATATGATGTCATGTTTGTGTCATTAATAACCCAGGATGTCATGCATGTGACATTTGTACCCCTGATGTCATGCATGTGTTATTTATTATCAGGATGACATAAGTGACACATAATGTCATATTTGTATGAATTGTATCCAGGTTGTCATCAGTGTTTCTTCCAGATTTTTTCTCATTGGAAAGGGGGGGGGGTGCACTTGATATTTTCGGGGGGGGGGGGGGTCAACATTTTCTGGGGGGGGGGGGGGGGGTAAAAGTATATATTTTCTATATAAACTTCATTTTGTTCGGGGGGCAGTAGACTTTCTTCGGGGTGGGGGGAGGGGCATTACGCCCAACTAAGAGATGCCTGTAAGAAACTCTGGATGTCAAATAAATGTCATTAGTAAGCCATGATGTCATGAATCTGTCATTTGTACCCAGGATGTCATGGCGATGAACAAATTCAACGTCTTCCACTGGCATATCGTGGATGCTCAGTCTTTTCCTTTCGAAAGTAAAACCTACCCAAACCTTACACTAAAGGTGAGACAACCTACCCAAAGCTTACACTAAAGGTGAGACAATCTACCCAAAGCTTACACTAAAGGCGAGACAAAACCTACCAAAACCTTACACTAAAGGTGAGACAAAACCTACCTATAATAGATTGACGACAGAAGCCTGTGGTTGTATATAACACATTTAATGGGTCTAACTACATCACGATGGTAAGACACAGAGAGGACGGACGGAAGTACACAAGGGACATCACTCAAGATAACAATAATATAAATATAATACTAATACAGAGAGTGAGTTCCCTTGACCTCACAATTAACTCAATCTATTACATCCCTTTACCCTTAGAACACAATAACACATCTCTCAATAGAACAATTGATAGTATCCTAAAATCACCAATTATATTGTAACATGAACACTATGGTAGATTACATCCTTACAAACAATGCACAATATGCTACAACATAATCAAGATACAAAACAATAATGTCAAAGTCCTCTTGACCTTTAAAATCATAGGTCTAACTTATTTGGGACTTTGATTGTCCTGCTTGACCTTCTCAGTGGCTTCTGATTTGGTGACTCAAGATTCTGACCATCTGGATTCTCTATCTCAGGAGGTCTAGGATTTAAATCATTAACTCCAGAATTTACATTTTCTGACTCCAGACAACTTGGTTCACTCATATCAACAGAACTTGGTTGTAGAACAAACTGAGTTGGTGTGAACTGTTCAGATTTGGTGGGATTGGCAGATTCACACTTATTATCTGCACAAGTTATTTTTAACTGGTCTGCATGTCTACGGACAATAAGTCCATCATTTGTTTTTACTTTATAAGACACAGGTCCTGTACATTGAACAATTTGACCTGGAACCCATTTTTCCTTTCTCCCATAATTTCTTAGATACACATTATCATTAACTGCAAATTCTCTTTCAATGGATGATTTGTCATGATTTACTTTTTGTGTATGTTGATGTTGGGAAACAGACCTTTGAAAAGTTGGATGTAGTAGGTCAAGATGAGTTTTAATTTTCCTAACACATAGCAATTCACATGGTGCAACACCTGTTGTTATATGAGGAGTTGTGCGGTATTTGGTTAAGAACCTGTTTACTCTTTCTCTAAGAGAAAACTTGTTACCGGTATTCATTTTTACCATAGCGGTTTTGAATATGCCTACCGCTCTTTCAGCTAAACCATTCCCAGCAGGATGATAGGGGGATGTGGTTATATGCTCAATACCATTTGCCACACAAAACAGTTTAAACTCATGAGCTGTGAAACTAGGCCCATTATCTGAAACAATTTGATCTGGTAATCCATGAGTTGAAAATATTTCCTTAAGTTCTATAATGGTATCATTTGCAGTGATTGTGTTCATGATTTTAACTTCTAACCATTTAGAATGTGAATCAATAACAATTAAGAACATTTTGTTCATGAAAGGTCCTGCGAAATCTATATGTATACGTTTCCATGGTTCGATTGGCCAGTCCCAGTTTTGCAAAGGTGCTGTAGCTGGTTGATTTGAATGTTGTGCACAGCTTGAACAAAGTTTTACATATTTTTCAATATCAGCATCCATATGTGGCCACCAGAACCATGATCTTGCTAGACTCTTCATTTTGGAAGAACCAAGATGAGTATCATGTAAAGTTCTTAAAACTTCTTTTTGTAACATTTTGGGGATAATTACTCTTGACCCCCATAGTATACATCCATCTTCTAGACTTAACTCTGTTTTTCTTATTTTATATGGCTTTAAGTCCTCATTCACTGACTCTTCAGGCCAACCATTCTTACAGTACTCATATACTTTTATTAAGCACTCATCTTTTTGTGTTTCTCTCTTAATATCATTCACATTTATATTGGAGTTATCCATGATAGTGAAGAGAACAAAAACATCTTCTGGTACATAGCTCAGGCTTTGGTTTTTTAAAGGTAATCTACTAAGACTATCTGCACTATTCTCAGATCCAGGTTTGTATTTCAATTCATAATTGTATGCAGTTAGTGTGATAGCCCATCTTTGAATTCTTGGTGAGGCATGCTCAGGTAGGGTTTTGTTTTCTCCAAATAAACCTAGCAATGGTTTATGATCTGTAAAGATGGTGAACTTCCTACCAAACAGAAACTTATGAAATTTCTTAACACCAAAAATGATGCCTAAGCCTTCCCTATCTAACTGAGAATAATTTTTCTCAGCCTGATTCAAAGATCTACTGGCAAAAGCAATGGGTCTGTCACCCTTCTCATCCATGTGGGACAAGACTGCTCCTACACCATCTGGTGAAGCATCACATGTCAATACAAGTCTTTTCCCTGGGTCATAGTGAGTTAGTAAGGTGTCAGCAGACAAAGCCTCTTTTGCTGTGTTAAAAGCAGTATCTTGTTGTTTACCCCAGTGCCAAGTTGCATTTTTCTGTAGCAGCTTGTACAGTGGTGATAGTTTACCAGACAGATTCCCTATGAACTTTGCATAGTAATTTATTAAGCCCAAAAAAGCTCTTAGTTGTTGAGTATTTTCAGGTTTGGGTGCTTCCTTAATGGCTTTTGTTTTCTCAGGTTGAGGTCTGATGCCTTGCTTGCTTAATATATAACCAAGAAAACTAATTTCTGTCAGCATGAATTGACATTTATCTTTGTTTATCTTTAAACCTTTTTCACCAACAATTTTTAATACTTTATCAAGTGTTTTAAGATGTTCAGTGTCATTCTTACCAGTTATGTACACATTGTCAAAGTACACACAAACATTTGGAATGTCCTTAAAAATACTGTCCATGACAGCTTGGAAAATTCCAGGGCTGGATGATATGCCAAAACATAGTCTTTCATATTGGTAGAGTCCTTTATGTGTGTTTATTGTCGTATAGACTTTTGAATCTGGATGCAGTTCTAGTTGAGTGTAAGCATGACTAAAGTCTAATTCAGTGAATTTGTCTCCTCCTGCCAAATTCAAAGAAATTTCCTCAATGTTAGGTATAGGGTACCTATTTAGCTCTATTTGCTTATTCAGTGTAGTTTTATAATCTCCACAAATTCTTATAGAACCATCCTTCTTTAACACTGGCACAATGGGTGTCGCCCAATCGGAATAGTCTACCTTCTTTATAATGCCATTAGATTCCAATCTACTTAGCTCATTTTCAATTTTATTCCTCATTGCATAAGGTGGAACTCTAGCTTTGCAGTATCTTGGATTTGTATCTTTAATGCTTAACTTCACTGTTCTATCATTTAGTAATCCAGAGTTACCAAAAACACATTTATTTTCAGATATTACTTTATCTAGTGAAGTAAGACTAGATTCTTTTACATTCTTCAATGAACAAATACTCTCCCAATTTAACTTAAGATCACTTAACCAGTTCCTACCTAGTAATGGCGGTCCATTTCCTTCAACCACAAGAAGAGGAAGTTTAACACTTTGACCATTATAACTTACATGAACCATACACTCTCCTATTACCGGAACATTGTCACCAGTGTATGTTGTTAGACACTTGTGACACGGCTGTAGAGGCACTGATTCTCCTTTGACAGCGTCAAAATCTTTCTTTGTTATGACTGTTAGAGATGCTCCAGTGTCAAGTTGGAAGCTGATGCTCTTACCGTTGATATTAACTTGTACATTGATGGGAGCATGACTTATTGATTTAACAGAGAACAGGTTGAAATCCGGCTGCAAATCAATTTGAGCATTTTCACAGGTAGAGTGGTTCATTGGTTGGGTTAGGTAGTCTTGGTGAGAGTTAACATAGTGCTGCTTTTGGTTGCGGTACTGTCTTGACTGGCTAGATTTAGCAACAGACGAAGACTTTGTGAAGCAGGCCTTGGCAATGTGACCTTGCTTACCGCACTTATAACAAGTTGCTAACTTGAACTTGCACCGATGAGATGCATGGGGACCTTTGCATCGATGACATTTTTGATAATTATTACTAGATTTAGATCTAGGACTTGAACGAGCAGGGTGTTTAGCATAAGTTGGAATGCTCTGATGGGGTTGATGTTTATTGACTAACCTGCTGTTTACTGCATGGATCCCTGAAGGCGTTAGAGATTTCGCCGCATCTGATGATTGCTGGATTGAAGTTGCAAGTTGTATTGCTTTTTCTAATGTTAGATCTGACTCGAGCAGCAACTTTCTTTGAATATCAGGGCTGTTTACACCTGTCACAAACTTTTCACATAGTCTGTCAGACAGCGTTTCTCCAAATTCACAGAATCTACTTAAATGACGTAAAGCAGCAACATATTATGATATTGACTCGTTTGGTTGACGAGTCCTACTGTCAAATCTAGCTCTACATAGAAACTTTGATGGGGTAGGCGCATGGTGGTCTGTTAGCAATTTGCTCAGCTCGTTAAAGCTCTTGGTAGTTAGACTGGCTGGTGCGCATAAGTCTTTTAGTAGCCTAAATTGTTGAGGCCCTATGACTGTTAACAAAACAGCTCTCTTTTTGGCTTCTATCGTCACGTCGTTAGCTTCTAGGTAAAAGCTTAACCTCTCTAGGTAATCTTGAATGATTTCATCATTCGCATCAAATTCTTTTATTTGGCCATACAGCGCCATAATTCTAGAAATAATTAGCTAATAAGCTCTAGCAAACCTCTTTTTTGCGTAAGTAGGTGCTCTTTCTAGTAGATGTTTATCCTTCGTCGCCAGTTATAATAGATTGACGACAGAAGCCTGTGGTTGTATATAACACATTTAATGGGTCTAACTACATCACGATGGTAAGACACAGAGAGGACGGACGGAAGTACACAAGGGACATCACTCAAGATAACAATAATATAAATATAATACTAATACAGAGAGTGAGTTCCCTTGACCTCACAATTAACTCAATCTATTACACTACCTAACCTAACAATCAAGTTTCAGGTGGAATAATTTCATTAAATATACATTAAATACAATATATTAATGAAATATACATTGAATACCAAATGATAATTAAATATAGAGAATTTTAAATCATTTTTCAACAAACCTCTATCTCTCATACTATGAAATAAATTTAAAAAAAAAACATTAAAAAAATAAAAGTATTTACACGAAGTAATTTGGGTAATCGTGACTTTATGATATTAATTATTGAGTGACACAACTGACATGATTTTTTTTTACATTGTGCTTGCTTTCTTATAATTATAGGTTGTATCAATTAATTTCTTATATTTTGAGATCGAATCAGTTCCTTCAATTTAATAATAATAAGCGACATTTAAAAAATAAGTTTTAGTCAATTTAGTTTTGTAATTCATGTGAGGAATATTTATGGTCTAAGGGAGTTAACTGTATAAATGTTTTCAAAAAAGTTTTCTATAGAGTTGCCTTTCTTTTTTACCAAAATTAAAAAAAAAAAGGTACGGTAAATTGAATTTTTTTATCTAAAGTATTATGTAACAAATGAAATATTGTTAAAAACTATATTTTGAAATATATAACAGTAACCCATTTATTAGAAAATATGTCGTCATTTATCTGATAATTCAGTTTACAAAAGGTGTTTAATGTTTAATATAGCCTTAAAAATATGTTTTATAGCACAGTAAATACAACTAACGTTTTTACCGTTTTGGTTCAACATATAGATCTAGTCACGATTAAGAAAATATTCTTTTCAAAAATAAAATAATTTAAAAAAATGTTAACAATTTTTTTTAGGAAAAGGGAAGTAACAAGTATTTTACTTAAGATTATTTTGTTTTCTAGAGTTATATACCATTCTGTACAATAAAACAAAATGACTTTTTTGTTGTGTACAATTAAATGGCATCTTTAATTTTTAAAATTCATTTTGTTTTACTAGAGTTGCTTCCCCAAATAATATTTGACCTTAGGCCTAGATATTTTACATTTCTCGTCAATCAATGTAATTTCCATCTTATACAGCTGTATTAGAAGAGGAATATCAAGCACTTTCTTGCATTTAAAAAAAATCGTTATGAATTTTTTTATCAGCTAAACATATTAATAAGTAAAACAGTTAATGAATTGATTAAAATTTACACAAAATTACTTTGAGAGAAGCTATGGGCATTTATTTAAACGACTAATTCAAGTTACGGAATATGCTTTATTTACACAAAGATAGAACGGGATGCTATACCCGATTTATAAATTGAAACTTCCACAAGGATAAATATTTTGATCAGTATTACAATGTGTTAATATTAAAAATAAATAATAAATAACAATATTTTAAAAAAATGTTTTACGGTTGTTTTTCTATTTGCACTCAATGTATCTCTAATAATATTTGTGAATCTCAATTAAGATAATTAATTTAAATTAATTATTAAATTTAGTAGTACCCATAACGTTAATTAAAAATTAGCAATAGTTAAGTGTCTTTTTAAATAAGTAAAATTAATTGCAAGTTTGAAGAATAACTTGGAAGTAAAGAATTTTTTTTTTAAATGTTGTTTTCAGGGCGCGTACACTCCACGCCTAGTCTACAGACAGAGCGACGTGCGCGAGATTATCGAGTTGGCCAGACTTCGTGGCATTAGGGTGTTGCCAGAGTTTGATACACCTGGACATGCGCACTCGTGGGGTAAAGGTCATCCGGGTGAGCAATAATGTTTATAATTAAAGTTATTAATTATTTTTATGGTAATATAGTTTATAATTCACGTTATTAATTATTATTATGGTAATAAGGCCTGTAATTCACGTTATTAATTATTATGATAGTAATAATGTCAATAATTCACGTTATTAATTATTATTATGGTAATAATGTCTATAATTCACGTTATTAATTATTATTATGGTAATATAGTTTATAATTCACGTTATTAATTATTATTATGGTAATAAGGCCTATAATTCACGTTATTAATTATTATGATGGTAATAAGGCCTATAATTCACGTTATTAATTATTATTATGGTAATAATGTCAATAATTCACGTTATTAATTATTATTATGGTAATAATGTCTATAATTCACGTTATTAGATATTATTATGGTAATAATGTCTATAATTCACGTTATTATGGTAATACTGTTTATATTTCACAATAGTATGGTAATAATATTTATAATTCACGCTATTATTATAAGAATGTTTATCATTAACGTTATAATTTTATGGAATTTATTTTTTCTGCTGTGATAAATTATCAATAAAATCCAAACGAAATTCATCACTGAAAACGTATGCTTAATTAAGTTAATTTCTATAGTTAAGTGAATTTCATATTTCTTATACACCTTGTTCGGTGCTAAAGATTAAATGTGATAGATCTAAATACAAGGCATCTATTTGATAGCCTGAGACTATGGGGTGCCATTAGAACTATATGATAGTGTTAACACACTACACCAACTGACTTAACCCTAACTGACGAGCCATCTCTTGTGTCCCAGAACTGCTGACGTCATGCTACAACAAAGGTCAGCCTGACCAGGCCGTGTACCCGCGACACGCAGAGAGGGAAAACTTTGACCCCACCAAAAACGAGACCTTCACCTTTCTGTCCAACTTCTTCGCTGAGGTCAAGTCAGTCTTTGTGGATGATTTTATCCACATGGGAATGGATGAGGCCCACTACATGTGCTGGTAAAGTAGAGTTGTCGTGTAGCCTCTAGTGTTGGGTGAGTGACGAGATGAGAGAAACCACGTCGAGAGTGAGTCGAGCGATAGAACCATTGGCATATAACGTGAGTGGTCTGGGTTTGAATCTTCGTGAATAAGACTATTACGACGCACAGGTCGACCCACATGACATCCTATGACATCAATGACATGTAGTCAACAGTAAACAATCTTTAAAGTACAAATACAATAATAACTATAAAACAATAGGCAAGACCGCTGAGGGTCTATAATGTAAAAGAAAACTTTAAAAGAAAAAGACGAATTAATACAAGGATATTTTGCTCCATCCACTCATATGAACGACAGAAACATGTGTATAAAGTAAAGAATCATCTTTAGACCTAGCCATCCTTTGGGCAGGTGAAGTAGAGCATACGTTTTTCGTCCTCGGCATTGGAAAGAAATGTGGGGTCAGCACTTTATCCAGCCACCTTTACTTTCCCTAACATGAGTTATGTACCCATCATAGTTTGGACATTCCACTGACTCAAACCCGGATTCGAACTCGAGACTTCAGTGTTAGCAGCCTAGCGCTCTAGCGCTTAGGCCACGCCGTCCAATCAGGTGTAATTAGTCTTAAGATAATAAATACCTACAACAGGGAGTCGAGTCCAGTGATCGCCAAGTTCATGGCCGAACTCGGCATTCCTGCAGGGAACTACAGCGGTCTGGAATCTTACTTCAGCCAGAGACTGCTGGACATCATGGGTCAGATGGGGAAGCGTGTCGTCATATGGGAGGACCCAGTCAACCATGGCGCTAACGTAGGTGGACGGTCTACATGAAGGTTGGCATGACATGAGTGTGTGTGTTTGTGGGGGGGGGGTGGTTTGTGTGAAATGGTGTGGTGATGGTGTGTGTGTTTTGTGTGTGAGAAGCTTGGATTGTGTGTTGGATGGCCAATTAAATCTATCGTGAATGGGGAGGGGGCAATTAAACTCTATGGACGGTCAACTAAACCTATCGTGACAGCCAACTAAACCTACATGGACGGCCAACTAAACCTATTTGGACGGCCAACTAAACCTACCTGGACGGTCAACTAAACCTACCTGGACGGCCAACTAAACCTATTTGGACGGCCAGCTAAACCTACCCTTGTGTTCCAGATCTCCCATAGCGCCTGGGTCCAGGTCTGGAAGGACAGCAACCAGGCCCTGGAGACCACCCCACCCTGGCAGACCCACCTCCTACAGGCCGTCAGGCTCGGCTATGACGTCATCTTCTCCTCCTGCTGGTACCTGAATAAGATCGCCTACGGCCAGGACTGGAAGAATTTTTACACCTGCGACCCGTACAACATCGCAGGTGAGAGCTTGATATGATACATGGCTATGTAACGTAATCGAACAATTTAATGAATACAAAACAGTTTTGAAAGAAAATGTGTTGATGTACAAACTGTACGCATCAATGTTTTTAAACAAGTTCTATACAACAATGTTTTGAAACAAATTCTACGCAACATTGTTTAGAAACAAACTCTATGCTACAATGTTTTTAAACATGGTCTTGAACCAATGTTTTGAAAAAAATTGTATGCAAATATGTTTTGTAGAAAATTTTATGCAACAATGTGTTGAAACATGTTCCTTAAAACAATCTTTTAAAACATATTCCTTAAAACAATGTTTGAAGCATATTTCTTAAAACAATGTTTTGAAACATGTTCCTAAAACAATAATTTGAAACATGTTCCTGAAACAATGTTTTGAAACATGTTCCTGAAACAATGTTTTGAAACATGTTTCTGAAACAAATCTATGTTCCAGACTCTGCCACTGCCGAAGAACTCAACAGGATCCGGGGTGGGGAGGCGTGCACGTGGAGTGAGTACATTGACGAGCACAGCCTGTTGTCAGTCATTTGGTGAGTAGGTCAATCTGTTGTCAGTCATTTGGTGAGTAGGTCAATCTGTTGTCAGTCATTTGGTGAGTAGGTCAATCTGTTGTCAGTCATTTGGTGAGTAGGTCAATCTGTTGTCAGTCATTTGGTGAGTAGGTCAATCTGTTGTCAGTCATTTGGTAAGTAGGTCACACGGTATTCGTCTCAGATACGTCACTAGCTCAGTTGGTTTACATGCGTGTCAGGGGGCGACTGGATTCAACAGATACCAGTGTTTTTTCCAGTCTTTTTTTTTCTACAGAAGGGTACTTGAAATTTCCGGGGGACGGGTGGGGGGTGGGGGACGGACTAAAATTTCCAGGGGTGGGGGGGGGGGGGGGCGGACACTGTTAAAATTATGTATTTTTTTTTATCAATTAAATTTCGTTCGGGGAGTGTGTGTGTGTGTGGGGGGGGGGGGGGGGCGGTAGATTTTCCATATGATCGTCTGCGTGGTGATCCGTCACGTGATGGATGTCACGTGACTTATAATCGTCTGCTTTCAGGCCGAGAGCTTCTGCCGTGGCTGAACGGTTGTGGAGTGACGTCACAGTGAACGACACAGATGACGCGACGTTTCGATTAGATCAGCACCGGTGCCGGATGGTGAGGTAGGACATGGTGAGGTAGGACAGGGTGAGGTAGGACACGGTGAGGTAGACACGGTGAGGTAGGACATGGTGAAGTAGGACATGGTGAGGTAGGACATGGTGAGGTAGATATGGTGAGGTAGGACATGGTGAGGTAGGACATGGTGAGGTAGGACATGGTGAGGTAGGACATGGTGAGGTAGGACATGGTGAGGTAGATATGGTGAGGTAGGACATGGTGAGGTAGGACATGGTGAGGTAGGACATGGTGAGGTAGGACATGGTGAGGTAGGACATGGTGAGGTAGATATGGTGAGGTAGGACATGGTGAGGTAGGACATGGTGAGGTAGGACATGGTGAGGTAGGACATGGTGAGGTAGGACATGGTGAGGTAGATATGGTGAGGTAGGACATCGTGAGGTAGGACATGGTGAGGTAGGACATGGCGAGGCAGCAAATGTTGTGGGACATGATGGAGTGGACATGATGAGGTAGAAACGGTGAGGTAGGACATGGTGAGGTAGGACATGGTGAGGTAAGACATGGTGAGGTAGGACATGGTGAAGTAGGACATGGTGAGGTAGGACACGGTGAGGTAGACACGGTGAGGTAGGACATGGTGAGGTAGGACATTGTGAGGTAGGACATTGTGAGGTAGAACAGGGTGAGGTAGGACACGGTGAGGTAGACACGGTGAGGTAGGACATGGTGAAGTAGGACATGGTGAGGTAAGACATGGTGAGGTAGGACATGGTGAGGTATGATATGGTGAGGTAGGACATGGTGAGGTCGGACATGGTGAGGTAGGACATGGTGAGGTAGATATGGTGAGGTAGGACATTGTGAGGTAGGACATGGTGAGGTAAGACATGGTGAGGTAGGACATGGTGAAGTAGGACATGGTGAGGTAGGACATGGTGAGGTAGGACATGGTGAGTAGGACATAGTGAGGTGGATATAGTTAGGTAGGACATGGTGAGGTAGGACATGGTGAGGTAGGACATGGTGAGGTAGGACATGGTGAGGTAGGACATGGTGAGGTAGTACATGATGAGGTAGGACATGATGAGGTAGGACATGATGAGGTAGGACATGATGAGGTAGGACATGATGAGGTAGGACATGATGAGGTAGGACATGATGAGGTAGGACATGATGAGGTAGGACATGGTGAGGTAAGACATGGTGAGGTAGGACATGGTGAGGTAGGACATTGTGAGGTAGGACACGGTGAGGTAGGACATTGTGAGGTAGGACATGGTGAGGTAGGACATGGTGAGGTAGGACATGGTGAGGTAGGACATTTTGAGGTAGGACATTGTGAGGTAGGACATGGTGAGGTAGGACATGGTGAGGTAGGACATGATGAGGTAGGACATGATGAGGTAGGACATGATGAGGTAGGACATGATGAGGTAGGACATGGTGAGGTAGGACATGGTGAGGTAGGACATGGTGAGGTAGGACATGGTGAGGTAGGACATGGTGAGGTAGGACATTGTGAGGTAGGACATTGTGAGGTAGGACATTGTGAGGTATGACATGGTGAGTAAGAACATGGTGAGGTAGACGTCAATTAACGTTCTCCTTACATGGAAGCTGTCAGCAACCTTTCTATTATACTAGGCATGCTGCCCAGCTTCGCTTAGGCTTTCGAAAACATTGAGAATTTGAATGCTTAATTCGCCCGAAGGTCGGTCTACGACCTCAAGAGTTATGAAGAGGTTCCTCCGTGGACATTTTTTTTCGATTTATAGCTCATATAAGGTACCGGTCAGTCGAGGTCAGTTTTGACCCCAACATCGTAGACTTTTCGGCCAACCGGCCCCCCGTGTTCTGTCGCACCAAGGCAAGATCATGCCAAATTTGAAGCGCCTGCGGCGCCGGGAAGTGCCCTATTGGACACCCGACAATCTAGATCTAGATCTAGATTCCTAAAAGAATTTTTTTTTAAGTTTAGCCCGAGCATAATAAAAAAGAATACATTAACCAAGTTGACTTGCTGTGTCTCGAACCCGCACCACCTGCGTGGTTTAATGTACACTAACATCTCCGCTATTTAGTCACCTTATAAAATACGGAGAATGAAACACGTATTTTAAAATCTTAACTTACGCGAATATGCCTATTCTTTCAAATTAATTTTTTATCCCAAATTAGCCAGTTCATAACAAAGATTTTGTATAAAATAAATAAGTCTTGAAATAGTTTAGTCCTAATATAGAAATTTATTTTTGGAATTGATTTTAGAGAAGTTAGAGTCTAAATCTAGATCTTAGCGTCTACGTCTAGATCTAGTTAATAAGTTATTGCGTAGATTTAGATTTAGATTTAGTCTAGAATCTCTAGATCTAGAATCCAAATACATAAAATAAATTTGTGAGTTTAGACCGGAAAAATTGTATTGTATACATTTCATAGTGTACGTAGATCTAAATCAAATTTGAATGAAATAGTTCATTTCTTTTCATTCTAAACACGGCAGATGACGTCATTAGTTAATGTATAAGCAATAGTGACGTGTGACCTACTTAGGTCGAGTCAGGTTCTATTTTTATTTTGACATTGTATAATACCTTATATGGAGTGATTGTGCAACATAGAAATTTTCCATTAAGATCTGATTGAATGATTCTGGTCAGATGACTATCCCAACCAATGGCTACATGAGTTGAGGATAATCTCCCCTGTGGCAGAAGTCTTTAATTGCACCGCACACTCGCCACACGTGGCAGTTTTACCTTGATCAGGCAGCCGTCCATATTGTCCGGCTATAGACTCTGACCATTTGAACGTGAGAGAACTTAAGTCCTGTGTGTGCTACGCTTTCTTAAGTTGATTTAGTCTTCTAGTATAATATTACTTGTCGCCAAGTAATTCTTGAAGCTATAGCAGTGTTGTGTGGCCTGTGGCTATTTATTTTAGGCAGTGTAGAAATCTGTGATAGTGTTTTTTCCTACACTCTGTAAGTTGGGTTTTGATATTTTATACATTAAATATTTTATCTAGTTTCACCTTGTGTTCTGCCACAACTGTGTTCGCTGATTAAAGGTTGTATGTAGATTGGATGAGTGTTAATTACAATAGTATCACTAGTTTCCCCTAGACATCGAATTCGAGCCCTAGTGTGCCGTTGTGTTAGTATTCATCCATTTAAGCCGTACGGCATTTGCATATAACCCCGAAAAAAGAATCCGGGGACGTTCACCTTCTATTTGGCTGATAGATAGGGGACGTTACAAAGTGGGGGCTCGCCGAGATTTAATCTGTCGTTCCAGTTGTGGGTTATATCAGTAAGCACTAAGTTTAGTTTGATTTAGTTGTGTTTATATCCAGTGAAGCCGTGTTATTGAAACGCGCGCAAGGCTAGGATTATCTAGGTCAATAGCCAGACGTGTCGTCCTAGATTGAAGAGGTCAAGTACACGGCCCAACGCACCGTGTTAAGTTAGTGAACCTAGGCTTGTTGTGATTTGAAAGTTAGTGTTATGGAATCTTTTTTGGCTAATCCCACGGTTGAAGATGTAGAAAAGTTGAGTAGAAAAGTTTTGGTTAGTGTTGTTAAGGAATTGAAATTGGATTATTCTGTTACGCAGAAATCAGAGGTGTTGAGAGATAAAATTGTTGTTCATTTCATTAATGAAGGTGTATTTGATGAAAGTTTGTTGGCGGATGTGTTACTTCGCGAGGAGAAACCTCTAGAAGAGAGGGAGCTTTTGTTAAAAGAAAAGGAGTTTGAAACTAAAAGTGCTTTAGAGAAGGAGAAAGTTGCTTTAGAGAAACAGGAGTTAGAGGCTAAAATTGCTTTAGATAAGAGGAGGTTGGAATTAGAGTTTGGTCAAGTTAGTGATGTCACTTCTCTGGTAGATCCAAAAAAGTTGTCGGTAGGGCAAGTGATTGCCAAATTTGGGAAATTAGTTCCTAAATTTGATGAAACAGATTTGGTCGTTTTCTTTAACTCATTTGAGAGTTTAGCGAAGACATGTGAATGGCCCGAAACTTCCATTACTGCTTTATTGAGCTCGGTCCTTACTGGGAAAGCTGCAAAAACATACCAGGCACTCTCTCACGACGTTCAAAATAACTATAGTTTGGTCAAGACTGCCATTTTGAAGGCCTACGCACTGACGCCCGAGGCCTATCGGACAAAATTCCGAACACTCCGCAAGTTACCCACTCAATCATATGTGGAATTTCTCTTTGAAAAGGAGAAAATATTCTCAAGGTGGCTACACTCTGAAGAAGTTTCTGAGTTTGAGAAACTCAGGTCACTTATCCTTAGGGAAGAATTCCTATCGTCCCTGCCTGAAGAGATACGACTACACATACTGGATAACAAGATAATTGACATCCAGAAGGCTGCTGAGTCGGCTGACACATATATGTTGGTGCATAAGAAACCACCAGTGTCAGGAAACCGCCTCAACCCCGTGCTTCCCCTTTTTGGCAGCAATCCTCCTGTTGGCCAATACGTGAAGGCATCACAGTCCAGAGAGAAACCAAGATCAACTCTCAATCGTCGAGCAGTTTGCCAGTTCTGCAAAAGACCTGGTCATCATGTCAAGGACTGTTACAAACGTCGTCAATATAACAGAGAGGTGGTGCGTACTTCTGCGCACTATGCTCTACCCCCTCAAGCTGCCGGTTCAAATATGAACTCTAGAATTCCAAGGGACGCTAACCCTAAGTGTCCGCAAGAAGGTAGTCAAGTCTCCACACATTATGTGCAGTCACATTTTGACTGTTCTCGCCACCATCCAGTTTCTTCCGAGTCTACCGATCTCGAGGGATCGAGAAAAGTTGACTTTTCATCTTTTATTGCCGAAGCCATCATTAGCAAACCAGGTGATCCGTTGTCTCAGCGGAATATCACCGTCCTAAGAGACACAGGAGCGTCACAATCACTCCTTTTGAAAAGTTCAATGGACATTACACCAGAGACGAACACCGAAAGGATTTCCATTATCCAGGGAGTGGGGACAAAATCAACTGTCGTCCCTTTACACAAGTTTGCTCTGAAACATCATCTCGTCGAAGGTGAGGTCATTTTAGGTGTGATAGATAGTATTCCTGTCCCAGGAGTACACCTACTTCTAGGGAATGACCTTGCGGGAAGCAAAGTATACCCCTGTACGGTTTCAAACCCTTTGTCAACAGTTCCAGATAATGATAATGAACTGTATCCTGCATGTGCGGTGACAAGGAGCCAGACCAAACAATTGGCTGACATAACGTCTGAACCACACCCGCCATCATCGTCAAGAAATTCGACTCCCAAATTGGAGTCTATGCTTCCAGAAAACACAAGCCTGGGCTTACCCCTGAGAATATCTCAGGAAGACATCATTAAAGCTCAACAAGTCGACGCGGAACTCAAAGCAGCGGTCGAAAAATCTCTATCATCTGACGATGGAGAATATTTCTCCGAGAACGGCCTCTTCTTTCGTCGCGCTATACCAGTGAATGCCTCACCAGCCGAACCATGGTTGGGTAAAAACCAGCTGTGGGTCCCTCCACCTTATCGGCATGAAATACTTAAGCTGGCACATGACCATCCAATGTCAGCGCACCCAGGAGTCTCTAAAACGACAGCGAAGATCAAAGAACTGTTCTTTTGGCCCAAAATGAGAAATGATGTGTCGCGTTACTGTAAAAGTTGCACGAACTGTCAGTTGGCCGGAAAGCCAAACCAGACAATTCCTAAGGCCCCTTTGAGTCCGATTCCTGTATTAGAAGAACCCTTTTCTAAAATCGTCATGGACTGTGTAGGTCCCTTGCCTAAAACCAAGGCGGGCAACGAGTACCTACTTACCTTTATGTGTTCAAGTACCCGTTTTCCCGAGGCGATTCCCTTACGGAACATTAAGGCAAAGACTGTAGTCAGAGCCATGACCCGGTTCTTCACTACCTTTGGATTACCTAGAATCGTGCAAACAGATCAAGGCAGCAACTTCACCAGTCACCATTTTCAGGAAGCACTAGCCAAGCTAGGCGGTACCCACATCACCAGCTCAGCCTACCACCCTCAGTCTCAAGGCGTACTTGAGAGGTTCCACCAAACCCTCAAAACCATGCTAAGAACGTTCGCTAACAGTAACACCCAATGGGATGAGACTGTTCCTTGGATTATTTTCGCCGCGAGGGACTGTGTCCAGGACTCTTTAGGTTACTCTCCTTTTCAACTTGTGTTTGGACATTCTGTCCATGGTCCCCTGAAGCTGATACACGAACGGTGGACAGGTACCAGCGATCATCTTGTGGAAAACTTTGACGATTTTCACGTTCGACTGAAAGCTGTGTGCGAGATGGCTCACAAGAACTTAAGGAAGGCCCAAGTGAAAATGAAAGGACTGTATGATAAGAGTTCTTGTAAACGAACATTCAATCCAGGCGAGAAAGTTCTTGTGTTAGTGCCTAATCTGAACAATGCGTTATCCTTGAGATATTGTGGACCCTTTACTGTGCATTCAAAATTAAGTGATTTGAACTATGTGGTCAATACGCCCGACAGAAGAAAGAAACAGACAGTGTATCATGTTAACTCACTGAAAAAGTATTATGATAATTGTAACAATTTTCATTCCACAGCTAAGATTACCTTACCTGTATGTTCAAATGTTTCTGATGATGTGATACATGATAAATTGAAACCCCCAAAATTGGTAAATTCTTCCTTTTTAGATAATTTGAATGTCCACCTTATGCATTTGTCCACAGAGGAAAGCCATAGATTGTCTCAGTTATTCGAGACATTTCCCTCTATTTTTGGGGATATCCCCAAAGAAGCGAAGGTTCCACCTCATGATGTAGACGTAGGTGACGCAAAACCCATTAAACAACACCCCTATAGAGTTAACCCGGAAAAAGCTGTTTTGATAAAAGATGAAATTGATTATATGCTCAAGAATGATATCATTGAGCCCAGTTTCAGCAGCTGGAGTTCCCCATGTCTCCTAGTACCGAAAGACGGTGGATCTTTCAGGTTTGTGACCGACTTTAGGAAGGTAAATGCGCTCACCAAAGCTGATTCCTATCCTTTACCTCGAATAGAAGACGTTATTGATAAAGTTGGTCAGGCTAAGATAATTTCCAAAATTGATTTACTTTCAGGATACTGGCAAATCCCCTTATCTGACCGTGCAAAAGAATTATCTGCTTTTGTAACCCCTAATGGTTTTTATAGATACAAACGTATGCCTTTTGGTATGCGCAATGCTGGTCAAACTTTCCAGAGGGTCATTAACTCTGTCATTGCTGACATCGACCAATGTGAGGCCTACATAGATGATATAGTTGTATTTTCTAATACTTTTGAAGAACATATTGTTCAGTTGACTAACCTTTTTAGAAAATTGTCTGAAGTGAATTTTACGGTAAACTTACATAAAAGTAATTTCTGTAAAGGTTCAATTACCTATTTGGGTTATCAAGTGGGAACGAACCAAGTTCGGCCCATTGAAGCTAAAGTAGATGCTATTGTAAGGTTACCTCCTCCCAAAAATTGTAAAGAAATCAAAAAGTTCCTTGGGATGGCTGGTTACTATAGGCGGTTCTGTCAAAACTTTTCAGCTATTGCTGAACCTCTTACTGCATTATTGAAAAAGGGTGTTGAGTTTGAATGGTCAAATAAATGTCAAGAAGCTTTTTTAACCATTAAGTCATTTTTATCTAATGCTCCTGTTATGGCTGCACCAGATTTCAGCAAGCCCTTTAAACTTGCCATTGATGCTAGCAACTTAGCCATTGGCTCAGTCCTATTTCAAGAAGACAACATGGGAATTGACCATCCCATTGCCTTTTTTTCCAGGAAGTTAAATGAGAACCAAAAGAATTACTCTACTATTGAAAAAGAGGCTTTAGCTTTGGTTTTGTCATTACAACATTTTGAAGTCTATGTCTCTTCTTCAACCAATCCAGTCAGAGTGTTTCCTGACCATGATCCCCTGAAATTTACCTCTAAGTTAGGACAGACAAATCAAAGAATATTGAGATGGTGCTTATATTTCCAAAATTTTAATCTGGAAATTTCACACATTAAGGGTAGTGATAATGTTGTGGCTGATTGTTTGTCAAGGATGTAAAATCTTATTGCACACATTGATCATGTGACATGTTTTGTGGTTCATTAAGACCATACACAAGTGTTGTGTTTTCACATGAAAATGGGTGGTATGATTTTTGATTTTTTCAAAATTCCAATCCTGTTGAATATTTTGTTTATTTTCAGGTGAACCTTAATTAAAGGTGGTGTTTGATTATATGTAATCTTTTATAATAATATGTCTCACATGACTCAGTTGATATTGTAGCTAGTCATTGAAATAAAGGTCTTACCCTAGCGGGTTTACCACTTTTAATATCCTCATGGAAATGTTGTAATACCCTTTTCTGAGGGATTTTGATGTATAATTACTTTTTGAAGGGTTACTTCCCTTTCACCAATTGTAAAAGTTTGAGTTACTTCCCTTTTATGTTCAGGGATATTTTCATCTGGTTTTATGATTTTGATTGCCTACATTTGTAAAACATTTTTGTTATGTCATTGCCAGATTGGTTCCTTATGTATGTTTTGTGGAACCTATCTGTCACTTCCAAAAAGGGAGGGGATGTGACCTACTTAGGTCGAGTCAGGTTCTATTTTTATTTTGACATTGTATAATACCTTATATGGAGTGATTGTGCAACATAGAAATTTTCCATTAAGATCTGATTGAATGATTCTGGTCAGATGACTATCCCAACCAATGGCTACATGAGTTGAGGATAATCTCCCCTGTGGCAGAAGTCTTTAATTGCACCGCACACTCGCCACACGTGGCAGTTTTACCTTGATCAGGCAGCCGTCCATATTGTCCGGCTATAGACTCTGACCATTTGAACGTGAGAGAACTTAAGTCCTGTGTGTGCTACGCTTTCTTAAGTTGATTTAGTCTTCTAGTATAATATTACTTGTCGCCAAGTAATTCTTGAAGCTATAGCAGTGTTGTGTGGCCTGTGGCTATTTATTTTAGGCAGTGTAGAAATCTGTGATAGTGTTTTTTCCTACACTCTGTAAGTTGGGTTTTGATATTTTATACATTAAATATTTTATCTAGTTTCACCTTGTGTTCTGCCACAACTGTGTTCGCTGATTAAAGGTTGTATGTAGATTGGATGAGTGTTAATTACAATAGTATCACTAGTTTCCCCTAGACATCGAATTCGAGCCCTAGTGTGCCGTTGTGTTAGTATTCATCCATTTAAGCCGTACGGCATTTGCATATAACCCCGAAAAAAGAATCCGGGGACGTTCACCTTCTATTTGGCTGATAGATAGGGGACGTTACAGACGTCACAGTTTTATGCGTTCTTTTTCACATATATTAATGCTTTTCCGGTTGCATAAATAATACTGTTTCTCTACATTCGAATACGCCTTTAATTTTTATTTTTCTTCTTTAACTAAAATTGTGGTTATACATTTAAAACATCTAACATATTATTTTCAACAAAAGTCCGTAAAAAGTTCTTCATATATCGCTGCCGATTCTGACGTGATGTCCGGCGAAAATATTTTGCGGACAGACAGAGAGAGAGAGAGAGAGAGAGAGAGAGATGTGCGAACGTGGGGATTTATATATTAGGATAGACACAACAAGTAACATTAATCTAATACATGAAAGCAAACATCATTCTTCTAATATGGGCACAGCAAATAAAACTCTACTTATACAGACACAGAATAGCATTACTTACAATAAGTAAAACTACTAATAGTCTAATATGGACATTGTATTATTGTATAACCTTACACCCCATGAAACTAGCTGTTTTATTTTTACAGACTGGGAATTCCCGCTCAGCCCATACTGCCGGGCTACTGTCAAGACGACTACAACACGGACAACTCGGTCACTGTCCACGTCTACAGACCAGCACAGGAGCAGGTCCTAGAGCCCACTGGCCAATGTGGCAACTCTGCGCTGGCAGTCAGCCAATCAGAAGGCGTGTCTATGTTGACGTTGTCAGCTATTTTTCTAACGCGAATCTTTTGTTTTATTGGGTGATTAAAATTTTATTAATTGATTTCGTGTTGAAATTGTAGCTAAATGTTTTACTTAATCTACAGAATAAATGTCTTTAAAATGCGTAATTGATTTTGTTTCCTTTGTTATTTTACAGTTCATAGTTAGTATTAGTAATATATATATATATATATATATATATATATATATATATATATATATATATATATATATATATATATATATATATATATATATATATACAAACTTATAATACCTAATTTATATTTAGTTTTTTAACAGTGTATTTTTTTTTGTAAAGATAAACTTTAAAATTTTGTTAATTTAAAAACAGTTACCACTACACCTAATAATTACAATGTCCAATTAAGTAAATCGTGATGTTTTTTGTTTCACTTTGTAATGCTAATTACAATGAGTCGCCCAATCGACGCAAGTACTTTCTCTGAAATGGTTGTTGAATTAAAAAAATATTTTTTATAATTTTTTATTTAATCAACTTATTTATGAAGCGGTTTTGCTTTGTGTTAGATATTAAGTAAAGAAATAATATTTTAACGACACAATTTGTGGCCGTCTTTATGATTTATTGAATGTATTGTAATATTAGATACATTTAAAATATTTCCGAGATAGCCACATTTGATGTCTTTATGAGAGTGATAATTTGGTATCCTTAAGGAGTGCATCTAGATTTTTCTAAAAAGGCTTACATGTATTGTGGATTGAATTTGGATTCTGATGCGGTAGTTAATATGATAAATAAGTTGAAGGCTTTAATATAAGAATGAAGCTGTTCTATTTACTTTTGTACTTCTGCATAATACAAGGTGAGCAGTATCAACATTTTTTTTTAAATTAGATGTTCTAGATTTAATGAATTAGATTTAACTTTGTTTTTCGTGTGGATTTGATATCATTTTTAAATGAAAGAAATGTATCTGATGTTTGTCTAATCTATTTTTCCCAGACGTACGCATGCAGTTCCCTATCAAGGACTGTAGAGGCAGTGAGACGCTAGTTGCACTTCACGTAGCTTCTATAGACAGCTTACAAAAGGCTCGACTCAAATCTTTAGTGAAACTGTTTTTACCAGCAGTTGTTGCTGATGCTATGAGAAGCAGGGTGGCTGTGTTCTTAACCACCACCAACACCAAGCCGTTGATTGGATTTGACGACTACAACAGCTCATCAGAGTTGCTGCATCGGACAGAGAAGTTGGACACGTTCAAAGACAAAAATGTCCAGTCTCTAGCAAGTGCGCAGGTTATTTCACTAAGGTACTTTCAGAGGAATCAGGTAAAGCGTGTTAATAATACACAGGTGATTATAATCGTGTGTGAGTACTGTGTTCCGCCCGTTCATGACGTCAGTGAAGGTGATGGGGAATCGAACCAGCACCAGACAGCATCAATTAACACGTACCTGATTACAGTGGCTAAGTCCGAACAGATCGACTGGCGAGTACAAAAATATCAAAACGCCGCCGTCATTTCAAAATCGGATGATTTGTCAGAAAATCAGTTTATATCTGCCTCAATTTGTGGACAGTGTATCCCGGGTTGGGTTGGGTTTGAGAGAGAATCCAACCCGTGGTTTATTTCATGTTACAAGCTAGAAGTAGCCGATAAACTGGTCAACCACGAACAGGCTGACGCTAGATGTAAACAGTTACACTCACACGTCGTTTCCATGGAAACAGATGTTGAGATACAATTCTTAACTAAATTAGTGCATAGTTTTCAAGATAGCCATTTCAACGATTCTTCGGTTAGGAAGTTCACACTAAACACAGCACTGTGTAAACTTTATTCCCGACAACCCCAGTTTTCTGCATGGCAAAGCGGCGACCTCTTTTTCGTCGGCTACTCCGAGATAAATAACAACATTCAGGATTTGTGTTTTGTTTTGGTGCTCACCTTCAACAAAACCCACTCCCACGCTGCCTGGATGCACGTGTACTCTAACACACACACCGCCAATCTAATTATCTGCGAATTTGACGTCACGCACGCTCTGTTAAGGAAATTTGATCCAAGTGTCGGACACCATTTAAAGATAACATCTACAGTACAGAACGAACATCCACTGTATGAAAATGTAAGGTTATTTCAATGCGGAAACTATCAAGAATCCATCCCATATTCTTTTGTGAATGACGGAGTCAGCGACTGTCTCAACAAACACGACCAAGCAGGCGAGAACAGCGATGACTGCTATCGTCGGTTTGTTTGTTCAGAAACCACTGGAGCAACTGGCGTTTTCTCAAAGTTCTGCATCAGTAACGTCTACGTGTGTGATGGGATATTCCAGTGCCCAGAAAAACAGGACGAACAAAACTGTTTCTCCTGCAAGGAAACTACACTACAGGATGGGACATGTCTGCCTAGTCAGTGGTTTTATCAAGAGCACAGATACTTCTTCTCAACTGAAACTCGGAATCTGGCAATTTCACATGATGAAATAAAAAAGGTAGAGTCTGTTTTATTATCCTGTAACAGCACTGATTGCTTATATAAACAAGGATTTTCTGAAAGTATGAGAAAGTATGAAACACTTCAGTACTGTCGTACACAAGACAATAGAATGATATGGGTGGTGCTGTGTGTTTATTTCAAATACAGATACACAGAAAAACCTTTCGGCTGTTCAAAAATGTCTCATTTATCAAATTGTGAACATTTCGTGTGTTCTGAAGGTTTGTTTAAATGTCCTCTGTCCTACTGTATCCCGTTTTACATGGTGAATGACGGCATCAAGGACTGTCCTCACGGAGAGGACGAGGGGTCCTACAGCTACCAGGACATCTACTCCCCCAACTTGTTTGCGTGTCGCCACTCCCGGGTCCTCATCCACCCCGCCCACGTCTGTGATGGTCTGCCCCAATGTCCGACTGGTGACGATGAGCGCCACTGTTTCAGCAAATGTCCATCAGGGTTTACATGTCATTTCGGTGTCACATACCTTACAGACCGCAGTCAAGTCAACAAAACTAATTTATTTGACAACATAGACGCCAATGCTAGAGTTGTAGATTTCTCTGATCTGGATTTGAGAGACGTTGTTATTAAAGATATTGACTACCCTGTGGAACTGATGGAACTTCGGTTATCTAACTGTAGCTTGAACAATACTATTCTCGCAAAGATAGCATCAGCGTTCCATGCTAATTCTCCCAAGTTGCAAGCAATGGATCTGAGTTATAACAACATTAACGTAGGTGAATTACCAGAGTTGCTATCCTTTCCACCTACGTCTATAAACATCAATCTTTCACATACCGAGCTCAAAACCTTTCACATCAAATATTTTAATCCGATTTTCTTATACGATTTTTCTTTCACAGAACTTCCATCAATGACATTAAAGCACTATAGTAGCGACCCACGTCAAGTTGAAATAAATTACTTAAACCTAAGCCACACAAAAATAAAACTTTTGAACTGGTCAAATTACGACACGACGATTGGCATTTTTGACTTGAGAAATACAAAAATTATCTACGATTTGGAGACGGCTCGATATTTAAGAAAGTTTACAATCGAGACCGCCATCTTCGGGGATAGCTTTAAGCTATGCTGCCCAGCATTTAGTGGGGAGGGGATCCCCCCACATAAATGTTCAGCCCCAGACGACCCAATTTCATCATGCGATGATTTGATTTCAAGTCTGACCCATCGCATATTACTAATGGTAACTGGTTTGATTGGTATAATAGGTAATACAATAGTTATTGTCTTCAGAGCTACCTACCCATATAAAGTGTCTTTACACGGGTTTAGGTGGTATACTCTACATCTATCTGTGTCTAATCTTTTGATGAACATCTTTACGTTGATTATATCAGGGGCGGATGTCTACTACCGAGGTGTCTACGTCTTGCATGAGACTGAATGGCGAGGTACACCACTCTGTAGAGTTGCCGGTTTTCTCGCTACTCTCTCACACGTAGCCTCGGCTATGTTCACCATGGTGATGACCTTTGACCGATATTGTGTTCTAAAATACCCAGCAACCTCTCGGCTTTTCTCAGTAGTTACCTACGTGTCGAGCTCAATTTGTGTGTGGGTTTTTGCTTTTGTTCTCGCCATTACCTCTTTAGCGTTCGCTAACTGCGAGATTTTCACGTCAAACGCTATGTGTCTTTGTTTACCTTTCTCTCTTTCCTCAGGAGATGGATGGTTTTATTCCTTTAATCTTTACATTACCATACCATCAGTGTCGATGCTGAATACTGTGATTACACTTGTCTTAATATTCAAAACTCTTTTCTTTGATAACACGGCATTCTTCAATTCTATTGAAGACGTTGACAGCGAGGTCAAGGTCACCAAAACGGTGGCGTTGATTGGTGTAAGTCACGTGATTTGTGTGATGTCCATCTGTGTCCCAGGACTCCGGTCAGCCGCTGGACAGTCAGCCAGCCCTGGCACCATAGGATGGCTTCACGTGCTGGTGTTTCCCCTCCCCTCTACCCTAAACCCCGTCCTGTTAACTTGGTCTATCTTTAAAACACGAAACTAAAATCGTGAAGACAGAATTATAATTTTATATACACTAGCTACAACCAAAAGTCTAGAGGTGTATTTAAAAAAAAACAAGATCCACGATTAGTTTGCGGAAAAGAAACATAAACGTAAATAATAATTTAATGTTTTCCACAGGTGTAAACCAACACCGGAAACATTTTAGTGAGCTTGGCGGGTGGGGGGGGGGGGGGAGGGGGGCGGAGAGATATAAAAATTCAAAACCAAATGTTCTACATTTGTGAGCAAAAGTGCGCTTGATTTATATGCCTAATATCAAGTTGTTTCGTGATAGCTAAACCTGTCTTAATTATGTAGCATTTATTTCATACTAAACTAATAATCCTGGTTTGGTTTTTAAAGTGTATATTTGTACCCTTTTTCATTTAACAATTTTTTTCTTCCTAAATAGAAATAGGAATTCAGATCAATGATTATTTTTATCGAGATTATTTTTATCTTTATATTAAAACTAACTTTGAAAATGAACCAGTTCTTGAAGGTTTAGTTTGTTTGCGATTTGACTTTTACTACTGTATATATAAATAAAATTTGGTAAATTAATTCCTGCCCCTATTTCTGATTCAAAACCTGCTCTACGATTGTCACGGCGCCACAAGCCATTGAGTTAATCGGATTTAAAAATAATAATCATTAAAAAAAGTTTTAAAAAACCCACGTTTTCTGATTGAACTAAAAAGTAGAAAATAAATGCTATAGGCCCTACATCACAATAATGCAAGCGATCACTCTACTATAAGCGATCAAAAACGTGGGGCGCCGAAGTAAAAGTTATATTACTATTGATTAGATAATACTATTGACTTTTATTAGGGAGCTTGTAGAGAGTCAACAGTATTAGAAACTGTAAGAAAATCACGGCGCCCCACGTTTTTGCTCGCTTATAGTAGAGTGATCGCTTGCATTATTGTGATGTAGGGCCTATAGCATTTATTTTCTACTTTTTAGTTCAATCAGAAAACGTGGGTTTTTTAAAACTTTTTTTAATGATTATTATTTTCTACTTTTTAGTCTTTGTCTGTTTGTTTGCATTAAAATCTTGCTATCGATTTTATCTTTTCACTTTTTTTGGGTAAACGAAGACAACTCGTAAAAAGACAACTCGTAAAAAGACAACTCGTAAAAAGACAACTCGTAAAAAGACAACTCGTAAAAAACACGTTGTTTGAATACGTTACTGCCTAGAACACATAGATTTGAACCCGTGTCGAGTGGGATAGCAATCGTGTGCCCAACCACTCGACCATATCGTCTCCCCCAAACTGGCCTACCTCCTGTAAGTTTAAACTCGGTTCAAGCTAAATTCTCTGCCCCTAAGCCTGTGGCGACATGTGATCGTTCGCTTCACTGCGCGCGAGGTACGCGTCGCTGGTTTTTTTTCTAATGGCTAGCAGAGGAGAATTATATATATAGATTATATAGCGGTCTAAAATGCTCAATAAAATGTTTTCATTGATCAATTTAGTAATAATAACAATTGAATATTCAATGGTCATCCAAAAGAAAGCTTCTCTGAAAATTTCAGCGCGCTAGCTAACTGGGAAGTGCCAGAAATTTCGATCGCAAGATTTGATTGGAAAGACAAACAAACAAACAAAGACACAGAGAAAGCAAGTTAAAGAAAACGTGGGAAAAACAAACAACCGAATTAGAGTTCATCCGTTTCTGTGACTTCGACATATAAAGGTATAGTATGGTCATTTCGATACCCAGATAGATTTAGTTTTTTTTTCTAATTTGCCAGTAACTTGTAAACCTAACATACTTGGAGATGTTTATCATCCTAAAAAATAAACTAATTCTATCTTACAACTACTAAAACTGTTTTCATTGTTTCTTTATATTGTGCCTTTAGTCCACGCTACGAGCGTACTTAGACCTGTGTGTAAAATAAATTAATAAACAACTGTTAAAAAAAATAAAACAACAGAGACATAAAGATGAGAATTTTTTTTTTAATTTACAAGAGGTTACAATAAGTTTAAAAAAAAACAATTCATTAAATTAATCACGGAGAGTCACAAGACAGTTACCTACAAATAAAAGGGAAACAATCAATGTTTTTTTTTAATTTTCACATTCAGCTTAAAATAATAAAATGTTTGGATTGAATACCAAGTCAATATATTATACATAGAAGAGAAATAAATATCAAATACCTTTACGATAATGCGAAAATCTCCATTTATCAATACGTTAGAGTAAGCAAACCTTTGCTTGATCTGGTAACACAATAATATAATATCTGATTTGTTGAAATGATATTTGAAGCGTGGACAATTAGAGTATTAGCATTATTGGCCACAGAATTAGACTCTACAAAACGAGTACTACTAAAGTTTCGAAAAAAAAAAAAGTCTGACCGACGCTATCAATATCTAAATTGACCTTTCCCCGCTCGGATGCTCCAAAATTGATTGGTCTATTAAAGCTATTTAGATCGTTTTCTTATGAAATTAGTTGTCTCATTTAATTACAGTCAGTTCAGGGTTATCTAATGAACGTTTATTTCAGTATTTCTGAATCAGTTTTCGTATAATACTCCTGTAGATTATAATAGAAGAAAAAAACAGCATTGCACTACCTGCAATAACATAAAGCGAATACCATTAGTTCAAATTAGAAAATTAAAAACTAATCTATGAAACAATTAATGGCATTTTCCTCTAACTAAAAATTCTCCAATGTAGTAAAATAACATCAACAATTATAATCAATTTATCGGGGTATTACTTTAATTTTAATTGTAAAATTTAAAAATAATTCACCGAGGAATGTTTGGCGTTATTCAATTAGAAGTTACAAAATTCCGACGATTTTTTATTTCTAAAAGTTTTTGATACGCTGGGGGTAGAGTATAGAGTATCGGGTTGACGGCTGAGTTAAGCGGCAAGACAACCACAGCCAGCCAGCCGTAGGTGTCGGGGCTGAAGCTGTACCCCACTGCCGACAGTAAAAAAATTCCGACGATTTTTTATTTCTAAAAGTTTTTGATACGCTGGGGGTAGAGTATAGAGTATCGGGTTGACGGCTGAGTTAAGCGGCAAGACAACCACAGCCAGCCAGCCGTAGGTGTCGGGGCTGAAGCTGTACCCCACTGCCGACAGTAGCCCCACCGTGCAGATGGGAACCCAGCACAGGACATTGGACACGACAACCAGAGACAGGTTTTTGGCCACCGTGATCTCGCGTTTTTTCTGGACACACGAGATGATTTGAGAACTCGAGGACACGGAAATAAATTTAAAGATCAGAACTTGCCCCACAATCACCAGCAGCATGATGATGAAGTTGACGACGATGTAGATGGTTAGGGAAAAGATCCATCCGGAATTGTGAGTCGGGTTGACGTGAAGACCCAGGCACAAGGCGTTGGACGAGTAGACCTGCCAGTCTGGGAACAGAACAGGGACTAGAGCGATGAAGACAGCCAACGCCCAGACTAGGCTAACGACGGTCACTCGGGTGCTCTCTCGGACGTTCGGTTGGTGGAGCGGATCTTTGAACACGAAAACCCGATCTAACGTGATGAGAAACACAAAGGCTGTCGAAGCCTCGCAGGAGAGAGTAGCAAGAAAACCTGCAGCTTTACAAAGCGAACTACCCCTCCACATAGAATCATACAGAACGTATTTCTCACGATAAAACACGTCAGTTCCTGCGATCAGTGTAAGATAGATGCTCATGATAAAATCTGAGAACCCAAGATTAGTTACATACAACCGAAAACCTTGTGTTTGAATATTTTTTTCATAGAAAACTCTGTATCCAACTACAACAGCATTTCCAGCAAAACCTACCAACGCCACCAACCAAATCAGCGTACGCTTCACAACATAACCCAGTAGATTCTCACACGATGAAATGACGTCACTTGGCGCTTTGCACGTGTAAACGGGAATTCCCGACCCACGGAACTTTTCGCAGCACAATTTATAGCTGTCTCCAAAGATATTTTTCTTCACTTGTATTCTTCTAAGAGATTCTGATGTCAGCATATTAAAAGCTAATTTCGTTTTTCGCAAATCCAATATTTCAAAAGAGATAATCCCTTGTTTAAACCAGCTTGTTCCATTAATATAAGTATGGGATACGTTAAGGTGTTTTATGAACACATAATTTGATGCAACAAACCTAATCGATGTGAGTTTTGTGCAAGACAAATCGATTGTCTCTAGATTTGGGTGTATATTGATTTGAAATATCAGCGACTCAACGATGGTGTGGGATAAATTTAGAAAACGTAAATTGGTTAAATACTGAGAAAAATGTTTAAAATTATCGAACGAAATATTATTATAACTCAGGTCGATGTAGTATACAGTAGATAAACTATCAGTTAGCGCAAACATCAAATTGGTGATAAAATTGTTGGTTAGACTGCAGTTAGCTAAACGGATTTCTAAAAGGTTTATAAAATTTAGCTGCGGTGGAATATACGCGGGGGTTAGATTTAGATTTGCCTCATCCAGAACTTTTGTTTTTGTATCAAGTGCCGTGAACAAATTCGTGACGTCAACGGCGCTGACGTTGGTCACGTGGACAACATTGAGCTGACAGGTAAATCCCGCGGGACAATCCGTGAGACACAACAACTCATCGTCGCCGTCTGGACATTGTCGTATACCGTCACACACTTGTATCGCATCAATATACCTCGCGTCGTACTCCTCACGACATATAATCACACGTTCTGTGAATATATCATACACATCTATCCCAGTTTCATCGTCGGCATGTGGGCAGTCGGCGATTCGATCGTAAATACTGTACACTGGGATACAATACGCGCGAAAACATTTATACATTCCTTCTGGACATTGAAAAGTTTCACACCCGTCTAAGTGGGATAAATCCTGGCAACCGAAAGAAATAATGGATATTTGACCTTTGAGATGGATACATCTAGGCGCTATCCATTTCCCTCCCAAATATCCAGGTGAAAGACTTGTACTGTTACATAGTGTGACTGGTTTACTCGTGTCGTTCTTAAAAAAACAGTCGCTGTCGTTGCACGTGTAGCTCACACGAAACTTGCCCTCGTGAGTTTTCAGGTGAAAAAAATTAGCCGTGTCGATGACGTCATGGAACCACCGAGTGGGGAGGCAGGCACCGTCCAGTGTGAGAACCTCCCAGCATTCCCAGCAGACTTCCTCGTCAGAGTTGTCCAGGCAGTCTTGGGTGCCGTCACAGAGCTGGTCGTTTGGGATACACGCCACTCCACTGTCGGCCACCCCACTGTCGGCCATTACACTGTCGGCCATCAGCCTGAAAGTTTTACAGTAAAATCGACTTTCACAATCGACACCTGAGTGGGTACATATTAATTCGTCTTCACTGTTGGCACAATCTTTAATTCCATCGCACACGTATGTATAGGGTAGTCGGTCGTTGGAGTCTGCTGTAGTTAGGTGATGTTTGCAGGCGAAGTAGCTCTTGTTTTCGGAGGGGATGTAGCTACGAACGTAATTTTTTAAGGATCTGATACCAAAATTAAATTACAAAATAAACTGTAAGAAAACGAAACAGTAAAATTGCATGATACTAATTGAAATGTCACTAATTTAAGTGTTTCATATAGATAATAGTAGAAGATATTTTGTAAGGATTGTGTTTTGTCTTTGTGGTGTATTTTGTTTAGACTATACCATGTCTTTGTGGTGTATTTTGTTTAGACTATACTTTGTCTTTGTGATATCTTCTCGTGATGTCTTTGGGATATTTTGTCAAGTATGAGACAGTATGTGCTAGGATGACGTTTTACAGTTACAATATATATATATATATATATATATATATATATATATATATGTATATATATATATATATATATATATATATATATATATATATATATATATATATATATATATATATATATATATATATATATATATATATACATGTATATATATATATATATATATATATATATATATATATATATATATATATATATATATATATATGACATTCAAAATATACTCACTTTAAATACATTTGGTAAAAATAATCGGTGGAGAAATGGTAGACGCCATCATACAAGGTCCCGCTTAAATCAACCTCACATAGGATAACATTTGTATTAGCCTCCTGTCTGGGAACCTGTACCCAAGACACTTCATATTCCTCCCCCACCCCCAGCCTCTGGAGCTGCAGCCCCAGGCAGTCCTGTGTGCTGTTTACCTCAGGCCCGCGGCTGTTGAAGCTGTAGGGCTGTTTGTTATACCACGTAAACTGCGTGAGACCATTCTCACATATCCCGACATGAACAAACAAACTGGTGTAATTTGTAAAATAACGGTTCAAATTCTCAGACAACGACTGTTTATACAGTTGAAATTTCACGTTTGTTGATATTTCCAATAATTTAGAGTGCAGACTGTAACAGTGCTCAAAAGCGGTGTCATGACTTTCAAGTTTTCCTGACATTTCTATCTTGTAGCAAGAAATCAGTTCGTCTTTCAGACTTACAACCACACCCCACCCCCGCGCACACCTCTGGCATAAGCGCATAGATAATGAATTGCTGTTTGAGAAATCATCTGTTACATAAAATGATGTTCCGGTCTGGTCCATTATCTCCACTAAGGTTATGATATACAGGAGAAAATATTCCCCGTAAGAAGGAAGAAATGTTTCATGTGGAATCTTAGCCCTGGTGAGAAATATCACAATGTTTGTTTTGTTAAGAGAAACATTTTTATTTGCCTGAAAGAATTTGATTGAGTAGTTTCCCATAGCGTATACGTCTTTTACATACGTATCATTCCGCAACGGAAGCTGGTCAATTTTTAAAAGTAGTTCGAATCCAGAGTTGTAATCATTAAAGTCAATTAAGTTCACGATGTCCCCGTCTAGTTGATGAGTGACTAGAGCCGTTTTGGTCTTTAGGGTGGTGTTGTGTAGTGAAGGCTGGAAGATTTGAACAAAGTTTTTGATCCGTTCTTTGTCGACCTGTGTGCGAACGTCCGTGTGGATCAACATGCGGATGTCGCGAGTTGGACAATCTTGAAGGGGGAATTTCGCGCCTGTCAGAACTTCTGGAAAATAGTTTTAGAAAAAAATCTTCTGAGAGAGTTTGAGATAATTTAGTATTTTGTTTGGGGAAGTTTTGTATGATACAAATTGCTTCTGGTGCTCTTTGTCTTGAGGTATTTTGTCGTGAAATATATTGTTTAGATATATACTTCGTCCTGGTATATTTTGTCCAGAGATATTTTGTGTAGAGATATATTTTGTCCTGTGATATATATATATATATATATATATATATATATATATATATATATATATATATATATATATATATATATATATATATATATATATGGTTCCATGACAAATGATCTCAGGACAAATGATCTCAGACAAAATATCTCAGACAAAATATCTCACGGACAAATGATCTCAGGTCAAAAGATACCAGGACAAAATATATTAGGACAAATGATACCATGGACAAATGATCTCAGACAAAATATCTCAGACAAAATATCTCACACCAAAATGTTGAAAATATGTAGAATGATTTTAGTTGATTTGAACTTTTTTTATTGACTGACAATATGGTTTTGTTTACTTTTTTTACGCATAATAATTTTAAATAAAATGAATTAATCAAACTTAACAAACCATCAAAAGATTTATTAAAATTAATCTTTGTAATCGTATTTGATTTGAACAAATAAAAATTAAAACAAACTTACTCCCTTAGCCTAAAAGGTAAGATAAATGTTAATGTATAAAACAAATAAAGTAACGGTAGTTACACAACATTACTGTTCAAAACACGCGAAATATTTTTCAAAAATGTGAATGGTCTTCAGGTTTGTAACTTAAAATTGTTTTTATTACATCATAAACCCAAACATAACGTGTACGTTTCTTTGCTGACGGTACATCGCTATGATCACACCTCTCTAATACTATGTGATCATCTATTGTGTGAGCTCTTGCTCGACATGTTCTAACTTCACATTTCCAAATATATTTACCCTGCTGCTCCACTTCTTTTATAAACATAAATTCACCAGAAACCTTATGTCCGAAAATTTTTCTGCTAGGTAACTAATGAGGCCATAGCTGAGTAATCACCACTAATACTGCTTTGTTTGCATGCACACTACGAGAAACTTAGCTTCGCGATGACCGCTGCTTGTTTAAATAAGCATTTGTCACCTGATCACTAAGGTGTGACCGACGCATAGCTGTTGACTTTAGATGTTAGTTGTATTGTCATGGAGGGCGGATGTCTTTCCCTTAAGGCATGTCTCTGCCGTCAAAGCGGGCGGCCACCTTGATACGAAGGTGTGTCTTTATTGTTATTTAATTCCCTTTGATCTAGTTTCGTCCACCTGACATGGTTGGATTGTCTCATGTTTGGCAAGCCCACCTATGCTATCTATCGAAAAATTTCTTTAATCTTCGCATACTATATTAGTAATCCTAATTTTAAAATGTTTAGTGGAATATGACACATTTTTACGGCAAAAACGTCTTACAATTATCATATAGGCATATAAACAATATTAAACAGAGTAAACAAGACCATATGACAGTCAATAAAAAATAATGTTCAGTAAACTAAAATCACCCTGTACACTATTAAAATTTAGGTGTGAGATATTTTGTCTGAGATATTTTGTCTGAGATCATTTGTCCATGGTATCATTTGTCTTGATATATTTTGTCCTGGTATCTTTTGTCCGTGAGATCATTTGTCCTTGAGATCATTTGTCCTTGAGATCATTTGTCCTTGAGATCATTTGTCCTGAGATCATTTGTCCGTGAGATATTTTGTCTGAGATATTTTGTCTGAGATCATTTGTCCTGAGATCATTTGTCCTGTCACCATATATATATATATATATATATATATATATATATATATATATATATATATATATATATATATATATATATATTGTGTTGTTTATGTATTCTGCCATGGAACCAGCAATCTGTACATAAAATATTTACTTTTGAATTTCCTTAGACAGTTATATTTTTACATTCATTGAACTGATTTGTGATAGATTTCGATTACCACCAATTAGAAAATGGAACGTATTTAAATTAAAGAAACATGAAATTAGTTTTTAAAAAAACAGTGGAGGGAGGGCTAGATGTCTTCCTAATCCCATGTGAGAATCATTGAAATCTGTGCTGGAAGTATAATACTACCTTAAGAGAGAAACATTATCGATACATAAAGCAAGATATTTACTTTAATAGCGTTTGTATAAAAGACATTGTGAATGTGTGTGTATTGTCTGTTGAATACAAATATATTGAGACTGGATAGATCCACCGTGCCCTGTTTAAATAAAGCGCACATTCTGATAGAGAATTTGTAAAAAATAAAAGACAAGTTTTTACAATTGATCTGTTAAAGCTACAGACACATTTTCCAGCGGAATCCAATTTAAATCGTCTCAAATGTAACGCGGTATTTTATGAATATAGCTTACTAGTATAACTATTTTATAACTTTACAAAATGTTACAGGTTAACAATTTTGTATTCTGAATTTAGAAAATGTGACAACTCAAAATGTGACTGTGCGATTATTTGTCGCAGAGAATTATGTTTTAAATAAAAATTCACAACGAAATAATGTCTTTGTTCGTATCATTGATTGCTTTTTCATTAACTATATCAACAAACAATTATTATAAATAATTTTTATAATTTTTACAATGCATTATTGTCACAACCAAATTGCTACACTTAACATAAATATGATATTACATTATTTTCATTAAAACAACGTAAAATTTTATGTGGTTTTTGAAACATCCCATTAGAAGATTTCAAATATTTAAACCACCCATCACAAGTTTACGAGAAACCACAATTGACAAAAATTAATGTAATCTTACATTTTATAGTTTTAATATTAGCAATAAGAATGTCAGTTAATTAGATAACTTTTATCAACACATTATGTTTAAATTAATTTGTGCTCCGCAATTATTTTGTTTAATCACCGTCAACTCGCTAACTATAAACTAATTAATCTTCAATTAATGAATAGGGACGGTCGAGTGGTAGAGCTCTCGATGGGTAACCCGAAAAAATGAAGTTGGGATCTGGGCCTCGTGTCTGTTATTGCCTAAACACTGTTTGTTTTTCTTTAAGTTGTGTGTTTTATGTTGTTTTTATCCTATTTGTAATGTGTTTATTGTTATCTTTTATCTTATGTGTTTTGTGTTTAATGTTATCTTTTAACTTATGTTATTTGTTTAATGTTATATTTTATCATATCTGATGCTATTTAAGTCCCACTAAAGCCCTTTTGATCGTAGCTGGGTAAAGATAGTTCTTGCCTTACTCGAACATCTCTTTGATATCAGCAGTAGTTCCATCATGTTGGAAGATAGATCTAGTACTGCATAGAACCTCGTGAATTGTAGTTAACTGAATTCACAGCACATCCTAACATCCTTACTGTCTCCTGCTTCTGTTTCTGGCTATGGAAGTAGAAAGTGATCTGCATTGATGAGCAATAGCTAGAAAATAAAGAGTTACAAGGTGTTCGATTGAATAATGCTTGGTTTTTAAGTTTTCTATTTAGTGTAATCTTTATCCTATTTCTCTTCTGTTTATTCAACTTTATTGCTGTCAAATATCATATTTGTTTTCTATTTTATGCTATCTGATATCATATTTGTTTCTATTTTATGCTGTCTAATATATTTGTTTTCTATTTTATGCTGTCTAATATCATATTTGTTTTGTATTTTATGTTGTCAAATATCATATTTGTTTTCTATTTTATGTTGTCTAATATCATATTTGTTTTCAATTTAATTTTGTCTAATATCATATTTGTTTTCTATTTTATGTTGTCTAATATCATATTTGTTTTCTATCTTATGTTGTCTAATATCATATTTGTTATATATTTTTTGCTATTAATATCCTATTTGTGAGCGCCACAGTAAAGACTTTACAAGACCAGAAATTTTTAATTCCCTTGTAATTGTTACAGTTATTAACCTTTTATAAAAACTTAAATGAATAAACATCCTTTCTTTCTTCTGATAATTTATCTGTATGGGAGATCTACATATGAGGTATCGCACATATGTTAAATGGGCCTATAACATAACGGTAAACATTTTACTAATGCATATTACTATGTTTTTATATACCATCCCATCTTTACATTGTGTTTAAAAGAAAATGTGTGCATTCAGTTTTGTAAATTTACTCATCAAATAATTCTTCTTCTTCTTCTTTCTAAATTGTATAATATTAAAAGGGCATTTTCTCCAACACGATTAGGTATTACGTGTCAACATATTATGCATTATGCTAGCTCCGACTTAGCCTGCTTTTCTTTCTTTCTTTTCCATAGTCTTTAATTAAAACGTCATTCTTCCAGGAACAATCTGAAAGGCAGCCGTATTTTCTAGTGTGTACTCCAAGATTGGTTACAAACAAATAATGAACAGAACAATTGGTATGTTTTATTTCCTTTTAATTCACGAAATTCTGACAATTTTAGTTAGTGTTGAACCATACACCAAATTTAGGCAGACGGCCATTGGATGACCCTATCACGTGGTGTGGGTCCACAAGAGGATTTGAACTTCTCGTTGCCTTTCATCATGTAAGGGAGGAGTCTGCAGAGGAAGTATGACGTCACAGGTTAAATAATGATGTACACTGAGTGGACGTTTGACATTAAACTAAGCTCAGTTTGATTTCTTGATCTGAATGTAATACGTCAACTTATGGGATGGCGTGGCCTAGCGGTAGAGCGTTATACTGCTAACCGGAAATACTCGAGTTCAATTCCGGGTTCAAGTAAAGGCAGCTGGGCATATTGCTGACCACATTATTCCTTCATATTCCGAAGTAAGAAACATACGAACTCTACCTCATCTGCCCAAGGTATCTTTAGGTCTAGAGGAATCTTAACATTCTTTACGTCAGCTAAAATTGTGCTAACAATAAATCGAATGTTAGGAATTGTGCACATACTTTACATCTGAAAAATATATCATACTACCATAAACCTAACATGCTATGTAACACTTGTATGATTCACAAAAAACTCTCCATTAGTCATGAAGTATTTAAGTATTTTATAATATATGATTTTAATGAAATTGTATCTGCATACGTTGATCAGAACCCATTATAAAGCAGCCATATATTACACTAGGGTCAATGATTTCATAACATAATTCTAAATCTTGCACAAACAAGAATAAAGAAAATAAAAGGCAATATGTTATTGCGCCATACCACTCCAATTCCCATTTAACACTACTAGAATGTAACATTTCCCTACACTTTTGTTAACATTAACTTAAATTTATATTATAAAATGCTAACATAGCTTAAACCACTATGACTGTGTCGATATTCTTGAACAAGTTAAGTATTTAAAAAGTTCCCGACAGCGCCCATGATTCTGGCAGCTACTTACGGTTTCCTGATTTTGTTCAGCTCGAAAGGAACAGGGTGGACGCCCTCCTTAGCTCCAGGGTGGGCCACAATGCCGACTGAGTAGTGGCAGTTGGAGTATCCAAAGTATTTGGGGTTATTCTGCGCAGAGAAAGGCATTGTTTTCATTGCATTAGAGACGCATTTGAGAAAATTAAAATTTATAAAACAAAAGCGACTTCTAACTTATGTCTCTGGGATAAATTGTCTGAAATAATTTATCATGAGTTCTTTTATCTTGGAACTGGTGTAACAATTGCTAAAGTGTGATAAGTCAATGAATGGTGTTATGGCTTTAAATATCATCAATTTTATATGTTCTTATTGATGATTGTAGGCTACCTATCCCAACGTGGGAGCTATGCCACATCATCTAGGATACCTATACCAACGTGGGAGCTATTTATCTAGGCTACCTATCCCAACTTGACAACTATGCCACATCATCTAGGCTACCTATCCCAAAGTGGGAGCTATTTATCTAGGCTACCTATCCCAACTTGACAACTATGCCACATCATCTAGGCTACCTATCCCAACTTGACAACTATGCCACATCATCTGGGCTACCTATCCCAACTTGACAACTATGCCATATCATCTAGGCTACCTATCCCAACTTGACAGCTATGCCACATCATCTAGATTACATATCCCAACATGACAACTATGCCACATCATATAGGCTACCTATCCCAACTTGACAACTATGCCATATCATCTAGGCTACCTATCCCAACTTGACAGCTATGCCACATCATCTAGATTACATATCCCAACATGACAACTATGCCACATCATATAGGCTACCTATCCCAACTTGACAGCTATGCCGTATCATCTTACCGCCTCAAGGCTCTGGGAACAGTCGGGGAAGAGGCCGATGAACTCGTTTTTGGAAACCTCGTAGTAAATGCCATCACAGTTCCTGCCGCTGTCGCTCAGGTCCTCCTTCTTGAGGTTAAGGATTACGTTTGTATCCAAGACTCCATTTCTGAAACAATTGGATGATGTTAGAGAGTACGTTTGTATCCAAAACTCCATTTCTGAAAAAATTGGATCAACACTGAATCACCATTCGCAGTTATGTAGTCTGTAATGAATAAATAAATAAATAAATGGCTCCATAGTGAGATGGACGATTGGATGACCTCCCTTGGGAAATCAAGGTCCAAAGCTTGGGCCTTAGGTTGATAAGCCCACCCCTTCCCCCTCTCTCCATACAGTTGATAGACACAAGGAAGATGTCTCAACTATGTAACATGATCAGTCGTGTAATGTGGTCAGAAATAATTTTACATCAAAATCAACTTTATTGCTAAGGGAGTAGCTCTCTATATAATTCTCTTCTTGTGGACAATGCGAGACACCACGTAAACGCACGCTGTTACTCCCCCGCTCTCCAGGCATATAGCTACCACCCACCGTGGAGCCGGGTCGAATTAGTAACGACTATTATTAGCGGCAGATAATTTAGTTTTTAAAAGATTTGAAACTAAAGAGAAATAAGAAGTTCTGCTTGATATTTTCATTGTCGTCGAATTCACTAATAATGAAGTACTGAAAAGTAGAAAATAAAAAGGGTCAGCTAATATATATTATTCATTTTAGTGGTAAGTTTACAAATACATGGTCATTGTTATATCCAATGGTCCTAAGTCACTATAAGATTAAACAAGCGATTAGCGAAAACTTACTAAGAAAATGAATGATGATATACATGACAAAAATACAAGACACATGTTCACTGACTTCTGTAGTTTGACATCAACGGTGATGTTGTAAGGTGTCACAATGAGGTTGCCATCTTGGTTTTCGATGACGGTCGTGATGTAACGGCGAATAGAGACTTTGTTGATGAACTCTTCCATATAGAAGGCGGGGATCTGTGGCAGACATGGGGGGGGAGGCATGAATTGGCGAGAATTGTGGTTAAAAATCTGGCAACACACACATGCCATCAGTAAAAACAACGATTGGTTGTTAGTATTTAAATGATGTAAGTGATGGATTATTTAAAACGAACACAAACGCCGGTTAGGACGATACGGGCTACTGAAAGCTATGTCAGTGTTTAACATAAGATCACAGAAGCCAATGAATATCTGTTGGATTCAGAGGCGTAGCGAGGGGGGGGGGGCTGGGGGTGCGGACCGCACCGGGTGACACCATTTAGGGGGGTGACACCAAGGCAAAAAATAGTAAAATATATAGCATAAAAACTTGAGGGAGGGGGGGGGGGGCAAATCAAAAGTTCGAGGGGGGTGCAAATCGAAATTTTGGTGGGGGGGGTGCAAATCGAAAATTTGAAAGTTTGTCCCCGGGAAGGGTCGCTACGCCTCTGGGGGGGTGACACCATTAAGTGCCGCACCGGGTGACAACCGACCTCGCTACGCCACTGGTTGGATTATACCTAAGACATGTTCAGAGAGTATAGTGAAAAAGGGGAAAGGGGGGGGGAAGAGATGCATGCGTCTAAAACTTATAGGGGCGGTCAGCTAGATGCCATTTTTATAGGAAAATAAATAACGTATGCTCTGGAATGCATAAAATTTAACATAAATAAACAGAAGAAGATAGTTATTATTACACAGCTGATATAAATAAATATGCAACACATCACTCACCTCGCCTAGAACATACATCACTCACCTCGCCTAGATCATACATCACTCACCTCGCCTAGATCATACATCACTCACCTCGCCTTGATAACAAATCACTCACCTCGCCTAGATCATACATCACTCACCTCGCCTTGATAACAAATCACTCACCTCGCCTAGATCATACATCACTCACCTCGCCTAGATCATACATCACTCACCTCGCCTTGATAACAAATCACTCACCTCGCCTAGATCATACATCACTCACCTCGCCTAGATCATACATCACTCACCTCGCCTAGATCATACATCACTCACCTCGACAAGATCATACATCACTCACCTCGCCTAGATCATACATCACTCACCTCGCCTTGATAACAAATCACTCACCTCGCCTTGATAACAAATCACTCACCTCGCCTTGATAACAAATCACTCACCTCGCCTAGATCATACATCACTCACCTCGCCTTGATAACAAATCACTCACCTCGCCTAGAACATACATCACTCACCTCGCCTAGATCATACATCACTCACCTCGCCTTGATAACAAATCACTCACCTCGCCTAGATCACACATCACTCACCTCGCCTAGATCATACATCACTCACCTCGCCTTGATAACAAATCACTCACCTCGCCTAGAACATACATCACTCACCTCGCCTTGATAACAAATCACTCACCTCGCCTAGATCATACATCACTCACCTCGCCTAGATCATACATCACTCACCTCGCCTAGATCATACATCACTCACCTCGCCTAGATCATACATCACTCACCTCGCCTAGATCATTCATCACTCACCTCGCCTAGATAACAAATCACTCACCTCGCCTAGATCATACATCACTCACCTCGCCTAGAACATACATCACTCACCTCGCCTTGATAACAAATCACTCACCTCGCCTAGATCATACATCACTCACCTCGCCTAGATCATACATCACTCACCTCGCCTAGATCATACATCACTCACCTCGCCTAGATCATACATCACTCACCTCGCCTAGATCATACATCACTCACCTCGCCTAGATAACAAATCGCTCACCTCGCCTAGATCATACATCACTCACCTCGCCTAGAACATACATCACTCACCTCGCCTTGATAACAAATCACTCACCTCGCCTAGATCATACATCACTCACCTCGCCTAGATCATACATCACTCACCTCGCCTAGATCATACATCACTCACCTCGCCTAGATCATACATCACTCACCAGACCTAGATCATACATCACTCACCTCGCCTAGATCATACATCACTCACCAGACCTAGATCATACATCACTCACCTCGCCTAGATCATACATCACTCACCTCGCCTAGATCATACATCACTCACCTCGCCTAGATCATACATCACTCACCTCGCCTACATCAAACATCACTCACTTCGCCTGGATAACAAATCACTCACCTCGCCTAGATCACACATCACTCACCTCGCCTAGAACTGGAACATACACGGGGATGGCGTAGCTCTCAGCAAGGGGGTGGGGGTTGGGGACGTTCTTCTTCTTGTCCTGGGCCACCTGCTTCTCCCCCGACTGGTACCCGCTCACGATGTGCAGGAACCGGAGCAGCTTGTCTGAGGGCACCGCTGGAATCGTCAGGTGGTTTTAATTAGTCGTGGTCAGTACATCGTTTGATTTGTACAGATTTTGTTTAATTAATCGTGGTCAATACATCGTTTGATGTGTACAGATTTTGTTTAATTAATCGTGGTCAATACATCGTTTGATTTGTACAGATTTTGTTTAATTAATCGTGGTCAATACATCGTTTGATTTGTACAGATTTTGTTTAATCAGTGGTGGTCAGTACATCGTTTGATGTGTACAGATTTTGTTTAATTTGTGGTGGTCAATACATCGTTTGATTTGTACAGATTTTGTTTAATCAGTGGTGGTCAGTAGATAGTTTGATGTGTACAGATTTTGTTTAATCAGTGGTGGTCAGTAGATAGTTTGATGTGTACATATTTTGTTTAATCAGTGGTGGTCAGTAGATAGTTTGATGTGTACAGATTTTGTTTAATCAGTGGTGGTCAATAGATCGTTTGAATTGTAAAGACTTTGTTTAAATAATATATTCGCAAACTTGAACATTCGTCTAATGTAGTGGTTTTTAACCTTTTGGCGGTACCGAATCCTATCAGTTTCAAATGCGCACTCACCGAACCCTTCATAATCGTTCTATTGTCCGCTCTGACCAAACCCAGGTCAAGAACTCAGAGCTTAATTACAAAGCTGGGACGGCGTAGTCACACCACTGCTAACCCGAACGTCTCGAGTTCGGATCCTGAGCTTGAGTGTGTACGACGAATATGAGTCAACCCAGCTCTATTGGGTACCTGACTTTTGTTGAGGAAAGTAAAGGAGGCTGGGTATAGTGCTGACCCCATTATCGGCTGCCTATCATAAACTGAATGTCCGATATTCTGCCTGCGCTGTGAGCTCAATCAAACACTCTACTGCCAGCTATTGCTAACTCTCAAGCTGTTTGATCCATCATGCTTGCAGTAGAGCCCAGTATACCATCATGCTTGCAGTAGAGCCCAGTATACCGTCATGCTTGCAGTAGAGCCCAGTACACCATCATGCTTGCAGTAGAGCCCAGTACACCATCATGCTTGCAGTAGAGCCCAATATACCGTCATGCTTGCAGTAGAGCCCAGTATACCATCATGCTTGCAGTAGAGCCCAGTATACCATCATGCTTGCAGTACAGCCCAGTCTACCGTCATGCTTGCAGTAGAGCCCAGTATACCATCATGCTTGCAGTCTGAGACGATGGCCCTAGCTTCTGTCCTCAGTTACAGTAAGAACCAACTCGCCCGCGGGGTAGGGGACTGTCCCGCTTACAAGGGCAACTCCAAAAAAAATTATCATAAAAATTACTTACCCGTGGGGGAGGGGCCTGTTTGTCCCCTTACAACGACCACTCCTAGAGCCAAGCACATGAAAACGAATGTAGAAGACGCCATCTTGGTTACTCTCCAGAATCACTTGATTCATCGTGGCTTTTCTCCCAGTATTTATACACGGCTTAAAGAAAGTAATTAGTGGTGTTATTGAGTAAGCAAACGATCCGCTGTTAATTACCTAAACTTTATTTAACCGGACAGTTAATTAGCATAATTTATCGGTTAAGTTTAGACAATATAGAAAACAAAATAGCACATTAGATGTGTGTTCGACACATGATAAGACACGAATACATCCATAGTGCTACTGTGTGTATGTAATTATTTCCCGCCTTTTTGCATGTAGCTGGACCTTGTGGTTGGATGGTAGAGCCTGCGATTGCTAACCCAAAGTCTCGAGTTCAAATCCAGGTCTTGTATCCGTAGAAAGTCCGTGGGTCCATTCAGCACTAATGGGTACCAAGCGCACGATTGGGAAAGTAAAATCGTCTGGGCACGGTTCTGACTACGTTATTTCTTCATTTATCTATATCTTAGAAACAGCTAAACTCTACTTCATCTGCCTTATGTCCCGACAACTTCCCAAGAGTAAATTTAATTTTTTTTTTGTAACATTTTTTTTTCTTGCAATCATTGTGTACATTTCCTTAGAGAACTTATTATACCTTATTTTTATAATATTGTGGCATGCAGAATTAATAAAAAAAAATGTAATTATATGTAAGGAAAAAGATTACATTTAGAACGAGGCTAATGTGTGAGTCACCTTGGTACCTAAAGTACAACTGGTCACGTGAATTGTAAGGTACTGTGGTTCACCATGACATAACTAGGTGGCCCTGTTTCTGGTTAGACCTTTAAGTAGGTCAACTACTAGGGATACTACGTCTACATTAAAACTAGGGTCAATAACCGTAACTTTGTAACATTAGCGAAAAAGATAATTAAATTTTTAAAATTAGTAATGGCACATTGAAAATCAAACATTTTATTGGGCTAGTTTTGGAGAGGAGGGATGTATTAATTTGTCTTGGGTTGCCTCTGCTTTTGGGTACTGGCTATACGAAGGTGGGTACATATTGTCTTAATGGAGCGAACATTTCTATGAACTGTAGATCACTTGTGTCTGTATTTTGATGGTACAAATGGAGGGAATGACTGGAACTTGTTTTGGTAACAGTTTGGTCCACAGTTCGTATCTAGTTTGTCAACCTTAGTTGGAGGCTGGGGTTCTGATGTTAAAAAGTTGTAGGACATTGTACTGGCGTGGGGTTGTGTGTATGAATGTATGTGAGTGTGTTTGTGAGCGTACGTGTGCGTGTAAGACATACACGATGTAAGTTTGAGTGCATGTGTATGCGTATGTAAGTGTATATAAGTGTGTACGATTAGGCCTATGTGTGAGAGTTTGAGTATGTGCGAATGTGTGTGTGTGTGCGAGCGTGTGTGTGTGCGTGTAACACATACACGATGTAAGATTGAGTGGATGTGTATGCGTGTGTGAGTGTATATAAGTGTGAGCGAGTTTGTGTGAGAGTTTGAGTATGTGCTAGTGTGTGTGTGTATGTGTAAGTGTAGGTGTAGGTGTGTGGGGGAGTGCGCTTGTGTGTGTGTTTTTTCAGTGAGTGAATGCGTGTGGGTGTGTATTTGTGAGTCTAGGCCTACGTGTGCGTACGTACAACACCTGCAAAATATTTGAGTGTATGTGTATATGGTTGCGAGTGTACCTGTGAGTGTGTTTGAGTGTATATGTGAGTGTGTGCGAGTGAGTATGTGTGTGTTACGTGCACGGTGTAAGAGAGTACGATGTGTGTATACCAGCGTCAGCCAATGTGAAAGTGACCAAGGGAGGTAATAAGTCAGAGCTCTAGAGGAATTACAAGGGAGACAATGTAACGTTAGATGTTGGTCAGGGAACAGTTAGAACACAACCAAGCATTTAGAGATGTGATGGTATTTGCTGGTAGTTGATCGTAACTAATGGTAATTATTGGTAGTTGAAAGTAGTTAATGGTAGACAGAAAATGTAATTTAGAAATAAATATTACATGTATGCAAAAAGCGAAACACATTAAATTATTGTGAAAGATATTGGCTACTTATTCGTCTGTCTTGAACATAGGTCAATCGGCTTTAATCTTCTAAGCTAGTGTCTACAGTTACTCTATTTTACAGAAGACGAAAACAGACTAGTACAAGGGTCGGCAACCTGCGGCTCGCGAGCCGCATGCGGCTGTTTAGGTGTCCAGTTGCGGCTCTTCAGCTCCATACACAAATATTAATAATTATTTTATTTTATATCCAAAACTCATAAAAATATTATTCTGCAACACTCGGTAATAAACGATATAACAATAGACATAAACAATAAACATTCACTATTCTATTAGAATATTTAGTTACTACCTATCTCAGTGTAGTTCCTATTACATTGTCCATTCCGAATTGAAACATTCAACTTCATAGTGGATATCATAAAGAAACTAAACCTGAAAGGAACATCTAGCCTATGTCTTGCTTAAAGAAGTGATTTATTCGAAAAAAAAAATTTTGTTGAATACATGATGAGCGATAAATTACTTAATTACGAAAAATCGGAAACAAATATCGTTATGAAACCAATGGTACTATTCAATCACTTGGGCATTAATATAAACAAAATGAAGGGTGTTTTCACTGAGATATTTGAGCTATTCAAAACAAATGCAAGTACTCTGACTTACATTGTAGATCCTCTCATCACAAAAAAATGAGATTATCTCAGATATTAAAAGCTATTTATTTTAAACTATATATATATATATATATATATATATATATATATATATATATATATATATATATATGTATATATATATATATATATATATGTATATATATATATATATATGTATATATATATATATGTATGTATATATATTTGTATGTATATATATATATATGTATATATATATATGTATATATATATATATATATATATGTATATATATATATATATATATATATATATATATATATATATATATATATATATATATATATATATATATATATATATACAGTATGATCTTTGTTTAGGATTATATAATTACTAAACAAATAAACTATTGACATAAAAATGTTAGCGGCTCTTTAAAAACCGGGTATTGTTGTAAATTGTAACTTTTGGCTCTTTCGTCTCAAAAGGTTGCCGACCCCTGGACTAGTAGCAACGGCTATTTAAAGATCGACTATTTGGCAAAATTAAGAATAAAGTCAGATATTTTTTCACAAAATACACGGACATCGAGTTAAAAGAAATATTTCAAGCAAAGCTAAGACATAGACTGGGAACTCACACTTAACTGGGGAAAAAAAATGTACAGGAAAGAAATAAATAAAGTATTAATTTTAATTTAGACAGTCTCAAGCCAAACATCACTCGATCAGCCCCCAAGTAAATTAACATTAGAACAGTCTTCAGTTTCCCAGGTTTTTAAAAGTGCACAACCTGAATGGTAGAAAGAGATACACACCTCACCCCCCCCCCCCCCCCACACACATTCCCCCCCCCCCCACTCAACCGAACAGGCGTATATTTCAAGCTAGCGTGCCTTCATCGCCAAGGGTCAATTTAATGTCATGGACATTTTTGGAATGATATGAGTATTACAGAGACACTTCTCCCACGGTCGTTTCTATTTCTGTCCATGGGTGTCTACAGTGTGAACTTTTGACTCCACAGCTAAGGACTGAGCACAGTAAACTAAGCAGTCAAGAGAAACCGAGTTTGCACACCTTATTTTAGTCTAGTCTTATGCCATTTTATTTTCTCTCTTTGATTATTATATATGCAATTGATGTTCATATCTTCGATGCTGTGTAAAAGTATCAAACAAATTATTATTACTGATTTAAATGTTTAAAACAATTGATATAAAAAAAAAGCAATTGTTTGAGGACTGTATAGATATAGATGTTTGAAAAGGAAGAATGTTTGCTTAGATGTGTCTCGTTGTAATAACATAACTTTTCCGATTGCTTAAAATTTGTATCATTTTAATTCTCTGTAATCACAAATTTATTTCAGCTCTACTTAAAAACCCAAATTCTACCCCCCCCCCCGCCCCCCTCACCCACCACGCCGAGGGAAAAAAATCCATTGAATCAACATTTAATTACACATTTGCATTTTCAGTTTCAGGTTGGTTTTTAATTTTTATTTTTTCTTTACATTTAGACGTTTTGTATTAGATCTATGTATAAGTAAACCATCTTAAATGAATGAAAGCAGGCTACAAGAAAGAAAGAAATATTACTATTGTAAATCTGTATCAGTCCTCACAAGCCGATGATGAAAACTGTAATACTAAAGCGAACACACAACTGACGCTATAAATTACGTGTCTGAGGCGGAAAAAAAAATCTTATAAGTACGGTACTTTGGGTCCACAACGTACCAAATGACACCAATGATCCCTCCTCCTTTTATATTCATTTTATTATCCTTTAATTTATATTTACAATTGTTTTGTTAACTTTAATAATATGTATTGCCTTATTTGAACTCTGTTATGAGAACATTATTTACCATATTTTTACCTCTAAAACTCCACTGTAACCCCACACCCCGTGATAGCTACACGCCTACCCACCCCTAACCTGTCGGTACTAAACATTTAAATAAACATAAACACCGACTTGAACATACTAACCCTTCACCCTCCAGCTAAATCGATCACACAGCAATCTGTTCGTCAACCCCCCCCCCTCCAACACACACCCTATAAATAGTAACACATCAGCACAAATTTTGGCTCGTAAGACACTCTACCGCCCCCCCCCCCCCTGTGCTCACATCACCCTCAGATATGATAACCCCACATCCCTTTTAACTGTTCCAACGACCCCACCACCCACCAACACATCAGTTTTGAATATTTATTCATTTACTTGTTTATCTATTTTAGTAATTCACTGTTGTACAAATGTAAATGAAATCTGTGTAGAACAACACATGTGTGTGTGTGTGTGTGTGTGTTTGTGACTACTCTACTGGTTATTCATTTTTTTTGGTATTTACTATGTTTATTGTACAGAATGGGATGAAATCCATGCAAACCACCTTTGTTTTCGACTATTCTTCCATACATTATACTCTTCCACCACTTTTGTTGGCAAAAATGTTCCAAACCAGCCACTGTCCAATTTTTGAACCAACAAGCTTTAAATTCAATGTATCTTCTGTACTCATTTACTTATTTCGCTATTTATTATACTTTAAACAAAATCTTAAAAAAAAAACACGTGAAAACACGCTGAAATGACTCGGTCACCTCAACCCAACTCCCCTCGCCCTCTTCAATGTGTTTGCCCACAAGAATGTTTTTTCCACCCGGTTTCAATTGTTTTTTTTCCCACGTTTTCTTTAACTTGCTTTCGCGTCCGGTTTTCCAATCAAATCTTGCGATCAAAATTTCTGGCACTTCCCAGTTAGCTAGCGCGCTGAAATTTTCAGGGAAGCTTTGTTTTGGATGACCATAGAATATTCAATTGTTATTATTACTAAATTGATCCATGGAAACATTTTATTGAGCATTTTAGACCGCTATATAATCTATATATAATCCTCCTCTGCGAGCCGTTAGAAAACAAGCTGCAAGCGCCTCCTTACAGTCCCCTCTCTTTCTCTCTACCACCCCACCCCCACATTGTCTGCTGAGCTGTGGTCACGTTAATGTTTACAAACCGTACAGCCAGGTTTAGTGACGGCTATTAGGGGCAGATAATTTAGTTTGAACCGACTTTAAACTTACAGGAGGTAACTAAGAGGAGGCTGCTTTCACGGGGCGGGGGGGGGGGGGGGGGGGGTCGGGGTTAGGGGAAAGGAGGGGGCTAGTGTTTTAAAGCAAATATTTTCAGTGGCAGCATTGGTACTGTCGAATTCACAAATTATGAATTACTGAAAAGTAGAAAATAAATCAACTAAATAGCGGCGTATGATACGCCGCGGGTCGGCTCGTTGTAGTAAAAACGTGGGGAAAAAGGGACATAACCCAGTAACTGTAATTTGTGTACAAACAACCGTAACAACTGGTGGCCAGTATGGGGGAGACGATATGGTCGAGTGGTTGGGCACACGATTGCTATCCCACTCGACACGGGTTCAAATCTATGTGTTCTAATCAGTAACGTATTCACACAACGCGTTTTTTACGAGTTGTCTTTTTACGAGTTGTCTTCGTTTACCCAAAAAAAAGTGAAAAGATAAAATCGATAGCAAGATTTTAATGCAAACAAACAGACAAAGACTAAAAAGTAGAAAATAATAATCATTAAAAAAGTTTAAAAAAAACCCACGTTTTCTGATTGAACTAAAAAGTAGAAAATAAATGCTATACATCACAATAATGCAAGCAGTCACTCTACTATAAGCGATCAAAAACGTGGGGCGCCGTGATTTTCTTATAGTTTCTAATACTGTTGACTCTCTACAAGCTCCCTAATAAAAGTCAATAGTATTATCTAATCAATAGTAATATAACTTTTACTTCGGCGCCCCACGTTTTTGATCGCTTATAGTAGAGTGACTGCTTGCATTATTGTGATGTATAGCATTTATTTTCTACTTTTTAGTTCAATCAGAAAACGTGGGTTTTTTAAGACTTTTTTAATGATCATTATTTCAATAACACTTTTTAGGCTATTCGTGCTTGTGTGTGAACTAACCATATTACAGATATTGTTTTGCTTTTGATTACTTCGGTTGATTTCTGTAACTTCTTTGTAAATACTCTACAAAATTGTACATATTGCAAACAGATGTTTCAAAGAGCATTTTCTTAACTCTAATACGGGTACAATTGTATACCTTTTTGGTTTTGTTCCTTTGTAATCTGTGTAAATTATTAATAGGGAGTTTTTGTTACTGTATTTGTTTTATAATTGAAAATAAAAGTATATTTAAAAAAATTAAAGTGTCACCCCTCCCTCAGCATTACCCCCCCCCCGTCATTACAGTAGTAACACACATCTAAGTAAAAACCCACACCCACCATGACACGCACCACTGCCCAACCGGTCGATAGCGATCCCTCCCCCCTCACATAGTTGACCCTTCCCTCCATGGTAAAGTCATTTTCGTTTTATGAAATGTTAGCCAATGAAACACTAATGTTCACACAACTACTCTCCTACCAGTGTCAACACACCAACCCCAATATTCTACGCACCATAATTATGGCAATGTTTTTTTTTCATTCTTGTTTTATTAGCCTTTGTTGACACTATATTACACATTTTCACCCTCGTTCATGTAAAAATCTTAAAACTAGCTTACGTGTACATTTTTGAACCAACTCCCTCATTTTGATCGACTCCGTCCCTATAACCCAACCCCTCACCAATTATTCTTTTTTTCCCTCCCTTTTCCTTCCCCTAACCATATATATATATATATATATATATATATATATATATATATATATATATATATATATATATATATATATATATATATATATATATATAAATATATACATATATATATACATATATATATATACATACACACACACACACATATATATATATATATATATATATATATATATATATATATATATATATATATATATATATATATATATATATACCCCTCTCTCTGGTTAACGAGTTCTTTCCCACTCCCCACTCGGATTCCAACACTTTCAGTTTACCTTTACCACTTTTCTCGTTATCCCATTTTAATTTGTTTTATTACCTCATATACGACATATAACTGCATGTTAATATTGTAATATTCAACATGTACTTTTGTAAAATCTTTCGTTTTCATTTGATGTTTGAAATTACATAAAATTCGTTGATGTTTATGTATTAATTTTAAATGGCAAATAAAAGATTTTAGATTTAAAAAACAATATATTAGAAAATAGCAAAGTTACCTCAAGATTGGTCTGACTAAAAAATTCTAAAAGTTTCAACATTTTGTTACAAGGAAAATCTGGTAGTTCCAGCCATAGATAGCAATGTTATGCATCTCTTTGCTAATTTACATCAAAGACCTAAATGCTGGAAAACTATAGCTCTTGATTCCTAATTAAAAAATGTTGCATCATAAAAAAGTTTCACCCTTAACTGATAATATAAGGTCTGTAAAGATGAAACACCTTATTTCGTAATGCTACGAAGGTGATCATCAAATCAAGTGTGAGTCACGAGGCAGGTGTCAAGTTTTGATGGTGAGTTGTGTTCACTTTTTCAGGTCTGTGACTAACACGACTCGTGATTGGTCAAATTGGACCTTGTGACTTACACTCGCGCGCCCCCTAGTGTGCCAAAGGTTACCCTAACTATGTCAGCACCCTGCAACATCAGTTGTTGATTTATTTGTTGATTAGCAGTGAGGCTTGTCGATGTGTAGAATTCGATATTCTCAACAGCAAAACTGATGAGCTTACAAAAATAAAATCATTAATCCAGAGAACTTTTGAAACTTTATTTCTAGAATCTGAAAACAAACTTACTTTGCTTTTATTTTAAAAAAACCACAATAAGTATGATTTTAAAATGTTTATAAAAATGTGCATGCAATGGAAACATAATAATGATATCAAGTATGTTACAAATATAACATCAGTTAATTCCCTTAAGTTTATGTAAAGGCATTAAAAACTATTGAGTATAGGTTTATAACGAAATAGTTGTAATGTATAAACAAGGTTTCTTACAAGAAAAGTTTAAAAAAAAAGTTTCTTAAATAAAAGTTCACAATGTAGCCTACTGGTATTACCTCAAGCTACAATAGTCCACGTAAACAATGCGTGCCTCTATTGATCGGTTTTAATGATTACCACATAATTAATTAGCTTACACAAATAGGTAGGGGGTTGAACATGATTTGTATTGATCGCAGCTCTTTCTTGCGCGTGCACACAACTCACTTATTATGTAACAACAACATGTCTTTTATGTGAACGTGCATTTAATGCGTTACATTAAGAGTGATCTACATAAACACTCTTTTAGAAAATTAAGTCAGGTATTGAACACACACACTACAAACTACACACACTACACACAGTACCCACTACACACACACCACACACACGCATTCATACTTGAAATGCACACACGAAAGCGCACTTATACATAACTGTTCAATAACAAATATATACACTTGTAACACCGCGTTATTTATAGCATTATCTAACTAAGGGCTATTTTTTTTTTACTTCTGCCTAACACCAGGAACAAGTCCCATGTCACGGTGACCCTGCACTCACTAGAAGTATCGTCCGTTAAAATAGAAGTCAGCCTAGAATAGAAGAATTTTAGTCACTCATTAGATCAAGTTGCAAAATATGTTATGCTTTTTAAAGACTACTGATAGCTTGCTAACAATTGTGTATTAAAATATATAACATTTTAAAAAAATATTTTCAAATGCCAGATTAATTTTATAAATTAATGAAAAATGTCGTGTACCTTTCTCTTACAGACGACAAAATGTCGTCATCCTGGTTGTCCCGTTGATATTCTTTGACGTAATGAAAAGACGACAGGTAGCCGATGTACTCATCTATCGTTAGATCTGCTGACATAGGTATGTGGTCGTACCTGAGGAAACATCACTAATGTATTTACCCTACCTTAGATCACCTGACATAGGTATATGTTCGTACCTGGGAAAACATCACTAATGTATTTACCCTACCTTAGATCACCTGACATAGGTATATGTTCGTACCTGGGAAAACATCACTAATGTATTTACCCTACCTTAGATCACCTGACATAGGTATATGTTCGTACCTGGGAAAACATCACTAATGTATTTACCCTACCTTAGATCACCTGACATAGGTATATGTTCGTACCTGGGAAAACATCACTAATGTATTTACCCTACCTTAGATCACCTGACATAGGTATATGTTCGTACCTGGGAAAACATCACTAATGTATTTACCCTACCTTAGATCACCTGACATAGGTATATGGTAGTACCTGGGAAAACATCACTAATGTATTTACCCCACCTTAGATCACCTGACACAGATATGTGACCATAATGGACGAATTACCATTCATGTATTCTCTTTTTATAGACCACGTAACATTTAAACAAAATTAAATGTTATCTCCCTTGCTATTCCTAGCAAGGTAACAGCCGTTAAAAATGCTAATACTAATCTATAGGATTATCTAATACTAATGTATAGGATTATCTTTTGTTTTATTTCCACATACAACAGGTGTGCTTTTTTTACCTTTTTATATCTGTGAAAGGAAATGGAATCGATCTGTATTTGCTGAACACGATATCTGCACGTGACGTCATGTACTTAGAAAATTCGTTTCGCCTCAGCTGGTCATTGGAACAATAGCAAAATTCAATAGCAAAATGTACCAAAGATATAACCGATTTTTAATAAAATTTAGTTATATATAACTGTTTGTATAACGAGGTCGTGATGAGGCGATGATAGAAAGCTGGGAGGATACAGGGTTATATGGGGGAAGAATATTTTTTTTTCTAAGAGTGTAATCATTTTTGCATACCCACATAATACTCAGAGCTAGTATTAAAACTAAATTTTGGAACAGTTTTATTCTTCAAAATAGAATTATGACTGTGTCTTATTAAAACAAAAACTACGTTAACATCAGTTTCGATACAACGGAAGGAAACTACATTTCAAAGGAACCCCCCCCCCCCCCCCATCCCAGACCAAATTTTTTATAGCAACTTATCATTTATTAAATCAACTCACCCCTGTATGTGACGGTCGACATGCCTACCTCCCCCCCTACAGTTTTTTTTATAGCAATCATCACTCACCCCCCTGTATATATCGGTCAGCACGTTTATTGTCTAGTGTCTCCAGATCATAGCAGTAAGCGGCCAACGTTCCACCCTACAGTTTATAGCAACTCACGACTTAAGCAATCATCACTCACCCCCTGTATATATCGGTCAGCACGTTTATTGTCTAGAGTCTCCAGATCATAGCAGTAAGCGGCCAACGTCCCGCCTGGCTTTAACACTCTCTGGACCTCCTTGTAGAAACTGAAACAGTGCATCAGCAAACTCTACCATTTTTCTTTAACTATCTCTTTTTTGTTTCATATCATTATTGCTTTCAATTGTACTATTTTTCTGCTTATTTACTCATTAAATTTACCAAACAAAAATTAAAAACGTAAGTGGAAATACATTAATAATTAACTATTATTGAGTAGGATTTTTAAAATTCAAATTTTTCTCTGCATGCACATTTGCACATTTGCACATTGCACACATACACACAAACACTCACGAACACATCACGTGACTTACTTGTTGTGATTGACCCAATGCAAGCCTGCTGCTATGGTAACCAGATCTACCGAATTTGGCCTAAGAAAGGACATCTCCTCGGCTAGGGATAGGTAAAAGGTTAAACGGGGAACGTTGGTAGGGGCAGCGGTCAGCTGGTCAAGAGAAGTGTCCACACCTACAACCTGCAACACACAACACAATACACAACACCAGAGTTAAACGATCAACAGATGTGTCCACACCTACAACTTGAGACACACAACACACAACACCAGAGTTAAACGGTCAACTGATTAACATATATGCCCACATCTACAATCTGAAACACAAACAACACCAGTTAAATGGTCAATTGGTCAACATATTGTCCAAAACTACAAGCTAAAACACACATAACACATGAGCTAGTGCAGGGGTCGGCAACCTGCGGCTCGCGAGCCGCATGCGGCTCTTTTGCGGTCAAGATGCGGCTCTCCAGCCCCTTGCACAAATATTAAAAGTTGTATGTAACAGACTGAATTATTATCTATAATAACTATATTGTAATTGACATGAAGTTGCATGTATTATTTCATTTTCAAAACTCATATCAAATATCATAATGTAAACAAAATCAACTTTAAACAAAATTAAAACACTTATCAGAGAACATTGAGAATATGTGCAGTAGAAAGTATACGGACAGCTGACAGCAGCTTGGGCACCAGACCCAGCCCCACAGCCCCGTGGCAACAATCCCATGCTTGCCACTGCCCAAGTGCCGACTTTTTCGAATGTTTTTAAATGGGAATGTTATTTTATTCAGAATGCATTTCCATATGTGTCAGTAATCATAAAGTTGACGTGAGTGACGTAGTTTTTTTTTTTTAGTTATTCGCCTCCTACTGTTGAGCCGGGTACTAGACTATGGGGTACGAGTTTACCCTGCGTTCAATGGGGTGGGAGATATGTCTGGTGTTAGCCGAAGGACAGAGGCGACCGATACACGGTAATCAAACCGATATTCAAACCCGGTAGTCGGGGTTGGCCGTGTTGAGGCCTGCTTTGCTAATGGCAGACACCTCCTGAGCCAGTGATATCCATAAAGAAAGAAAAAAAAACGTTAACAGCTTCTAAAGTGGATTGGGATAGTCCTATAGTTATACTATTAGATTACTAAATTTATTATTCTGGCAAAACATGTATATGTTTTTATATGAATAAATATTATTTCATTTTTAAAACTATTTATTTTAAATAACAAATCACATTTATTTACTTAGTCCTAATCAAATAATAAAATATTAAAATAAAAATGTTACTGGCTCTTTAAAAACTGGGAAATTTTGAAAATTGTAACTTTTGGCTCTTCCGTCTCAAAAGGTTGCCGACCCCTGAGCTAGTGGGTATAACTTAACACAATAACAAAGTACCATTATAGTCATCTTGGGAACCCAGGTTTCAAGCCTCACTTGAATGTGTATCTGTCTTATAACTTTACAAAACATACTTGGAATACCTAACGTCAAGCTTGTTGTTTTGTCAATTAATATTTAGAAAAATTCGCGTCTGTTGTTAGTTACCTAATCTAAATGATATGTAATAAATAATCTTTCGACAAAATCAGATTGTGAATCATATGTGAGCGGCTGGAGTGTATTTTTATTATTTGTAAATTAGAAGGCGAATGTATCGTTTCGTTTCATGTCGTAAATTGTTCGTATTTTTTTAGTCGTGTAGTCCCGTATTATGGCGCCGCTGTCTCACTGTTTATGTCCCTGGTTATAGCTAGTTTATATATATTTCGTTTATATTGTTGTCATTGTTTATAGTAAGTGTCTTTTTATAATATTCTGTTGCATGTTCCGTCGTGTTTGGTTTGTTATCCGTGAATTAGGGACTATTTGTTTACGTGTAGCGTGTGAGGTGTGTGGAAGTCGTTTTCCGGCTTGTTCAACTCTGTCTTTTGTGTGGAAAGCTGCGGTGAAGGGAGCAGGCAGTCTCTCTGGTCATCGGGTGAAAAGAATAGCAAATTCGCACCATCCAGCCATATTTATTTTGTGTTTGTGTTCGTCGTAGTCCTGGACGTAGTCCGAAATTGGGTGTTGTGTTTGATGTAAAAAGTTTGTTTCGTTTGGTTCTGTTTTGTGTCAGTTTATATCTATTCTTTTTTTATAACTTTTGGTCCCATGCAATAAATTTTATTAACTGTAAAAGTTTTTGTTTTATTTTAGTAGCTTATTATTTAGACTAAGGTTAGGGTTTAACCACTGTGGGTTCTACCACGGTTGCACTGACCGGACAGATTAGTTAGTTAAGCCTAGAAGGGTAGATTTTAGGTATCCCCCCCTAGCAGGGCTTACACATATGAGTCGGGTGTGTCTTGATGAACGCCGAACCCATGTGATTCGATCGAACCCAGGTTAAGAAACACAGTTTTACAATGAACATGTAGGTAAAGTATGAAAATAATGTCACGAACGTTTATAGAAAAATCACCACAACCTTTTCAAAATACTCCGTAAGTGGAATCGAACTCTGTCCGCTCCCACAACACGCGTCAACAGCAAGTTCCAGACCACCTCCTGACCCCACGTGATATCCCATAATTTTTTGGTACACATCGTCAGGATACAGCGGCCTGTACAGGGAGTAGCACTTGGAAAATGTTTTCCCACAATGCAAGGTGTGGATGTAGTCGTCTGCTTCTTGCTCCATCTCAGTCACGTGTGTCCCGTCACACCCTGGGCTCAATGATTTATAACGTCCACGTCAGCCAATCAGCGATCACAGTAGATGTAATCAAATGTCAAGGTCGTTTGCATTAATCAGAGAGTATTTTGTAACAATTCGGTTCATATCTAGGTTAGACGCAATACGAATTGCGCGATTACAATTAAAAGTACAGAACATAGTTTCGATACTTTAAAAACAAAAACAACGTAAAAACTTCATCCACCCGCCCTTAAGTCCCTCAGTCCCTGCCTCCATTCCTCCCTCCCAGCATTCCTCAGTCCGTCTATACATCCAAACAACAATCCACCCCACATCCAAACAACAATCCACCCCAAACACTAATCCACCCCACATCCAAACACCAATCCAACTCACATCCAAACACCAATCCACCCCAAACACCAATCCACCTCACATCCAAGCACCAATCCACCCCACATCTAAACGCCAATCCATCCCACATCCAAACACCAATCCACCCCACATCTAAACACCAATCCACTCCAAACGCCAATCCACCCCACATCTAAACACCAATCAACCCCACATCCAAACACCAATCCACTCCAAACACCAATCCACCACACATCCAAATACCAATCCACCACACATCCAAACACCAATCCACTCCAAACACCAATCCACCCACTATACCAGCTTACTCCGAACAAAAAGCCTCACAAAAGATAGTTTCCCCAGAAACTGAAATGACAACAGTTCCGGGCCTATTCAAAACTATAACAAACAGTTTGATATGACATATGGTGTTGAATAATTATGGTCACACGTTTGCAATAAAATATATATAATTCGGTCAGTTTTTAACCGAAACAGTCAGCAATTTTTCAAAGCTCTCGTTTTTATTTTGTTTAGGCTAATTAAGTTATATACTTTCTCAAAAATTAATCCGTCAAAAGATTATTTATTTTTAAAAATTCACTCTCTTATCCAAATAAATTTGTATTTTAAAGTTGTGTCTGGCCTGGTTCAAAATTGAAAAACCACGTTGAAACTATAGACAACTTGTTTTATTTTATCACTTGTATTACGGTCATCAGCGAGTCTAAGATGTTGACTGAAATCATTGTTGTGTGTGTACATACATGTGACAAGTTATTAATGTCAACGTGATGATTACCTCATATAAACATAATATAAGATTTATTGTTTTCTTATACTTTTTTAGTTACTGGCTGTAGCATCAGGCGACGGCTGGGGGGGGGGGGGGAGATCTCATAAAACGATGTGTCTAACTTAAAAGAAACCATGGCTCTTAAATAGGGGGATGACTACAGCACAAAAGAAGCCATGGAGTTTAAAAGAGAAAGGATGTCTTGGGATAAGAGTTAGGCCATGAAAATTATTAGGGTCAGATACATTTTTAAAATTCCAAAATAACTAAATGGCCGTCATTAATCTTGTCCTGTCGAGTGATTAACTGTAGATTAACCCTAATCACAACATCGTTAATTAGCTGAATGGTAGAGCGCCATAGCAATATAACTGATTTAATACATAATTGAAAATGGAAAATTTGCTCTATGCTTATTTAACGTGGTTGTTAATCCTATTAATAGAAATTTGTTTAAAAACAATGTCCAACACAGTTTCAAAGCAGACGTAGTATCCGGTATGTAGATCAATGTTAATTATGTCTCGTTTGTTAAAAACAAATATTTACATAACTGTAACACTAGCCTATTAGATATGTAGGCTACGCATGTCCTGTGTTTACAAATAGCACAATGAAAGGGAATATATTTAGACGAAGCGTGCCCAATGGCCTTAATTAAAACCTGACAATTAAGCACATCATTAATTATGTGGAGACATCGGGCAGTTGGCATTCACCTGGTGAGCGAATATGGGGCTCTCATAATATTATTTCAGGTTTTTGGTAAACTATTCTTTCAAAAATTTGAACCAACTTGCAGTAATAAAAATATATAGCTATTTATTTTAGCCCTAATTTAATACTCGGAGACGAGGCATTTTGGCCTGTATACGGGGAACAGATGTGTGTTGTCATCGATTCAACAAGAGAGCTAGGACAACAATGTGTTGCGTGGCTCATCAGCTTCAGTTTTTAAACGTTTGATGAATATTTGGTAACATTTTGTTAGACAGGAGATCACTTTAGGGGGATTAGGTTCGGTCTATAAATGTCCGTCCACATATGGCGTTTCGTAATCTGTTTTTAAGTGTGTGTGGTGGTTGGGGAAGGTGTGCTAACTTCGATGTGATATAGGGGGAGGGGTGTAGAAATTTGTCAATGGGAGGACAAGTGGAGTTCTATAGAGGTGATAATAATTTTACTGATTTCCTCCAACTTTTTAATATACTGCTTATGGCAGATGTCATGTTAGAAGTGTGTGTGTGTGGGGGGGGGGGGGGGGGGCAACATCACAGGACACGACAAAACACAGGACTGGACAAACACAGGACAAAACACGGGACTGGACAAAACATAGGACAGGACACACCAAACGACAGTACAAGACAAAGGTTAGAGAAAGAGCTGGCGGCCCGTACAGTCAAGATATGACATAGTCACAAGCAACATGACACGCATAAAATGAGAACAATAGTTATGTCATAGGGGAATAATGGTCATATCACTAGGTGTTGGGGTGGGGTGGGATGGGGTGGAACACTATTGTGTCCGGTAGGTGGGGAAACAATAACCGGTCATGTGATGTTATTTATAGAAAGTACTTTACTATCACCTTTAATTAATTACCAGCGTCCTTACTTTATTTTAAAGAAAAAAGGTAATTAGGTCAGTGTGACATAGCCTGGGTTGGTTTTAGACCAGGTCATTGTTTTCTTTAAAGACGTGTCTGGTCTATTTTTATACTACCCCCCCCCCCCCCCACATTGTCTACTGCAGGTAACACTTGACGTTAGATCAACTTGACGTCCACTTCTTGGTCATGATGACCCTGACATAACGGGGATCACGTGACTATATTGTGATCACCTGACTATAGTGGGATCACCTGACTATATTGGGATCACCTGAGAATATTGGGATCACCTGACTATATTGGGATCACATGACTATATTGGGATCACCTGACAATATTGGGATAACGAGACAATATTGGGATCTCCTGGCTATATTGGGATCACCTGAGAATATTGGGATCACCTAAGAATATTGGGATCACCTGACAATATTGGGATCAACTGACAATATTGTGATCACCTGACTTTATTGGGATAAGCTGACTATATTGGGATCACCTGAGAATATTGGGATCACCTGAGAATATTGGGATCACCTGAGAATATTGGGATCACCTGACTATATTGGGATCACCTGAGAATAGTGGGATCACCTGACTATATTGGGATCACTTGAGAATATTGGGATCACCTGACTATATTGGGATCACCTGACTATATTGGGATCACCTGAGAATATTAGGATCACCTGAGAATATTGGGATCACCTGACTATAGTGGGATCACCTGACTATATTGGGATCACCTGACTATATTGGGATCACCTGACTATATTGGGATCACCTGACTATAATGGGATCACCTGAGAATATTGGGATCACCTGAGAATATTGGGATCACTTGAGAATATTGGGATCACCTGAGAATATTGGGATCACCTGACAATATTGGGATAACGTGACAATATTGGGATCACCTGACTATATTGGGATCACCTGAGAGAATTGGGATCACCTGAGAGAATTGGGATCACCTGAGAATATTGGGATCACCTGTGAATATTGGGATCACCTGACTATAGTGGGATCACCTGACAATATTGGGATCACCTGACTATATTGGGATCACCTGAGAATATTGGGATCTCCTGAGAATATTGGGATCACCTGAGAATATTGGGATCACCTGACTATATTAGAATCACTTGAAAATATTGGGATCACCTGAGAAAATTTAAATCACCTGACTATATTAAGATTACCTGAGATGATAGGGATCAACTGAGAAGATAGGGATCACTTTACATGACGGGATCAGGCAACATGACGGGAATCTCCTGACATGAGAAATCTATGACGATATATTCTACTGGAGTATTCATTACAGCCTACACGTATTGTAGATACTGGTACTGCTTTGTCAATGAAAAATAGTAGTTGAAAGTACTAATTTGTATCACACAGTGGCGTATGCTGGGCGGGTGTTAGGAACCTGAAGGGGGCGGGATGGATATGATCCATGGACCCCAAAAATCCATAATTAACTCACGTTTAATTACTGGTACAAGAAGCCGTTGTAATTATGTTTCCTGAATTGATTTGACGCGACTGCTCGTAATATTGACTGGCGGGTGTTTGATGACTACAACATCAATGGGTCTAGGACCACATCACTACAATATCACAGGTCTAGGACCACATCACTACAACATCACGGGTCTAGGACCACATCACTACAACATCACGGGTCTAGGACCACATCACTACAACATCATGGGTCTAGGATCACATCACAACAACATCACAGGTCTAGGATCACATCACAACAACATCACGGGTCTAGGATCACATCACTACAACATCACAGGTCTAGAACCACATCACGACAACATCACAGGTCTAGGATCACATCACGACAACGTAATTCATTGGTCGAAATTACGACGTGTTAAACAAGAAACCATTTTGGTTGATAACATAATAAGTAAAAATTCCGGGAATATATTTCAATTGATTAGCAAAAAAAAATTAGCGTGACAAAACACAATATTCTCTGTGTTGCCATGTGTTAGATTATACTGTCATTGCAAATGTATCTGTATGAACAGAATTAACATTACAAATATCGTGTGGAGTGTGAAAGCTGTTCAAGTTTTAACCTTTAGTTTAGAAGAGTCTACTAATTCACCGTGTCCAGTGCAAACATCGTCAAAACATTCCAATTGTTTGAGTTCTGTGGACGTCTGGTATGGGCACTTCCAATTAAAATAAATCAATTCTTGAATCACCATGTATAGAGCGGATCCTTTATATGGCAGTGAACGTAGTTTTATATCTTGTCTTTAAAGTTAAAAAAAAAAAAAACATTTAAGAAAAAAAATGTAGAAATATTAACATAGTAAATGTAACAGCATTTTAGACTTGACTGAATATTTATTATTTTTTAATTTTAGTCGTGTAACAAAACCTGCATTTCATAACAGTTTCTCGGAACTTTGTGTTATATTTTAAATAGAAAGCGATGTTGAAAGTTGAATTCAGCGGCGAGATGAACGTAGACAGCGCGAAGACAAAGTTGTATGTATTGTTGTACAACTTCCCGTAGCTGAATTCTGGGAACAGGAAGTGAAAGAAGGCGAGAACAGCCACGGGGACGAAACACACCAGATAGAACAGCGAGACGAAGAAGACAGCTTTGACGACACGGACGTCCCTGGGGCTTAACTTTGATGACGTTTTCGCCGCGTCGTTTCTGAGACGTTGACGGAACTTGGTAGCGGAAACGAGTTTGGAGTAGAGGACGATCAGGCAGATGAAGATGACGGAGTAGCAGACGTAAGGGATGACGTTTCGGTTGACGAGGTCGTGAAAAGCCAGCGTGGTCTTGACGTCCGGAGTTTCCCAGAGAACGAGACGGGTTGTGTTGGTCTTTAAGTCAAACGCCCACATTAACCCTTGGGTGAAGAGAATCGGGAGGTGAAGGAATAGATTTCCTATGAAGATCCCGGACAAAGCGTAGTACGTACGACGAAGGGTGAAGGTCGTTTTAAACTGCAAGGGGAAGGTCACCAAACAGCAGCGGGCGATGGCGATGTAGGTGGTGAAGAGGAGCGTGCTGTCCTTGAAGATGACGCTGTACCAGATGACGAAATCCCCCAACAGCTTGACGTCACGCGACCACAGCGTCCTGTAGTAGATGATGTAGAGGATGATGTTGCCCTCGGTGAGGATGGAGCTGATGATGGTGAAGAAGAGGTCGGAGAGGGACAAGGCGAAGAACGACACGGACACGACGTCCTTGAGACCGACCTTGAAGAAGACGACGACATTGATGCCGTTGGTGACGGCGCCCAGGAGCTGGACTACGAACCCCAGGGGCACCACCAGCAGGAAGGCGACACGTGACGTCTCGTAGTCGATCAGGTCAACGACCGCTCTCACGGGCGGCGCTGTGGTCGAGATGTTGGACGCTTTCTGCATGGACATCTTTCACGATAGTTACATATATTACACAATAAATCTACCCGAGAAGACTAAAGTATTTATTTGTATAAAAACTTGGACTTAGACAAATTTATAATAAGCGATTTAATTATAATTAACCTTTATTTTAAAATTTATTTATTATAATTGACCGAGAGAGAAAGCCAAAAACTTAATAGTTATTTTTAAGATCAGAAAATTAAAATTACAAGCAATTATTTTGGAACTAAAGATTCTGTCTTCCTACCAGCGGTACGGTCAATCGCTAATTAAAATCTACAGTAATTATACTTAATAATCACTGTGAAGTCATGCAATTATATTTGCTGCCTAGACAACGTTATTAAACTAATTAGTTCGTCAACAGAAAAAAAATAATTATAGAACAAAGATATAATTGTTTCAAGTTTGCATTTTTGTGTTTGATCTTTACAGCAAATTATAGTTGTCTCCCTTGTGATTTAATTTCGATTTTTTTTGGCTGATTTTCTTTCTGTAAGGGCGTTAAATGTTGGTAAATTTTTTGTATTCACAGTAAGACATTTTATATTTATTAAATTATTGGTTCAAATATAATTATTTTGTTTACACATTTTTATTTTAAATACTCATATGTAGTTTTTGAAACTTGAATGTATTACCAAACATTTTGCTTCTGACCGTGTACATTTACTAAAGTAGATAGGTAAGAATTGTTACAGATCGGATTGGGAATATCTGAACTACCGCCTACACAAGATCATATTTTGTTGTGAAACAGAAGTTGGATGTTCATAGCCAAAGTTACGTGATGCCACGGGGGAGGGGGGGGGGGGAGGTAAAGTGTTTTAAAACATTGTTTGGGTAAAAAGAATTAGGCAATGTTTTTGTTAGGCAAGGTTTTTTTTTTTTTCTAGCATGTGTTTGTAAGATCAATCTAAAGAGTTGTTAGATAAATCCTTTTAAGTTAGGTTTAGAAAAACTGCAGAAAAATAAATTCCTCATGGAAATGATGCAAATTTAAACAAAAGAAATATATTAAACAATGATTTTGTACATGTATTTTAGTCTATCGTGAAACTTGGTCAGTGGCCGCTGAAGAGAGCCTTCCCGGCAACCCTGTACCAAGCTTCGATAGTGCCCTGAAGTGACCAGGTTTTTCAGACCTGCGTCTTATTCTTTGTCCCGGGGAATTTCAGGTGAGGGCTTTCTGTAAATCTTTACCTCTGGGTTTCTCATTTCGTAGGTGTAATTGAATACGTCCGTAAATCTTCATTTTTGGGTTTCTCACCTCCATTTGTTCCTTAGGTCTAATTAAATACGACTTTACTTATTTTGTGGTTCGCATTTTCATTTGTTTATTAGGTCTAATTAAGTACGACTTTACATCAATATAGGCTACCATTTTGTGGTTCTCATTTCCATTTGTTCCTTAGGTCTAATTAAATACGACTTTTCTTATTTTGTGGTTCGCATTTTCATTTGTTTATTAGGTCTAATTAAGTAGGACTTTAAATCAATTTTCCATTTTGTGGTTCTCATTTGTTCATTAGGTCTAATTAAATATACCTTTATATCAATCTTTACCTTTGATCGCACTTGAAGAAGATTTGTTTAAAAGTGGCGTTGTACTTAGCACTCATATTGTAGTAGATGAAAATATTGACAGAACTGTGCGCCACCTCGAACGTGATGATGACGGAGCTAGCACAAATAAAGATGTTGTAGTTGGGTCCGGTGATGTTGAACATGTAGCCGTAGACCAGCTCGCACACGAAGCTGGTGCAGCTGGGAATCAAGCACGCGATGAACACACACAAGATGGCCAGCACCATCTTGACCAACTTCTTGTCCCTCAATGACAAACGGTCACTGGCGCTAGCAGACGTGGACTCCAGCCTCCACTTCCACTTGACCTGCATCTGTCGGATAATGACCAGCGTTGATAAAAGATCCACGATGATGCAGCCGAACTGCACCGACACGGTGAAGTTGTACCCGATGCCGTCCGTGTAGTACACATCCGCGTGGAATGTTCTCGTGAGTTTGGTGGCGTTGGTCGCTGTGTTGAACACGTTGGTGAGGGCACTGGAAACGAAAAACGGGGAGGTACCGAGAAAAACACAGAGGTAGATGCTCACCATAGCGATGATGGTTCTGGTGGCAGTGATGATGTGTTTGACCTTGAGCGGAATGGTGACACACAGACACCTCTCGATGGTGATGAAGGTGGTGATCAGCCAACTGATGCGGAGGAACGCCGCGTGGGGGGCGGCTGTGGTGGTAAACATAGACACAGGTTTAATCACGTGTCTAAAACATAGACACCAGTCTAAAACATAGACACAGATTTAATCACTAGTCTAAAACATAGGCACATATTTAATCACTAGTCTAAAACATAGACAGAACTTTAATCACGTGTCTAAAACATAGACATAGCTTTAATCACTTGTCTAAAACATAGACACAGATTTAATAACTTGTCTAAAACATAGATAGACACAGCTTTAATCACTAGTCTAAAACAAAGACACATATTTAATCACTAGTCTAAAACATAGACAGAACTTTAATCACGTGTCTAAAACATAGACATAGCTTTAATCACTTGTCTAAAACATAGACACAGATTTAATAACTTGTCTAAAACATAGATAGACACAGATTTAATCACCAGTCTAAAAGATAGACAAAGCTTTAATCACCAGTCTAAAACATAGACACACCTTTAATCACCAGTCTAAAACATAGACACAGATTTAATTACTTGTCTAAAACATAGACACAGATTTAATCACCAGTCTAAAACATAGACACAGATTTAATAACTAGTCTAAAACATAAACACAGCTTTAATCACCAGTCTAAAACACAGACAGAGATTAAATCACCAGTCTAAAACATAGACACAGCTTTAATCACTTTTCTAAAACATAGACACAACTTTAATCACCAGTCTAAAAAATTGACACAGCTTAAATCACCAGTCTAAAACATAGACACAGCTCTGTAAAACATAGACATAACTTTAATCACCAGTCTAATACAGAGACACTGCTTTCTAACACATAGACACAGCTTTAATTACCAGTCTAAAACATAGACACAGATTTAATCACGTGTCTAAAACAAGTACACAACTTTAATCACGTGTCTAAAACAAGTACACAACTTTAATCACGTGTCTAAAACATAGACACAGATTTAATCACCAGTCTAAAACATAGACACAGCTTTAATCACCAGTCTAAAACAGTGTCACATCTTTAATCACCAGTCTAAAACATTGACACCGCTTAAATCACCAGTCTAAAACATAGACACCGCTTTGTAAAACATAGTCACAACTTTAATCACCACCAGTCTAAAACATAGACACAGCTTCTATCGACAATCTAAAACAAAGAGACAGATATAGTCGCCAATCTAAAACAAAGAGACAGATATAGTCGCCAATCTAAAACAAAGAGACAGATATAGTCGTCAATCTAAAACAAAGAGACAGATATAGTAGCCAATCTAAAACAAAGAGACAGATATAGTCGCCAATCTAAAACAAAGAGACAGATATAGTCGCCAATCTAAAACAAAGAGACAGATATAGTCGCCAACTTCTAGATCTACCGAGCGGGTTTAGGTGTCATGAGAAAGTGTTTGACAACTTTTAGATGTCTAGACTAGCTCTCTTTCGATTTCAAACAAGACTGCTTGTATTGCACTTGTTTTAATCGTATGAAATAGTAAGTTTAGACCTACCTCCGATGAGGTATGCCACGTCCTCTTTGACCATCGGCGCCTCGGGCCACACAGAACCTACCAGAATGGTCACACCCACGGCCACCATGGTCAGCAGACTGCCAAGGTCAGACAAGGTCAAGGCCAGGAAGCTGATGTTAACCGTGTCCTGGAAACCCTGGCAAGACAAAAAAAATATGACGTCACGCAGAAGTGGACATGACGTCACACCGGTGGGTATGACGTCACGCTGTGGTGGACATGACGTCACACTGGTGGGTATGACGTCAAGCTGTGGTGGACATGACGAAACACTGGTGGACATGACGAAACACTGGTGGGTATGACGTCACGCTGTGGTGGACATGACGAAACACTGGTGGACAACTCATTTCATTAACATCATATGTAGTATGTAGACCCTAATGCCAATACCCCCTACCCCCCCCCCCCCCCACCTCATGTACGTGACCCGACTCCCCTCCTCACACACTCTAAAACATTACCCCGTCTTTTGACAACCAACTCCACGCTATCTATCGATCTAGCACCTATTTAACCAATCTTCAACAGTTATACGCAATCCTAGTCGACACAAAGAGAGTCAACACAACAGATCCAGGTAACGTAATAAACGTTATCAAATATTCAAAAGATTTTCGCTATGTAAGATTCTACGCAGTAAGTTTATTAAATGGATATTTCATCAATAACACCTGAATTTATGGATATACAATGGTGACATTTCATTCATTATCATATTTACTATAATATTCAAAGAAGTACTTCGCCTTATACGGGTGTGTGCGTTGGTCGGCATCATAATTCAAATATTTTCAACTACTTGGCTAAATTTTATTTTATTTTAATTTATTTTTTAATCGCTATGGCAAAAAAAACAGGATAACTTAAGCGATATGTGCGAAATTTTTTTATAATTAAAAGGAAGATAATTTTTATAAAAGTAAAGCGTGCATTGTTGTGCATTTCTGTTTATTATAATAAAAAAAAACAATAAAAGGAAATGTATTTTCATTTGTTCGATACACTTTTACCTGTTTTATAAAAACAGCAATGTTGATGACGTTGGCTACAGATCCAAAGATGCTAATTAAGTTAATGACGACAGCGAAAAACACAATGTTGGTTATCTCCCTGTCATAGTCTGTCATCAGGGCCGTGTACTGATCCAGGCTGAAGTTACCCATGGTTCAACTTTAGCAGGTGGTTGTGGTGCTGTTCTGATCATCACAACTGTGTACTGGTCAAGATTTAGATGGTTCAACTTTAGCAGGTGGTTGTGGTGCTGTTTATGATTTAGATGGTTCGACTTAAACAGGTTATTCTGATTTTTTAAACTACATGTATGCCAAACTGTATTGAAGTCGTTATTTTCACGCAGTATTCTTAATTAATTTTAAATTAATCCATTCAATGTCTGTCATCCACGTACCCATTTTTGATAATTCAATATTGTATATCTTTTTAGCTAGGGTCCGATTGCCTATATCATTTATATCTGAATTTCTTAATACATTTTCTTAGTTAAACACGCATCTTGTTGTATTTTATTGCTCGTAAATATGTTAGTGGGAGGAAACAGTTACTTTGTAGGATATATATTCGTAATTGTTACCGTAATTGAATAAATTGAATGAATAATTGACAAAAAAAACTATGCATAATAAACTATACATAAATCTGTTTTACCAGTTTTGAATAAGCGTTTTGATGTCATTTTATCTTTTTAAATAATACAAATATTAAAATTAATTTCTTGAAATAATTTTCTTTGAAGATCGGGCAGAGAAACAATAACCGTACAATTATAAAATTATTTAAAATTTTAAAACCGTAATTGTCGATGGATTGTTAAATCAAGTCAATTATGTATCGTCGACTGTAATTTGCCCTAATCGTTCACTCTTGTTTCTTGAATTTGGAGATGCCGTCGATTCAGCCTTATTGATAAACAATTCATATACGCTGAGGTATTAAAAATGTTTTGTAGATTACTGATACCATAATTATGATTATTCTAATTGGTGGAAGTCTTTTTAAAAAATGAAAGTATTTTTTTAACCAAACATTAAATTGATACAATACCAATTTACCCCGAGCGATTTAACTGTGCGAGATGAATGACATTTTTTTCAAGTAATTTAAAAAAAGTGTGTAGTAAAATTAAATAGGATTACATTTCATAAAGTAGAAACATGATGTACGTAAAGGATACATCTGGTTGAGAGAATCTAAGTTAAGGGATGCTATCGTGAAAGAGTCGAAATGGTGTATAAAATATTTTTAAAATCTGATGTGATGGTATCAAAATAAAGATGGTCATAAAAACCCGACAGGTTTTTTTCTGACTTAAGTAAAGATTCGGGGTATTTGTTTTAATGTTCAGGTAACTATTTTTTAAAAGCAAAACCAATTTGGTTGTTTACATTTTATCACAGAAAGTATAAACTAAAATGGAAGAATTATGCAAATGTGGTTTTAAGAAAATGTGTTTAAAAACTTATTCGGCAAAGGTTTAGAACATATTCATATAAAGTGGGTTTTTTGAAAATCGATCAAGGAGTTCCTGAACAGCCATTCAATGTTGGTCTTACGAAAGTGAAATTTCAGGTTATAACTTTAGGTTAGATTGAAATAATTACAAATGTAGCTTTACACTCAAAGAATTATTTTACTACTTTACTAGCATTGATTCTAAAAAAAAGTTCTAAGTTACAAACTAAAGGAAGTGGTGTAGCGAGGTCGGGTGTAACCCGGTGCGGCACTTAATGGTTTCACCCCCCCCCCCCCCAGAGGCGTAGCGACTCTTCCCGGGGATAAACTTTCAATTTTCGATTTTCACCCCCCCTCCTCAAACTTCTCTTTATATTTTACTATTTTTTGCCTTGGTGTCACCCCCCCCCTAAATGGTGTCGCCCAGTGCGGTCCGCACCCTCCGCTCCCCCCTCACTACGCCTCTGGCTAAAGTTTACTTTTTTAGGGGCCACTTTGGTGGCTTATTCTAAAAAAAAGTAATTACCACTTATCGTTGTCAACAATAATGATGGAACCCAACCCTACCGCCTCAACTCAGAATATGTTGCTCTAATGATTTGCTCTTTGGATAATTTCTTGACCGCTAGTTTTAGCTTATACAATCTAAAACAACTTGCGTACAAGAAAATGACTTCAAACTTTTTCCGATTGCAATATTAGATACCAAGACGTTTTACGAGAGTAGTCTAATCATTGGCAGCTGTTTGCATATGTGGTATGTTTGTGTTAGAAGTAGCTAGGTAAATCTACGACATAAACTAGACATAAGCACGACAAAAACAACCCACAAAACACAAGACAGTCCTGAGCAATTGAGATAGTTTTAACAAAATAATACTCGTAAACTATACAGTAGCTATACAGCGTCTTCGATACAATCTCATGTATTTTCTCTGTCAAGTAGATTCAATAAAGTATTCAAGTAGATCCAGTAGATTCAGTCTGTCAAGTAGATCCAGTAGATTGTCAAGTAGATCCAGTAGATTTAATACTCCTCCCCCTCTTCTTCCCCGCCCGCGTCCTTCGAGTCCACGCCGACCTCCTCGTAATCTTTCTCTAGTGCCGCGAGATCTTCACGTGCTTCAGAGAACTCACCCTCCTCCATACCCTCGCCAACATACCTGGTGAGTAAACAGTGCACCATAGAAATTATCCAAAGTACATCCTTCTCTATTAAGTTTAACTTATTTAGTGGGTACACACCACTATATTAAGTGCCTTTAGCGGATTAAATGGGTACTAAATGGGTACGTACTCTATTAAGTTTAACTTATTTAGTGGGTAGGCCTACACACTCTACTATATTAAGTGTTTTTAGTTGTTAAACCAGCGTCTAGCCTATTTTAAGAAACACTGCATGCTAGTAACTGGTTAACTCGGTGGTACAAAACGATATAATAATATACCTAATCTCTCATCTATAGTAGGTAAATACATGCACTTCACACACTCGACTAAAAAGTTGCTTAGAGAAAATATAGCCAACATTATAAAATATGTAGGCCTGCGTATATAAGAGCCTGTCGTGTATGTATAACATATCTCATCCAATCCCAACCCACCAGTGGACAAAGGCTCGCTTGGCGTACATAAGGTCAAACTTCCGGTCAAGCCTAGCCCAGGCCTCGGCTATGGCCGTCGTGTTGCTCAACATGCAGACGGCTCGCTGGACCTTGGCCAGGTCACCTCCTGGCACCACGGTAGGGGCCTGGTAGTTGATGCCAACCTGCGTAAAATTAATTACACTAGTTAATTAACATAGCTAAACCAGGGAATGCAATGTCCTTAAAAGTAAAGATCTAAGATCAAGTTTTGTCAGGCAGAAATCTTGCAGTTTGACAAAGGGCAAAGAAAAACAAAGTATGCAATGATTTTGTTTCCATAGTTAAACACATAACACTGAGATGGTGTACCACATAGGCTACTGGTAGTAAGGTGTAATTAACAGTTGTATATACCCTAGCCTTCGTGACTGTCCTAACCTACCTCGATCCTAGCCCTAATATAGAATGTAAAACTATAAGAAGTAAACTTCAATGCTGTTCCATGTAGCAGAGCTAGCAGTTTTGTTAGAAGAAGGAACTTTTCACAAAAACCTTAAACACCGTAGGACCCACCTTAAACCCTGTAGGACCCACCTTAAACCCCGTCGGATCCACCTTAAACCCCGTGGGGCACCAGCTAACAACCCACCTTAAACCTTGTGGGACCCACCTTAAACCCCGTGAGGCACCAGCTAACAACCCACCTTAAACCCTGTAGGACCCACCTTAAACCCCGTGGGATCCACCTTAAACCCCGTGAGGCACCAGCTAACAACCCACCTTAAACCCTGTTGAACCCACCTTAAACCCTGTGGGGCACCAGCCAACAACCCACCTTAAACCCTGTGGAACCCACCTTAAACCCCGTGAGGCACCAGCTAACAACCCACCTTAAACCCCGTGAGGCACCAGCTAACAACCCACCTTAAACCCCGTGGGATCCACCTTAAACCCAGCTAACAACCTACCTAAATCCCTGTAGGACCCACCTTAAACCTTGTTGGACCCACCTTAAACCCTGTGGGACCCACCTTAAACCCTGTGGGACCCACCTTAAACCCTGTGGGACCCACCTTAAACCCTGTGGGACCCACTTAACAACCACCTTAAACCCTGTGGGACCCACCTTAAACCCTGTGGGACCCACCTTAACCCCTGTGGGACCCACTTAACAACCACCTTAAACCCTGTGGGACCCACCTTAAACCCTGTGGGACCCACCTTAAACCCTGTGGGGCACCAGTCCACGAACTGGATGGTGCGCTTGGTCTTGATGGTAGCGATGGCAGCATTGACGTCCTTAGGCACCACGTCCCCACGGTACAGCATGCAGCAGGCCATGTACTTGCCGCGGCGTGGGTCGCACTTGACCATCTGATTGGCTGGCTCAAAACACGAGTTGGTGATCTCTGCAACTGACAACTGCTCGTGGTAGGCCTGTGTAAACATACAAGAAACATATGGTCTAGTTCTACGTGGTAAACCTGTGTAAACATACAAGAAACATATCTAGTTTGTGGTAGCCTTAGTGAACATACAAGAAACATATGGTCTAGTTCTACGTGGTAGGCCTGTGTAAACATTCAAGAAACATATGGTCTAGTTCTACGTGTTAGGCCTGTGTAAACATACAAGAAACATATGGTCTAGTTCTACGTGGTAGGCCTGTGTAAACATACAAGAAACATATGGTCTAGTTCTACGTGTTAGGCCTGTGTAAACATACAAGAAACATATGGTCTAGTTCTACGTGGTAGGCCTGTGTAAACATACAAGAAACATATGGTCTAGTTCTACGTGGTAGCCTGTGTAAACATACAAGAAACATATGGTCTAGTTCTACGTGGTAGGCCTGTGTAAACATACAAGAAACATATGGTCTAGTTCTACGTGGTAGGCCTGTGTAAAGATAGAAATAATACACAATCTATTTTTTCATGACAGATCACATTAATTAAGCTTTGGAGGGACGGCGTGGTCGAACAGGTAAAGCTCATGGTTGCTAAACCGAAACGTCTCGAGTTCGAGACCTCGGGCTGATGAGGCTCGCTAGATGGGAACAGCCACTCTTCTAGGAGAGACAACTCCAAAATCAAACAACTGCTGCCTTGTTCTTGGTTGGACAAAGGCTATGGAAGCAAAGCCACAAAGAAAAGCAGGCTGAAATCGTAGTCAATGGCCTCAATAGCGCATAACCAGTTGACACGTAACGCTTAATTGTGATGGAGGCTTGGTCGAGTCGGCAAAGCACATAGTTGATAAATTCGAAAAAAGTCTCGAGTTCAAACCCTCTGGCAGATAAGGCAGGATTCCCTCATACACTAAAAATTAAGAAGGAAGAAGAGCTTTGGAGAAATGGAGAAACCAAGACGCCAGGAGGTGTTCTGTGCTTATTTTCCAAGAGTCGTTCCAGAAATGATTTATTTTACTCAAGCGTACAGAAAGGTATGCCTAGATACAATTTAATGGAGATGCGGCTAAACCGACCCAATACCCGGACGCCTAAGTGTACAGCCATTTTACGGAAATAGACTTGTATTGGACTTTGTTATTTTAACTGATTTGCTAGCTTTTGGACTTGGTGATGAGCTGACTAACCTTTTCAGCGGAGATGACGGGAGCGTACGTGGCCAGGGGAAAATGTATTCGTGGGTAGGGCACTAGGTTGGTTTGAAACTCTGTCAAGTCGACGTTTAACGCCCCATCAAACCTAAACAAAAGTTTAAACACTTTTAAAGCACCAGTGAACTTAACATTTTAAAGATTGAAGGTTTTTGAAAATAGAAAACATTTTAAAGACAACTTTAAAGACAATTTAAAATATTGCGATTTAATGTCACCGCTGTAACTCTAATACCTCCCAATTTAAAATAGTGTGATTTAAAGTTACCGCTGTAACCCTCATACCTCAGGGAGGCGGTGACGGAGGAAACGATTTGACCAATCAGACGATTGAGGTTGGTGTAGGATGGACGTTCGATGTCCAGATTCCTGCGACAGATGTCGTAGATGGCCTCGTTGTCCACCATAAAGGCGCAGTCGGAGTGCTCGAGGGTGGTGTGGGTGGTGAGGATGGAGTTGTACGGCTCGACCACAGCAGTCGACACCTGCAAGGTCAAGGAGAGTACACGTCATACAAGTCGTGAGGTGAGATTTATATGACTTGACCACAGATGTTGACGCCTGTCGTGGTCAAGGAAAGTACAGGTTATGCAAGTTGCAAGTCCTGAGGTTAGATTCGTACACACTTATAGGGGTCGAGGACTGGACATGTTAAATAACAAATGCGAACATTGCAGACGAACATTGCAGACGATTATTGAAAAACGAACATTGAAAAACGAACATTGAAAAACGAACATTGAAAAACGAGCATTGAAAAACGAGCATTGAAAAACGAGCATTGAAAAACGAGCATTGAAAAACGAGCATTAAAAAACGAGCATTGAAAAACGAACATTGAAAAACGAACATTGAAAAACGAACATTGAAAAACGAACATTGAAAAACGAACATGGCAGACGAGAACTGGGGGAAAAAAGGTATTACCTGTGGTGCTGGGTAAATCGAGAACTCGAGCTTGGATTTTTTACCGTAGTCCACAGAGAGACGTTCCATTAGCAGGGATGTGAAGCCAGAGCCAGTGCCACCACCAAAACTAGAGGGGGGGGGGGGAGAGAAAGGTGGAACAGAACTTGAGTACAATCAAAGGCAGGTTTCAACAATGAACATCAGTTAAGGTAAAAGCGTTACTTATTGACTGGTTCGAATGAATACTTCTAGATAAACCTGAAAATGTATTGATGTATTCACATGTCCCCTAGTCCTTAGTTACCCAGTACATATTGTACCTTGCAGTCAATGATTATGACGAGATCATGGTGTTTATTGTCACCTACATGTGATAGATGGCCCACCCAGCACCTACCTGTAAAAGACCCACACCTACATGTGAAAGACCCGCCCCTACCTGTAAAAGACCCGCCCCTACCTGTAAAAGACCCGCCCCTACCTGTAAAAGACCCGCCCCTACCTGTAAAAGACCCGCCTCTACCTGTAAAAGACCCGCCCCTACCTGTAAAAGACCCGCCCCTACCTGTAAAAGACCCGCCCCTACCTGTAAAAGACCCGCATCTATCTGTAAAAGACCCGCATCTATCTGTAAAAGACCCGCATCTATCTGTAAAAGACCCGCATCTATCTGTAAAAGACCCGCACCTACCTGTAAAAGACCCGCACCTACCTGTAAAAGACCCGCACCTACCTGTAAAAGACCCGCACCTACCTGTAAAAGACCCGCACCTACCTGTGAAAGATGAGGAACCCCTGTAATCCCGTACACTGGTCAGACAACTTCCTGATACGGTCCAGCACCAAATCAATGAGCTCCTTGCCGACCGTGTAGTGACCCCTGGCGTAGTTGTTAGCGGCATCCTCCTTGCCTGTAATCAGCTGCTCGGGGTGGAATAGCTGTCTGTAGGTCCCAGTTCGAACCTCGTCTAGTGTCGTCATGGTGGAGCAAATTGGGTAACATGTGTCGTTAGGTTTGGAATTATCGGATATATTTTTACCAACAAACCCACCAAAAAAAAAATGATCAACCTACCCACAAACCAACCTACCCACAAACCAACCTACCCACAAACCAACCTACCCACAAACCAACCTACCCACAAACCAACCTACCCACAAACCAACCTACCCACAAACCAACCTACCCACAAACCAACCTACCCACAAACCAACCTACCCACAAACCAACCTACCCACAAACCAACCTACCCACAAACCAACCTACCCACAAACCAACCTACCCACAAACCAACCTACCCACAAACCAACCTACCCACAAACTAACCTACCCACAAACCAACCTCCCCAGTTACCAACCCCACACCTCAACCTCACCCACGCCCCAACCTCCCTAAACCTACCCACAACCGTAGGCTCCAGGTCCACAAACGCCGCCCTCGGGACGTGTTTCCCCGCGCCGGTCTCGCTGAAAAAAGTGTTGAACGAGTCGTCACTTCCGCCGTGGTTCTTCCCAGACGGCATCTGACCATCCGGCTGGATGCCGTGTTCCAGACAGTAGAGCTCCCAGCAGGCGTTGCCCATCTGGACTCCCGCCTGCCCAACATGCACAGAGATGCACTCACGCTGAAATCAACATGAGTTATTTATAGAACAGGTCGTGATATCCGTTGTAAACATTGATTGTTGTACCAGTGTGCGATAATGTCATAAGAATAGAATCTTTAACAAGGGGTGTAAGACTAACTCTAATAAATCATACTGGGCTGATAAATGTACATAGATAATGGCAAACCTAAAGAGTGATATGTTATAACAGTATTCGATAATGTAACAGTGAATCTTGAAAAAGCGGGCTGGGGTATGTTAGGACTAGGGTTGGGGTTAGGGACATTAGCCAGCCATGTGTGTATTTAGTTAGTATCCAGTAACCTAACACCCCTTTTTAAAGAACATTCCATTATCAGACACCGGTATAAAAATTCACCCTCCAACAGCCCAAGCTAACAAACCCTATCCGTAACACGAGTCTTACCATAGCGCCATCCTTAATTTCTGACTTCAACACTAACAATACCATCAACCTTACACACCCATTTTTGTAGACAACCACACTCCAAAATAGGAATGACGTAGTTAACTGAAAACCCAGTACGGCTGAGTATTATTCACACCAGTGTTATACACAGTGTTTCTTCCAGACTTTTTCTCCGGGGGGGGGGGGGAGGGCATTTGAAATTTTCGGGGGGGGGGGGGTGGGCGGTAGACTTTCTTCGGAGGGGGGGGGGCGGACACTTAAACGTATATATTTTCGATATAAATTATATAAATTTCATTTCGTTCGGGGGGGGGGGGGCGGTAAAAAAATTTCGGCGGTGCTTAGCCCCCCCCCCCCCCTCCCCGAAGAGATGCCTGGAAGAAACTCTGTATACAACGTCAAAGTACAATGGACTCTTTGAAACGTGTTTCGTCTAGTAGCACACACATTATTTTTAGAAAGTTAGCACTGTCTACACTGAATTATACTCTTTAAGACATTTTTCTAGCATGCACACAAAAGACTTTAGAAACATTGACAAGCTGAGTCGCTTGAAAAGATTGTGTTTAGAATGTAAACTTTGTTTACAGTAGCTTAATCGATCGTAAAAAGTAATCAATGGCTAGCAAAATCAATAGCTTCAAATTAGGTTCAAATTCGCCAATATTTTCAACACTCATAAACCGTGCTGTATCTTTTAAATACTCCCATGAAACTAACAAAAATCTTTATAAACTCCTCTGAAACTAGCAAAAATCTTGATAAACCTTTCAAAAACGAGCAAAAACTTACCATTGTCAGCACTAGGGAAACAAGCAAAAATTTACCCTTGAGCTCACTTCGACTTGAGGTGTCAATTGCGAGATCAGGTTCTGCGCGGAAAACATGCGCACTGGATTAAACGACACTCAATTTGAACACAGCTTGATGTTGTGCTGTGTTACACACATCGCTTGAGGTGTGTTGAGGGGCAGCTGAGCTTTATCTTAATGGGACACAACTCTTTTAAAATTTAATGTGTTTTTTTACGTAATTTTTTATTTTTTTATTTAGAGATTGCGAACAGTGTACGACTTTTTAGTATCAGGTTATATATTTTATTAATATAATCGTCTTGGGTAGATATGCTGGGGTTAGGGGTAATAGCGTGTATCATTCACATACCACCAAATGTATATCCCTATCTTAGTGGTACAAATGCCTGCAGTGTTTAATGTTGAGTGTTGATGAAATGAAGCAGCCGGACTATAGCCCCTGGACATTTTCCCTGTAGACATAACACCCCCCCCCTCCCCCCCCCCCCCCCCCAACATTAACTTTCTGGACAAATATCCACTAATGGACATCGGCAAGTTGACGAAAATCAATCCAGCATTATTGAAGACATTTTTTAAAATCGCGTTTTTTGTCAATTTTGCCTTTAGGTGATATAAAAGTTGCAAATGTTTAGAGCTAGAAAATAATTTTGTCTTTAAGGCTACATTTCTAGAATCTACTTATTTTCATCAATCCTAAATTATAACCCTAAGTTTTACTTTCGTAAAACAAGCATTGATTGGATGTATAGAAACTCTGTGAGCGATATTCTGAAAACCCCGGTTTCAAGTAATTTGAACTGAAAACTTCGCCGAGAAAATTTTTCACTACAATGTTTAACAACATGGCCTTGTTATGTCATCATTTTGTATATTTTCAGTAACAAAATGAAAACAACCAAATTATTTTTAGCTTTTTTAAAATCGTAGTTAATTGTCGAAAATTCCAATAACATACATCCATTCTATGGTCAAGTCCGACAAAAACCAAACAGATTTTTAGAACTATATTTATTTTAATAACATTGTACATGATTTTAAAAATATTTAACAGGCCTCTCGAATAGTGAATGGGGTTGTGTGATGACGCAAGATTACGTCAGACATGTTTAGCAGATATAGGTTAGCAGAAACAGACTATAGGCCTAGTTGGTTGGTTAGAGAGGCCAATGGGCGCACAGGACTGACCGGTCACGTGGGACGGTCAGCTGACCACTGAGGCGTGGGTCAGTAGAGAGACGGCCGAGGATGTAGATAGTTAGGAGATCATGATTAGCTAGCGAAGGTAGAAGGTGTTAGGTTGTAGAATGTAGAGAACAGTTAGTGTTAGGATTGGTCATGGGAGTGCGTAGTAGTAGGTAGCATGTGGTATGAACAGTCAGTAGTAGAAGTAAATAGTACAGTGTAGATCAGTTAGGTAGAAACTTGAACATATATATCATTTTAATTAAGAACAATTATAGTTGAACTTGAACTGTGTGTTATTGGATTCATTCATTACGCCTCGTAAAATCCCCACCCTCACAGGTTGGTTATTATTTGTTAGCCAGATAACTCTTAACACTTTCCGTGCAGGCTTAATGAAACAACTTTAACGGCTGCCTGTTTCTCGGGAGTTCTCTTGAGATAAAACGCATTTGAATTATCTAAAGAAAGACAGTAAGAACTAGAGAGAAGGGTAGACTTAATAATGGTTTATAATAACCTTTGCTATGTCTGCTCCTTTCATAGCTGCGTCAACATCGTTGCTATGATTGTATTGTGCTATTTTAAGCTCCTGGTAAAGGACAATAACCGATGATGAACCAGGGGAAATAACCACAGAGTTTTTCGTTTCACTTAATGGTTTTTTGTTTCCTTCTTGTAAAAAAATCTTTTGTTGTTCAATATTAAAAAAATATTAGAGAAATACTTGCTCCATTTCTGTTAGATATGCTGGTTTACTAGATTTTTGTTTGGATTTATTCTGTGACACAGACAATTTTAATAAATAATTGCTTTAACACACAATATAATATAAGTCTGATTTTGTGTTGTTATTCGACTATGTTTTTAATTACGGCTTCAATTTCTTAATTTGTCAGGCTATAACTTATTCTATAAAATTCTGTACACACTAGTTCTTGAAGTAACAATTGAAAGGGACGGCGTGGTCTAGCGCAGGGGTCGGCAACTTTTTGAGACTGAAGAGCCCAAAGTAACAATTTACAAAATTTCCCAGTTTTTAAAGAGCCATTAACATTATTTTCAATATTTTGATATTTTATAAGGATTAGGTAAATAAAATTGATATATGATTTGAAATAAATAGCGATAAATATGAACTGATATTGATTCATATAAAAACAAACACATTTTTCGCAGATGATAAAATTAGTAATCAAATAATATTATATAACTATCCCAATACACATTAGAAGCCTTTCTCTTTACGGACACCACTGGCCCAGGAGGTGGCTCAACACGGCCAACTTCGACTTACTGGTTTGGATATCGGTTTGATTACTGTATCGGTCGCTTCTGTCCTTCGGTTCTCACAGGGCTTATCTTCCACCCTACTCGTACCCCACAGTCCAGTACCTGGCTCAACCTATTAACTAAAATACTTCATCACTCAGGTCAAATTAATGCATACTGACAGGTAGGGGAATGCATTCTGAATAAAATAACATTCACCATTTAACGATGTTCGAAAAAGTCGGCACTTGGGCAGTGGCAAGCATTGTATTGTTACCACGGGCTGGCCACTACACGGCCGTGGGACTGGATCTCTTACTCAAGCGGCTGTCAGCTGTCCGTATACTTTCTAACCCACCTAATGCCTCTGTTCTCCTCCGTTAAAGTTGTTTTTTTACAGAATAACATTTTGAATGAGTTTTGAAAATGAAATATTGTAATTATTAATATTTGTGCATGGAACTCGAGAGCAGCATCTTGTCATCAAAAGAGCCGAATGCGGCTCGCGAGCCGCAGGTTGCCTACCCCTGGTCTAGTGGTAGAGAGCAAGACTGCTAACCCGAGAGTCTCGAGTTCGAATCCGGGTTCAAAATCAGTGGAACTTCCCTGAGGCCACCCAATTCTGATTGGTACATTACTTACGTTAGGGAAACCAAGGCGGCTGGGCCGATTCTCTGAAGCAGATGAACTCTACTTCGTCTGCCCTATGTGTCTTGGACACGAACGGGAGATAATCATATGATCAACATTGATACTCTTTTACATTTGATTTTCAATCATCTTGTGAAACCGAAGTGTGTTACAGCTGTACATAATAAAAAAAAATAAAAATAAAAAAAAAAACACAAGAATTTTCAAAAATAAAAAATAAATAAATATACAACTGTAAAAGTTCGTCTTTAAACTATTATGGTTATTACGCCTACACATTGTCTTTTCATATTCAATGAACTGCAATTTCAATACAGTAAAATCGCTAGCCGAAAGGGGACGTAAATATAACACCATTAATAATTATGTTATCTCCCATGTTAACTTGATTTATTTTATAATCATTGCTCAGCTTCCTGTGTATAAATCGTGAATTAAATAAAAATCAATTCAAGTTGTTGGCTTTTACGCACTAAAAAGATTTTAACTATAGATACAATTTTTACAAAAAATAAATATTGATTATTAATTTTTACAATAATAATAATGTATTATGGACTGTAAAAACACTGACTATAAAAACATGGACTATGAAAACATGGACTAAAAAACATGGACCTAAAAACATGGACCTAAAAACATGGACTATAAAAACATGGACTATAAAAACATGGACTATAAAAACATGGACTATAAAAACATGGACTACAAAAACAGGGACTAAAAACATGGACTATAAAACCATGGACTATGAAAACATGGACTAGAAAAACATGGACTAGAAAAACGCAGACAAAAAAAAAAGACTATAAATAAGAATATTTTATAATATTGATTAATTAAACACTTACTATAAAAACACGGACCTTAAACACGGCATAAAAACTGCTGAAATGACACATTTAATCTTCAGCTATCAGCACAGTTAACATTCGGCAGTGAACAGTAAAAGTTAAACCTGTGTAAACATCTGAATGTGTAAAGTTAACTCTAAACCATGCAACATAAAACTTAAACAGGGCAAAGTTAACATTCAGTTGCGCACAGTTAAAGCTAAACCGTGCAACATAAACCTTAATCAGGACAAAGCTAACATTAGCACAGTTAACATCTGGGTAGTCTACATCAACACGTCGCCTTCTCGCACACGAACGCCGCCGAGCTCGAGCAAGATGTTACGTCAAGCAGCAGAAGGCTACTATAGGCACAATCGTCCTTGTTGTTTGAAATGGACGGCTGGAAAATGTTGAAGATCAGCAGCCTCAAACCAGAGTCTAGGCTCTGACCATCATCCACCCAGGTGAAGGTCCCGTCCGTGGCGATATCATCCAGGCCTATCCAGGTTCTGCTCAGAGTAGCCAGGGACTGGAAGACGGTGAACTTGGTGAAGGTTTTGGCCACAAACAGGTGACTGTCCAGGCACTCACAGGCGGCCCGGGCCTGCGTGTAGTTCAAGGTCATGGGCTGGTAGGCGGCGTAGAAGTTCGTGAACAGGTCGGTCATTGGGCTGGAGACGACAGTTACAGTTCAATCATGATTGTTGTATACATGTATAGATTTTTGTACTATACATATATTGATTTTTATACACACAATTGAATACAAAGTCAAATTTAGAGTTTGAATATAAATTGATTGTCTAAACCACAAATATAAATAAAATATTGTGTAAGGGGCGGGGGGGGGGGGGGGGGGGGGTGGGTGAAAAGCAGGCAGTTTTGTATAATCCTCTGTTGTGATAGATTATTGGTAGCTAACTAAATACAAATATGTCTTGTTAATGTCAGCGCTATCCTTAACCCCATAACCTAAACCTATTACGTTAGTGATTGTTACGTCTCCCGTATTGTGTATATCATGCTCACGTTCCTTGAGTGTTCATTGTGTTTACTGTGTTGTGTATATGATGTGTACTTGTGAGGCAGTTAACGAAAGGTAGAGACAGCACGTGTCGTCTGAGCTGTCTGTGTATACGAATAAAGTACCAAGGTTAACTCAGAGAACTGTTTTTTTAAAGTAATGTAACAAAACCCTAACCAAAGTCTAGTCATAGCCTTAACCCAATTTTTTACCATAGCATTAAGCCTGAGATTATAATCTATAACCTGACACCCCTACTGTTAGAAATCAGTAAATCCAAAGTTCCAGTGAGTTTAACTTATGGTGATGTGGAAGTGAGGCTTCAGCTCATACCTGAATCTTTGATAGGCGCTGCAGCCATCACTGACGTAGAGGTCGCCCTCGGCCGGGGTGGGCGGAGCGTCCTCTGGTCTCAGCCCCTTGCCAGGTGTACACAGGTGTGTGACCTTGTTGTACATGAAGGTCTGGCAGCTTGTTCCAAATCTGTAGGTGAGGGGGGGGGGGGTAGAACTGTCCGTTAACCCGATATAGAGCTGTCCGTTAAACCGATAGTAGAGCTGTCCATTAACCCAGATATAGAGCTGTTCGTTAACCCAGATATAGAGCTGTCCGTTAACATGGATATAAAGCTGTCCGTTAACACGATATAGAACTGTCCGTTAACCCGATATAAAGCTGCCCGTCGACCCGATATAGAGCAGTCCGTTAACCAGATATAGAGATGTCCGTTAACCCGATATAGAGCTGTCCGTTAACCCAGATATAGAGCTGTCCGTTAACACTGATATAGAGCTGTCCGTTAACCCGATATAGAGCTGTCCGTTAACCCGATATAGAGCTGTCCGTTAACCCGATATACAGCTGTCCGTTAACCCGATATACATCTGTCCGTTAACCCAGATATAGAGCTGTCCGTTAACACGGATATAAAGCTGTTCGTTAACCCGATATAGAGCTGTCCGTTAACCCAGATATAGAGCTGTCCGTTAAACCGATAGTAGAGCTTTCCGTTAACCCGGATATAAAGCTGTCCGTTAACCCGATATAGAGCTGCCCGTTAACCCAGATATAGAGCTGTCCGTTAACACAGTTATAGAGCTGTCCATTAACTCAAATATAAAACTGTACGTTAACACAAATATGGAGCTGTCCGTTAACCTAGATATAGAGCTGTCCGTTAACCCAGATATTAATATAGAGCTGTTCGTTAAACCAATACATCACAATCTTCACATGAAGATGGTGGTTTAGCGGTAGAGCGCACGATAGCTCACCCGCAAGTCTTGAGTTCGGTAAACATCTAAGATATCCCTGTGTCAAGCCAAACCTTGAAAGTGCTTAAATAGGGTAACGTTGATACAGCTGACCATAATGCCGACCACACTAGTAATTCAAAGGGTCAGTCGAACAGAGGAATTATTGTGCCTTATGAATTGTAATATTTTCCTTTTAAAACAACCATCTTAAAAGTTTTTAAAGTTTCACAATGCGACAAAAATATTTTTTTTCTTTTACTCACAAAGTATTTTATTTCAATCAAGTGAACAGCGTAGTATAGATATAGGCAATTTTTCTATTTCGTATTTTTAAAAATCCCATTTATCTGTGTATGCATAATGGCATAAGCGGTTGCCATAGTTACCTGCGAATACAGAAATGTCGCTACCTACTTTAGCTTGCAGTTCGAGCCACAGGTCAACCTTGACCTCTCCGTCCAGCTGACCCCAAGTCTCTCTGGTCCACACGATCTGGACGTCTGCTTGTGGAACTGGAACTGGGTCATCATGCCCCAGACACCCCTCACAGCTGACCACTCAATGGCTGCAGCTGGACACAAGATTTATTTTTACATTACATTTTTGTTTTCACAATGTATGTTTATAATTTCTCGTATATGAAGTGTAGAGAAGTATTGTAATCGTGGAAAAAACCCGAAATCGAGGTTTTCACAAATCTCCACGTTTAACACCTCCCCGAGTCGGAAAAACATAGTTTTGCAATTTTGTCCGTAGGTCTGTGTGTGTGTATGTGTGTCTGTGAACAGGATAACCTGAGTTCCGTTGCAGCTAGGTTGATGAAATTTCATACAAGTATTATATCAAATTTGTGGATCTCTATCAACTTTTCAGCGATTCCCAGTAACTGGAAGTGGAACTTATTCTATTTTCAATTTTTCAAAAGCCTATAGCTTGAGTACTGTTTCAGATAGATAAATTAAATTTCGTATGTAAGTACACGATCTAATTCTCTGCCTTCTTTCAAATTTTGAGTAATTTCCGTTGAGCGGAATTAGTACTTTACACTATTTCCGATTTCTCTAAAAAAACGCAAATAAATCGATAAAGTACCAATACTCCGCACTATTATACACACATTGTTTTCTGTTTACTTGGTGCGAAATTCTTTTTTTTTCTACGAAATTCTATTCTATTTTCAAAAGTTTAAATAATTATAAATTGATTAAAAATCGTGTCTATATCCCGAGTTGCCATCCCCCGTAGTGTTATATAAGTATATTCGAGAAAGTTTAAGGGAGATCACTCCCGGCTTTTTTTTAAAGAAATCGTGTTCTTAAGCAAGTCAGAAGTTAAATATATATTGTTTTTAAATAATTTTAAAAATGATCTTATCACTTTAAAGCTAATTAATGTTTACTGATTAATTAATAAAAATCAAAGGGAAACTTTCTTACCTAACAGCCAAACTGTCAGCAACATTTCTTTAAGCGTCTGCTACTTGGCTAGGTACATTCCAAAGGGTTTTTATTATTGTTATATTTACTTGTATTTTAATACTATTTACAGATTTTTTAAAAATCGTTTTCGTGTGAAAATGAATATACAGTTGAAATAATTACGTATATATAAACCTATGCAGTTATTTTTCGTTATATAAAAAAACTGTTTGGAAAATAATATCCGATTACAAATTTAAATGATGACAAACATACAAATTACTGATGTTCAAAATGAACAAGTGGAGACACTAGCTAATATCTGGCAACATTAAATTTCCGATCTCCTTTTATGAGCCGTATCGTACTCAACAATCGATTTTCACCCAAATTCTAAACATTATTATTGTAGATTTAAAAAAAAAAAAACGAAAGGGGACATAATCGATGGTATACCTGTGAAATGCAAATTAACTTATGGAAATTCAATATATTCTCCACAAAACCGATATAAAAAGTATCGATTAGTTTAGCAAACATGCCACAGGCATAGCCCAACCACCGGACAGACAGCAAAAGCAGGTTGATCTATTCACACTCCAGCGATCATTTTGTTCATAAGCTGATGACGTTCTTCGCAAAATGACGGCGGAAAATAAAACTTCCGTATTGATCGGACTGCGATCGCCTATGACGTCAGACTGGTAAATATTCTAGGGGCAAACATAAAACTTTGGTCATAAAAAACTGACATGAACTCTAGACAATCAACACAGATCTTTTATATCAATATCACGAAGTCCTTAAGCGTAATTTTATTATGGCTATACCGGGCTGAATATTTGTTCTAAATGACGGTGTATTTAAATACACACTTGTTTCCTGTTATTTCTTCCGTTGCAGAAGTTTGTTTTGCTGTAGCTGTTTGAAACCTGCAGTAGCTTCTTCTTCTTCTTCTTCTTCTTCTTGGTTCTTAATATTATTATTTGAGGCGTTTTGATTTTCTACAACACGATGAACTAATACCTATCAACGTTTTATGCTCCATATAGGTCGTTGGCCGACTGCAGTATGCTTTTCATTCTAGATTTGCTTCTATTGATTTTTGTCTAACCAAGCATTGTTTTATTTTTAGAGGTTTTGTTCCTCCTAGCTCAGGGGTCGGCAACCTGCGGCTCGCGAGCCGCATGCGGCTCTTTTGATCAGTAGCGTAGCGAGGGGGGGGGGGGTGCGGGGGGGGGGACATATGTCCCCGGGCGCCGACCTTAGGGAGGCGCCAAATTGAAAGTTTGAGGGGGGGGGTGCAAATGAAAAGTTCGAGGGGGGGGGGGGGGATGCAAATGGAAAGTTTGAGAGGGGGGTGCAAATGAAAAGTTCGAGTGGGGGGTGCAAATCGAAAATTTGCTCTCGAGGGGGCGCCAAATTGGAAGTATGTCCCCGGGCGCCGGGAAGGGTCGCTACGCCTCTGCTTTTGATGTCGAGTTGCGGCTCTTTATCTCCATGCACAAATATTAATAGTTATATTATTTCATTTTCATAACTCATAAAAATATTTGTTCTGCAACACTCAATATTAAAGAAATAATAATAAACATAAACATACACTTCTCTGAGTCGGAAAAACATAGTTTTGCAATTGTGTCCGTATGTTTGTGAGTTGTGTGTGTGTATGTGTGTCTTTGAATAAGATAACTTGAGAACCGTTACAGCTAGGTTGATGAAATTGCATATATAAGTATTATATCAAATTTGTTGTTCTGTATCAATTTTTCATCTATTACCGGTAACCGGAAGTGGAACTTATTTTACTTTCAATTTTTCAAAAGCCTATAACTGAACACTGTTTCTGATAGATAAAAGGAATTTCTATCAGAAAGTAAAAGATCTAATTGTCTGCCTTCTGTCGAATTTTGAGTCATTTCCGTTGACCGGAAGTAGTAATTTACGCTATATACGATTTCTCAAAAATAGAATGTGAATTTATAAAGTACAAATAATACTCCGCATACTATACACATAGTTATTTGGTGTTCAATTGGTGCGCAATTCTTTTTTTCTCCGAGATTCTATTCTATTTTAAAAAGTTTAAGTAATTAAAAATGGATCTAAAATATTGTCTAAATCCCGAGTTGCCATTCCTCATTTTTTTTATATAAGAATATTCGAGAACGTTTAGGGGAGATCACTCCCGTTTTATTTATTGCACGATTACAATACTTCCTCTATACTTCGTATACGAGAAACTAAAAAGCGCATGAAAAGGGAAATAACTTACATTTTAATTTATAAAAATACACAAACTGTGCAAATACACTTTTTAATTGGAGCTTTAAATTCATTTAAAATATAAATTAATTTTGTAAAGTAAACAATGTTTTATAGTTTAAATATTGAAAAAAAAATTTATTTATTAAAATTTAATATTTTTTATTATCTCTATTATAAACAAAAAGACCTATAAGAATACGTATTATTAATTGGTATACATAAGATCACTAACTGAAAAAGTTATTCGTTATCTAATGGAATTTTATTAAAAATTTTGGATCCCCGTTCCGGGGATAAGATAGATTAGACTGTAGCTGTATTTTCTCCCGATCATGCCTAATCTGCCTGGGGGCTCGAACTCGAGAATTTTGGAGTAAGCAACCATGAGTTCTTCATCCCGACCACGCCCCTGCCTGCAGTTCGACTACAGCTATGTTCAAGTAAAGCTTTTTCAAGATGCACGTCTTAAAGTGTAAGAAACATGCGAGAAGCAGGATTGTATTAGGTTCAAGAGAGGTGTATTCAAGTATTAGGTCGGCTCGTTTTAATCCAAGCATGTATGGTTTTTGTCTTCAGTGGTGATTCACTCAAATGCAAAGTTGTTTTTAAAAGTAAGCAACAATGTATGTGTCTATACGACGTGTAGTATATGTGATTAGAACAGAATAATCAATAGCACTGCCAATATATTAAACGAACGAAAGACATTTAGCATACAATAGAATAACATAACATTTTATTTTATGTCTTATGGACTAACAATAAGTTGTAAGTGGTTCAAATAAAACTACACTGATTTAAGTACAAAATGTATTTTCACAATATACTTTCGTTGATTTAAACAGCAGTGATTAAGGACAAAATTTCTTCTCACACAAAACTTTCATGTTGATGTAAACTACGGACAAACTGTCTTCCCACACAAAACTTTCATGTTGATGTAAAGGACAAGATGTCTTCTCACACAAAACTTTCATGTTGATGTAAACTAGGGACAAACTGTCTTCCCACACAAAACTTTCATGTTGATGTAAAGGACAAGATGTCTTCTCACACAAAACTTTCATGTTGATGTAAACTAGGGACAAACTGTCTTCCCACACAAAACTTTCATGTTGATGTAAAGGACAAGATGTCTTCCCACATAAAACTTTCATGTTGATGTAAACTGCGGACAAAATGTCTTCCCACACAAAACTTTCATGTTGATGTAAACTAAGGACAAGATGTCTTCTCACACAAAACTTTCATGTTGATGTAAAGGACAAGATGTCTTCTCACACAAAACTTTCATGTTGATGTAAAGGACAAGATGTCTTCTCACACAAAACTTTCATGTTGATGTAAACTACGGACAAGATGTCTTCTCACACAAAACTTTCATGTTGATGTAAAGGACAAGATGTCTTCTCACACAAAACTTTCATGTTGATGTAAAGGACAAGATGTCTTCTCACACAAAACTTTCATGTTGATGTAAACTAAGGACAAGATGTCTTCTCACACAAAACTTTCATGTTGATGTAAATTAAGTACAAGATGTCGTCTCACACAAAACTTTCATGTTGATGTAAACTAAGGACAAGATGTCTTCTCACACAAAACTTTCATGTTGATGTAAAGGACAAGATGTCTTCCCACACAAAACTTTCATGTTGATGTAAACTAAAGACAAGATGTCTTCTCACACAAAACTTTCATGTTGATGTAAAGGACAAGATGTCTTCTCACACAAAACTTTCATGTTGATGTAAAGGAGAAGATGTCTTCTCACACAAAACTTTCATGTTGATGTAAAGGACAAGATGTCTTCTCACACAAAACTTTCATGTTGATGTAAAGGAGAAGATGTCTTCTCACACAAAACTTTCATGTTGATGTAAAGGACAAGATGTCTTCTCACACAAAACTTTCAAGTCGATGTAAAGGACAAGATGTCTTCTCACACATAACTTTCATGTTGATGTAAAGGACAAGATGTCTTCTCACACAAAACTCTCATGTTGATGTAAATTAAGTACAAGATGTCGTCTCACACAAAACTTTCATGTTGATGTAAACTTAGGACAAGATGTCTTCTCACACAAAACTTTCATGTTGATGTAAAGGACAAGATGTCTTCTCACACAAAACTTTCATGTTGATGTAAACTACGGACAAGATGTCTTCTCACACAAAACTTTCATGTTGATGTAAAGGACAAGATGTCTTCTCACACAAAACTTTCATGTTGATGTAAACTACGGACAAGATGTCTTCTCACACAAAACTTTCATGTTGATGTAAACTAAGGACAAGATGTCTTCTCACACAAAACTTTCATGTTGATGTAAATTAAGTACAAGATGTCGTCTCACACAAAACTTTCATGTTGATGTAAACTAAGGACAAGATGTCTTCTCACACAAAACTTTCATATTGATGTAAAGGACAAGATGTCTTCCCACACAAAACTTTCATGTTGATGTAAACTAAAGACAAGATGTCTTCTCACACAAAACTTTCATGTTGATGTAAAGGACAAGATGTCTTCTCACACAAAACTTTCATGTTGATGTAAAGGAGAAGATGTCTTCTCACACAAAACTTTCATGTTGATGTAAAGGAGAAGATGTCTTCTCACACAAAACTTTCATGTTGATGTAAAGGACAAGATGTCTTCTCACACAAAACTTTCATGTTGATGTAAACTACGGACAAGATGTCTTCTCACACAAAACTTTCATGTTGATGTAAACTAAGGACAAGATGTCTTCTCACACAAAACTTTCATTTTGATGTAAAGGACAAGATGTCTTCTCACTCAAAACTTTCATGTTGATGTAAAGGACAAGATGTCTTCTCACACAAAACTCTCATGTTGATGTAAAGGACAAGATGTCGTCTCACACAAAACTTTCATGTTGATGTAAAGGACAAGATGTCTTCACATACATAACTTTCATGTTGATGTAAACTTCGGACAAGATGTCTTCTCACACAAAACTTTCATTTTGATGTAAGCTAAGGACAAGATGTCTTCTCACACAAAACTTTCATTTTGATGTAAGCTAAGGACAAGATGTCTTCTCACACAAAACTTTCATGTTGATGTAAAGGACAAGATGTCTTCTCACACAAAACTTTCATGTGAATGTAAACTAATGACAAAATGTCTTCTCACACAAAACTTTCATGTCGATGTAAAGGACAAGATGTCTTCCCACACAAAACTTTCATGTTGATGTAAACTTAGGTCAAGATGTCTTCTCACACAAAACTTTCATGTTGATGTAAAGGACAAGATGTCGTCTCACACAAAACTTTCATGTTGATGTAAAGGACAAGATGTCGTCTCACACAAAACTTTCATGTTGATGTAAAGGACAAGATGTCTTCTCACACAAAACTTTCATGTTGATGTAAACTACGGACAAGATTTCTTCTCACACAAAACTTTCATGTTGATGTAAAGGACAAGATGTCTTCTCACACAAAACTTTCATGTTGATGTAAACTAATGACAAGATGTCTTCTCACATAAAACGTTCATGTTGATGTAAACTAAAGACAAGATGTCTTCTCACACAAAACTTTCATGTTGATGTAAAGGACAAGATGTCTTCTCACACAAAACTTTCATGTTGATGTAAACTGCGGACAAAATGTCTTCCCACACAAAACTTTCATGTTGATGTAAACTAAGGACAAGATGTCTTCTCACACAAAACTTTCATGTCGATGTAAAGGACAAGATGTCTTCTCACACAAAACTTTCATGTTGATGTAAAGGACAAGATGTCTTCTCACACAAAACTTTCATGTTGATGTAAAGGACAAGATGTCTTCTCACACAAAACTTTCATGTTGATGTAAACTAATGACAAGATGTCTTCTCACATAAAACTTTCATGTTGATGTAAAGGACAAGATGTCTTCTCACACAAAACTTTCATGTTGATGTAAACTACGGACAAGATGTCTTCTCACACAAAACTCCCATGTTGATGTCACACCCAGCATCATCCAGCGGTGACCCCCCATTAGTGAAAACACAGTGTTGAAGCCCCAGATAATTGTCCGGCTGGTTAGGATAAAACATCAGTCGTGTCGTCTGCGTCATGAGCTGACCATCGTCCGTCCACACCCAGCTGCCCGTGTGACCCTGGTCAGTCAGGCCTATCCAGGTCTGACCTGAGGTAATGATTGACAGGAGGTTGAACTTTTCCGATGTCCTTGTAGTGTACATAGACGAGTTCAGACATCGACACACCTCCAAGGCGGTAGAGAAGGGGGCAGGGGTAGAGAAGGCAGCTACATATAGTGAACCCGCAAATAACCGTATAAGCCTGAAAATATAAGATAAAGAACATATGAATTTTAGAATTTTAATACACCATGTAGTAACATATAAAATACAATAACGAGGAATCAATATAAATTCTGACACGTTTTGCGGTCAATAAGGCAAATGATGTTCGTCTGTTTCTGTGACCTTGGCATCTAAAAGGATCGTGTGGTCAATTCTAAGCTAAGCCAACTCTATTTTCCTAATTTTCATTCAGGTACATAATATGATCACAATTAACTATAAAGAAGAATGAACACATATATATGTAATTTTGATTTATATTAGTTTTAATTAAATAGTTAACTGTGATATGACGTCATTAAATCCCTAGACGTAGCATGATACCCGAAAGACGTCATTATATCACAAACAGTCGTATGATATAAATGTGACGTCATCACTCTGAACGCCATCAGCGTGGCGTCATCAGCGTGACGTCATGACAGTGACGTACCCAAAGTTAGAGAACGCCGCACAGCCCTGTTTGACGTACAGCTCACCACTGACAGCACCTCCTGTGGACATGGTCAAAACTCCTGCAGGTGTACACAGGTGAGTTGTGCTGTTGTAGTAAAAACTCTGGCAGGTATCTGGATACCTGTGTAAAAGTATTATTTTAGCCGGCCATTAATACGTCCAGCTATATGTTAATTTGGGTGGCGGGGTTGAAGATTAAAATAGATTTAAAGTTTAAAAAATAACGTGTCATAAATGAAACTAAATAATTTAGAGATTTTATGGGTGAAAACGAAACAAATAATTATAATTAACTTATAATTAATGTCTCGCCACTACGTACTTTTGTAGACACCTCACGGCACATGCCGTTTTTGACGTCACAAGCCTGCCCTGTTCCAGTGGCACCGACCCACAAAAACCGTTGGTCTTGTACACAGTGAATACGTCATTGGTCGTTCTGGAACTCATGAGATGCACCATAGAACATTCGATGAGAACTGTGTTGAGTAGAAACTAGAGTTAAATCACACGTACTGTAGATATTTGAGCTATACCACATGTATAGTAGATATTTAAATTATACCACACGTATAGTAGATATTTGAGCTATACCACACGTATAGGAGATATTTGATTTACACCACACGTACTGTAGATATTTAAGTTATACCACACGTATAGTAGATATTTGAGCTATACCACACGTATATATAGATATTTGAGCTATACCACACGTATCTATATATATATTTAATTCTCTTTATGGAGACCATAGAAAACACCAAGCTGTAAGCGCGCCTGGCAGCCCCGTATATATGTATGTATAAATTATATATATATATATATAAATTATATATATATATATAAATTATATATATATATATAGATAGTTATAGATATATGTATGTATATCTATATACATAACTACATACACATTTATAATACATTATTACATATACGAAATTTATGTGAGTATATAATTATAAGTATATATATATATATATATATATAATTATGATTAACAACTTACTCATAAATATTGAAGTGATGAACATTTTTATATTACAAGTTTTCTGCTCCCTGTGTTTCAGATACATCCTAATGTTGAAAAACCTACAAGGTGTGATCGCATTCAAACTCAGCTAGCGGCTGCTACCATTAGCGTCTGTGTATCATGGATACAACGACGCTTGAACTCCATTTACAATCAAACAAAAACATAAAATGTAATTGCTGTTGTAAATCTTCAATAGCATTTTTAATAAAAGTACAACGCATATTTTATTTAACATTCACACAGAAACTATGTATTCAACATTGCATTGAAACAATGGCTGATATTTTAGATCGAGCACTTAATATTTACAGTGCTTGTTAAAACTGAAAGACATCGTTGTGTGACAGCGGGTCTAAGACTGTGCTCATTAGGTCAGCGTGTATTACCAAGCCTTTGACACTTTACTAGGTCTTTCTAGAATATTCATGCATCCATTTTCTTATTCGCTCTTAAATTTGGACTGTCTTTCTTCCAACAATATAAGTTTTACGTGTCAACCTGTTATGCACAAATAAGCCGTTGACTCCGATTTCAGCCGTTTTTATTTGCTTTTATAAACATGTCCATTTGAGAACAAACTACAAGGCAGCAGTTGTTTGATTTTGGAGTTGTCTCTCTTTAGTGTAGCTGTAGAGCCTCATTTGCCCGAGGGTTCGAACTTGCGACGTACAGGTTTAGCAACAGTGTGCTATGCCGAGCCGACCACAACAACAGCACTGTTTCCCCATGTTGATATTAGTTTATTTTTTATCTTTTTACTTCACAGAATAATGTTTACACAACAGGCAATGTCTAATTTTTAAATTGGCTAATTTTGTCTGTAACACGATATAATTTAGCTATTGAGAAGGATCGAATGGTTTTTATTGGTGATATTGAATTAGGTTTAATCGACATTCTAATCGCTTTTATTTTAGCAGCCAAGTATTGTTTTAAGGTGCTCTACATCTTGTGCGTGTTGAAAAAAAGGGAAACTACTACATTTGGATTTGAAAGATATGATTTTGGATTCGAATATGTCTTCTAATTGTATTACTTTTAAAACTAAAATTTGATATTAATATTCCATTTCGTTAGTACATTTTTTCCATTGCTTATTAATACTTTTTATATAATCGTCTGCAACATATAAAACAAAAGGTCAGGTGAAACAATGTGCTTAGTAGTTTTATGAGTACACGAAGGATAGAAAATTATGGACATGGAGCAAGTTGTTATCGAAACCATTTTGACAATAATAAACTAGATCATTTTTGGCTTTAAAAAAAAAGAAAGGGAACAAATAAATCTTTTCAGATGTAATAAATTGTGCTCTTTTTTCTTTTAATGCCTGCTATCTTTAATACCAATATAAAATAGTATAGTAAGTAAAGATTCCACTTTAGACCAAGCGATCCACTGGGCAGATGAAGTAGAGTTCATGTTTCTTGACATCGTCATATAAAGGGATAATGTGGTCAGCTCTATGCCCGGCCGCCTTTACTTTCCTTAAATTACGTGGGTGGATTTCGGGACGGTCTACTTACTAGAGCCCGGATTTGAATTCGAGGCCTTAGGTCTACCGCTCTACCGCCAGACCACGTCGTCCCATTGCTAGTATACAAACATATACGGATTTGTATCAACAGCCTCCTCTCACACAACTAATCCAATGCAGCATACAACTATTGTGATATTATAAAGGAAATGTGTAAATGTCTGTGGATCAATTTAGCCCTAGACTTCGACACAGGGAGCTAATCAGCTATGAACTTGAATAAAATCTCGATGAGGTTTTAAGTTACATAAAGCAGTGGTGTTATAGCCCTTGATATAATATGGGGATTACTCGAAATGTTGGGAGTAAGGTAGGGGGTTGGTAGGTATTACCTATTACCACTAAATCCCAGACTTTTGTGAGAAAATAAAATTGTATAGAGCGGCTTACGTGGATTATTTACGGGAAATTATTCAGGCAAGAACTTTTTGTATCACATATAACAGCAGGACATTTGTATATCATATAACAGTAGGACATTTGTATTAAACAGCAGGACATTTGTATCACATATAACAGCAGGACATTTATATCACATATAACAGCAGGATATTTATATCACATATAACAGCAGGACATTTATATGACATATAACAGCAGGACATTTGTATCACATATAGCAGCAGGACATTTGTATCACATATAACAGCAGAACATTTGTATCACATATAACAGCTGGACATTTGTATCACATATAACAGCAGGACATTTGTATCACGTATAACAGCAGGACATTTATATCACATATAACAGCAGAAATAAAAATGGAAGGGATGGGGTGCAAAGATTAGGTCGCTACGCCTCTGTCGACTGGTCCTCGGCTACAAGACAGATCTGTAGACAGAAAACCTGTCCTCTCGATGACCTTGCTGTGTTATAAACTGAAGGGTAGGGGGATAGGGACACCCGGACAATATTCCCCTGGACTTTGTACCTATTGAAATAATTACGATGCCTTTAGCACATTATTTAATTTTTTTTTCATCAAAAAGCAACGCCGATTGCAATGTAATCAGAAGACCGTATGAAAAATAAACCGGGAGTGATCTCCCCTGAACTTTCTCGAATATTCTTATATAACTTGGAATATAGACATGATTTTTAATTACTTAAACTTTTAAAAATAGAATAGAGTCTCATAGAAAAAAGAATTGCGCACCAAGCGAACGCCAAATAAAGATGTGCATAATAGTGCGCAATATTATTAGTACTTTATAAATTTACATGCGTTTTTTGAGAAATCGGAAATAGCGTAAATTAGTACTTCCGGTCAACGGAAATTACTCAAAATATGATAGAAGGTAGAAAATTAGATCTTTTACTCACATGTGAAATTTCATTTATCTATCTGAAATAGTACCCAAGTTATAGGCTTTTGAAAAATTCAAAGTAGAAAAAGTACCACTTCCGGTAATCGGAAATCGCTCAAAAGTTGATACGCATCTACGACTCTGATAAAATACATATATATGAAATTTCATCAACCTAGCTGTAACGGTACTTAAGTTATCGTGTTTACACACAGACAGACAGACAGACAGACATACAGACACACAGACACACAGACATACGGACAAGATTGCAAAATTATGTTTTTCCGTATCAGTGAGGTGTAAAACGTCGAGATTTGTAAAAATCTCGATTTTTTTTTTGCACGATTACGACTTTCTCTATACTTCGTATATACGAGAAAGTAAAAAAGGAGGGGGGATGATCGAACATCGAGGGTTGAGGGGGATAGGGCGGGGGGGGGGGGGGCTGGCAGAACAGTCACAACAGATTTCTTATTTTTAAAGAAAAAAGAATTGCTCACTAAATAAACAGAAAACAATGTGTGTATAATAGTGTGGAATATTAGTATTGTATAAATTTATATGCTTTTTTGAGAAATAGGAAATTGCGTAAAGTAGTACTTCCGGTCAACGGAAATTACTCAAAATTTGACAGAAGGCAGATAATTAGAACATTTACCTACACGTAAAAGTTCGTCTATCTATCTGAAACAGTACTCAAAATATAGGCTTTTGAAAAACCAAAAGTAGAATAAGTTTCACTTTCGTTTACCGGAAAATGCTGAAACGTTGATACAGAACTACAAATGTGGTGTATTACTTATAAAAGAAATTTCATCAACCTTATTGTAACGGTAATCAAGTTATCGAGTTCACAGACACCCAGACACACATTCACACAGACACACACTGACAGACAGACAGACACACACACACACACACACTCAGACATACGGACAAAATCGCAAGACTATGTTTTTCCGACCCATGGAGGTGTAAATCGTCGAGATTTGGGAAAATCGCGATTTCGATAATGTTGCTCGATTATAAAACTTCCTCTGCACTTCGTATACGAGAAAGTAAAAAAACAACCCACCAGCTACCGCTAACATCCGCTGTCACCTCCTCCTACTCCGACTATAACTACAGCGACTAACACAAACCCTACATTAGGCGAGGAAGGCTCTAGGATCCGCCCTAACCAAATCCACCCCAGGATTACAAAACACAACAGTAAATATCGATTAGATTCCCCAACTTATTATGAGATTTAAAAAATAAAATAAAAACAACACTATAAACCAGCGTTACAAATCCAATCAATTATTGCATCGAGTTGATAGTTTGGTTCGCACATAAATGGATACTAAAAGATGAAAACCCGAACGAGAATGTTGGCGCTGATTCTGTTGGTAGCCTCGGCGGGTACGTACGTGTCGATATACTACAGCAACAACCCCCTGTCGTTTACGTCGAGCCCGTTCAACTTCACGACGGCATGGAGACACAATGGAAGGAATCACACAACAGACCAAGGTTTGTTTTCTTCAATATTACAATACTTAAGCACATATCAAATACTCCACCTACATTCATACATAGTTATAAACATACACCTACAAACACACACATACACACTTATATTTATACATATTAATATTATATATATATATATATATATATATATATATATATATATATATATATATATATATATATATATATATATATATATATTTATGTATAAATCAATTATGCATGTATTTACACACACACACACACTCATATATATATATATATATATATATATATATATATATATATATATATATATATATATATATATATATATATATATATATATACAACGCCAGACAGCGATAACAACAGTTTAGAACAACTGAAGAAACAAGTGAAAGTTCTAATTTGGGTAATGACGTCACCACAGAATCTTGACACCAAGGCTAAAGCAGTTAAAGAAACTTGGGCGTCTCGGGCTGTAAATGTTCTTTTTATGAGGTAAGGACAAAATAGTTTATAATTGGAGTATTATAATCCTTATTACAGCTCCAAGACCAGCTTAATGTTATAATTCTTGTTGCAACGCCCAGATTAACTTAATATTATAATCCTTGTTAAAATGCACCGATTAACTTAATATTATAATCCTTATTACAGTTCCCAGGCCAACTCCAGCTTCCCGGCTGTAGGTTTAAATGTCAGTGAGGGGAGAGAATACCTGACAGTTAAAACAATGAAAGCTTTTACCTACGTTTATCAGAATTACTTTCACCATTATGAATGGTTTATGAAGATATGTACAGTGTCATTATATTGTAATTATACACGTGCATTATGCTGCATCACTTTGTGTTTTAGTCATAATTAAGTATTTTATCTATAGTTAATAAAGTAGTGTTCCCCGTGACAATAATAAATGTAATGTTATTATTTATAATTAGTTGTATTAATAGATTATGTTTGTTCTTACCGATTCATCACAACTTTTTCTTAATTATTGTAAACAGTTCATGAATGACCACTTCATTACACATTTGCATTTTCAGGTATAAAAATAAAAATTTTATTAGACGTTTTGTATTACGTATAAGTAGACCATCTTAAATTAATGAAAGTGGGTTACAAGTAAGAAAGAAGTATTACTATTGTAAATCTGTATCAGTCCTGATGAAAACTGTAATACTAAAGCGAATATGCAAGGCAAACTGACACAGTAAATTACATTCTGAGTTTAAAAATTTTTTTAAAGAAAAAAGCGCTCAGTTCTAAGAAGAAGCGACCTAAGCTTGAGACAGGTACACATTATAGCTGGGTTTACTCAGAAGCATCGAACTCGAGACTTATGGGATAGCAGTCATACTTCTACGATGCCCAAATGCTGTTGTTTGTCACAGTTTACTCATTTCGTTGGCATATACATTTTGGTGTAAATTTTAAATGATATTTAATTTCAACAATTAGGCCTATATCAAAATAAATTGTGCAACTGTATACCAGAATTCTGTTACCTGATCTATAAAGCAGTGGCGTAGGCAGGGGGTGGGGGGGGGGGTTAGGGGGGGTCATAACCCCCCCCCCCATAGAACCCTCGGTATATATATATAAAGTATGAGAGGGGGTGCAAATCGAAAGTTTGAGGGGGGTGCAAATCGAAAGTTTGAGGGGGGGGGGGGGCAAATCGAAAGTTTGAGAGGGGGGGGGGTGCAAATCGAAAGTTGATCCCCGGGTAAAAATTGGACCCCCCCCCCCTTGAGGCGATCCTGGCTACGCCACTGCTATAAAGGAAGAATGTGACATGTTCTCTTGTACAGGTGGATGATGACACGTACGTCATAGTGGAAAACTTGCTTCACTTCCTGTCAGACAAAAACCAATCAGAACCCGTTTATTTTGGGCAGACGTTCAAACCTTTTGTCAAACAAGGATACAATAGGTAGTTTAAAACGTCTTTTTTGTTAAATATTAGGAAAAACAATTTCTAAAAAAAATTAGATAACCAATGAGTGACAGATTGCTAACCAGCATCTACCGGGTTTTTTTTTCTTCTTCGTTCTTTATAGGGCTGGTAAGTAGGTCACCAACCAGCTCTACGGCTCAATTAAACCTGCATGAGCCATAGAACTGTTTATTGACCTACTTACCAGCCCTATTGTGATGCAAAGGATGGGATTTCCTACAACACAATTATCTGTTACGTGTTAACATGTTGTGTACCTTATAGTCCGCTGAATACGACTTCAGTCTGTTTTTATTGATGGATTTGCTTCCGTAGCCTTTTTCATCCAAGAATAAACAACAAGGCAGCAGTTGTTTAATTTTGGAGTTATCTATCCTAGATGAGTTACTGGCCCTAACTAACGAGAGTTATTTGCGCAGGGTGCGAACCCGGGACTTTTAGAGTTAGCAGTCAAGCGTCCACCTGCCCAACCACGCGTCCCCTGACCGGGTTTCACGTCATGCAATGTGTTCCAGTCTATCTAGGACATAAGAGAGTAGTGTCGTAACTCTAGTGATACGTGTAAGGACATACACACACTGTATTTTAACTCTCATACCGGCAATATTTTTACGTTTTGCCGGAATCCTACAGTAAAGTTCCCCTTCCAAACCTGATAGTCTATGGGGCAAGTGAAGTAGAGTTCATCTGTTTCTGTGACCTCAGCATATGAAGGGATAGTGTGGTCAGCACTATGCCCAGCCTTTTTACTTTTCCTAAAGTGAGTTAGGTACCCCTCGGTAGACTCATGGGACGGTCTTCTGACTTGAATCCGGATTTGAACTCGAAACTTACGGGTTAGCACTCTAACTCTCTACCGCCAGGCCTTTTTGAGCTTGAAGGCTCACAAAATTACACAAAAAGCCGGAGATACAACATGTACAGTATGTTTGTATGTCGTGTTGTGATATTTATGTTAATCTCCCAGCGGCGGCGCCGGCTATGTACTGAGCAAGGAGGCGCTAAGAAGACTGTGCGAAAGGGACGACGCTGAGAAGTGTATCAAAACAAACACCGACGAAGACGTGGAGATGGGGCGGTGTCTTGAAAGTCTGGACGTGAGAATCGGCGAGAGTCTCGACCAGTTCGGGAAAACCCGCTTTCATGGCTTCCCGCTACAAACTGTAATGGATAGCCACTGCGACACGGGATATGAAAGCTATGACTATTATAACTGCTCTAATAAGGTACGTTTCTTGTTTCACTGTTGATCAACCATAGCCAATATTTTTTAATGATTTCTGATATTTTTCATACCATTTTTTAGTTCAGTTTTTTAAGGTATTTTATCGATTTTTTAGATTTAAGATTTATTATTACTCTCAAATATCCCTATTTACACAAACAATTTACACCGATATACTCAGTAGTCTTCTAGTTACACACAAGGTCCCCTAGCTGTGTGTCTTCCAGACTTTTTTCTCCTGGGGGGTGGGGGGAGGGGCACTTAATATTTTTAGGGTGGGGGCTGACTTCCTTTTCCGGGGGGAGGGGGGAGCGGACACTGGTAAAAGAATGTTTTCTACATACATTCCATTTCATTCAGGGGGGGGGGGTAGACTGGGGGATGGGCGGAAGATGCCTGGAAGAAACTCTGTCCCCTAGTTACACACGGTCATCTACCTACACACACACACACACTCTTAACCCTCGTATAAATGTCACTAGTTACTCTAGTTGAATGATCCCAACCTTGAGTGTCTGTGTGTTTACAGGGATGGCAATGGTTGAGTGACTACGCCGTCACGTTTCACTACATCTCACCAATCAACATGTTTCAACTGGACTATTTCATCTACCGCTTGAGGCCGTTTGGAGTCTTCAATCGGCTGGTTGTCTAGCTCCCACTGTCATGTTATCAAATTTAGCCATGTCAACTCATGTTTTTGATCAAAGCAACAGATATTGTGTTTAGTACAAACATTTTCAAATGGGGTACGGCTACTCGACATTAGGATGTATCCATGATTCTACTTTTATTTACCATACTCCTAGTCCTTTTTATTGCTATTAATATATATATATATATATATATATATATATATATATGGGAACAGGGCATCCCCCCCCCGTCACAGGGGGGGGGGGGGAGGTAAATTCGGGGGGTAAAATGTCCGGGGGGGTAATTTCCGGAGGGTAATGTCCAGTAGCCATATATATATATATACTTATATATATATATATATATATATATATATATATATATATATATATATATATATATATATAAATATATATATATATATAAATATATATATATATATATATATATATATATATATATATATATATATATATATATATATATATATTAAACATACTGACATTCAAACAGATTTGGACAAGTATGTGAAGTAACTTTTGTTATATTTAACAGTTCTTTGCTCTGAATGTCTACCAGAGTAAATGGTGTGTTGATCTAGCATTTTGTTAAACTTTTGTTTTTCAATCTGATAGTCACTGATTGAAGTAGAGGAGTTAACCCAAACGGCATCTGTTGGTTGAGATTCTGACTGCAAAAAAAGGAAACAAAACTATCGAGATTTGTTTAAAAATGTCTTTCTATGCATGTGTGTATGTGTGTGTATGTATGTCTGTGAATGCGTATGCGTGTGTGCGCGTATGTGTGTGTGTGCGTGCTTGTGTGAGTGTGTGTGTGCGTGTGTGTGTGTGTGTGTGTGTGTGTGTGAGTGTGTAAATGAGTGACAAAAACTGCTGTACTAATTCCTCTGTATATTATTTTAGTATTCGCTCCGTTTATAGCAGATAATGGTATTTCCGTGTGCCGGAAATAAATTACGATTTCAACTCCGGAAATTCGAGCGTCCAGTAAGGTTTATTTTAAGGAACTTATAGGCCGTGCAGTAACCATTGGCCGAAAATGATTTTTAATATTTATTTTATTTGTATATATTTTTTTTTAAATCTAAATATGAAATATATGCAAAAGTTCGTGATCGCAAACTTTTGTAAGTGCACTAAAAATAATAAAATAAAATGAAATTTAAAACTATTTTCTTTAAGTATGAAAAGCATTTTAAAATTTTAAAACTACAATAAACTGATCGCTATAATGTGTATCGGAAAAGTTTGGAAAATGGTAGGCGCTTTTTTAAAGCTTAATCGTGATATTTATAGGACTTCAAAGGATTATAGGGAATAAGTTATATAGTATAATTATATAAAAATTAACTGGTACCCAAAAAGCTATTAAAAGTGGTAAGTATTATTATTTATAACAAATTTAATACCCTTACTAAAATTTTAGCAGAGACGCAAGGTTTTATGTTATAATTATAAAAAATAGTTGTACATTTTACTATTTAAGGATAATTTTTTTGTAAATTTTTGTGAGTGAATAAAAATTTGTTAACAAAAGCACAGAAATCGATTTTTCCGTATTGTGTGCATTTCAAAAATACTGTGTTGTCCCTGTCTAGAATTTACACATTACCTACCAATACACACTTCAACACCCCCCCCCCCCCCGGCCCTCGCTTGACGTAACGGTTTTGTTTCCCTAAGTCTCTACACGAGAATCCTTTCAGCCCCAACTTTAGTCAATAGGCCAGGTCAGATTGTTCTAGCACACGGGTCGCCAACTGGTATACTAAACCTAAGTAATTTGAAACTAAACATAAATATTAAGAAGAATTTTTGAAATTCGGCTTCATTAACATCACTGGAATTGTAATAGAGAAGAAACAAAGCGCACTGTACAAAGTTGTTCTCAGTCACGAATCTATGAAATATTAAAAACTAAAACGCCATTTGAGACTAGTCATTCGGAACACACCAAAAATATATGGAGTTCTTTGGTTGGTAAGAAGCTAGTTGCAAACGCCAGAGACTTGATCGAACAGGAAGTTTTCACCAGCATTAGTGCAAGCATCAAATGAAGTCGCGATAGAAAATGCCTAGAAAAAAAGAACAATAGGAGAAAATCTCATCAAACGCTGCATGTACGTAAATGTTAAATAACACATTTTTATCGAAATTAAGCTTTCACCATTCTTTGCTTTTCAAGTTGATAAATCAACAGACATGAGTTCGCTTTCGCAGTTGCTGGTCTGTGTCTATATTCATGCGGATGATAGCAAAGAAGAGTTGCTCTTTTGTAAAGATAGCATGGAGAAAATAAATACCTTTCTTGAAACTGGATGATTAAAATGGGTTAAAACGGCTGTGGGGGTTTGTACGGATGGTGCGCCATCTATTTTTAGCTCAAAATCGGGCTTTCAGAAAACAGAAAAGATTTAGCTCCCTAACCACTGCCCTAACCAATCGACATCAAGAGTACATTGCTAGTATAAGTCGTAAATTATATAAAATCTGGAGCCTTCAAAGAACTGAGCAAAAACATAATATAGATCACGAGGTTCTGCTCTTCTACACTACAGTACGCAGGCTGTCAAACGAAATGTTGTAAATTGTGTTTTTGAATTGAAATCTGAAATCAAATTGTTCATGGAAGGAAACAAGACTTTTTGGTATACTTAAAACGACATAGAGTGGTTAGAGAGAGTATCATACCTTGCAGATGTGTTCGAACATAAAGATAAGCTTAACTTGAAGCTTCAGGGAAAATGAACGAATATTATAATTTTCCATGATAATCTCGGGACATTTTTATCAAAGCTGCAAAATCGGTAAAGAAAATAAATCTCAGAAATATTGTAAATTTGAGAAACTCTGCGGTGTGGTAGATGAATCTGATTGTGAGATAATTAAAATTTTGAAAGAAGTGATTTCTGGGCACATTGAATCTCTTGAAAACGATCTGCATCGCTATTTCTCTGAGCTGAAAAAAGAAGAATCTGCATTTACGCATTACCCGTTCTCTTCTTCCCTTGATGTTGCCAGCATTCCCGATGAATTACAAGATGAATTCTCTGATTAGTAGAATGATTCCGAGTAAGATGAAAAACTGCAGACACAATTTTGGTGTAGTATTCACCATTCATACCCAAACGTAAAAATGATTGACTTTTCGAGAATATATTTTCAACACTATTCTTCGATTAAAAACAAAATTAAGATAATTATAATGACATAGGTTGGCGTTAACAAATTTTTTTAAAAATTAAAAACTTAACCACGAACGTTTAGTGCATAGTATGCAATATTACTCATGCTATTAAAATAGTTATCAAGACTAGTTTATATTGAAAGTCTACTAGAAGATCTTATTTTAGTGCTTATTAATTTCCATATTAATTTCGGCTTTTTAATTCTATGGGGGTCGCGGGTCACTTACTTTTTATAAAAGGGGGTCGCCACTCGAAAAAGGTTGGGAACCACTGTTCTAGCAGAAATCAGACAAAAGCTCTACTGTGTTGTTAATGGCATTTTAAAAAGGGAGATTAATCTCTTAGCCTGCTTGATGCAATCACATGAATGCCCAGCGACACGTATATACGTGTGGTTGATAAAAAATATTGAGTTCAGATTTTATGAGAGTTCAATCAAGATCAATGCTTCAACGCATGTTTACCTGTCAAACATGTGTTTTAACAATCGTCACAAATGTAGCAAAATACACTTTATCAAAATAAACTTGACCACACTTTGCTGTAGGTTTCGACCTCTAAGGTGGGAGGTTAAAATCAAATGTCAACAGACTGCTGATATAAAACTAAAATTTTAGTCTAGAACTTTCTGAACTTGCGTCGTCGATGTTTCAGAGTACGTTCCCTTGTAAAAATGTTTTGTCTTTTAGTTCTATCAGGTAAGATCTATTTAATATTTAAATGTATTAATATTTTCCTTATTTTGTAATATTTTTTTTTTTATTTATACTATTTATTATAATTATTATGATTAGTCAAAAGTACATCGGTAGTGTATTAAGAACATTTTATAATTATTATTACTATTATTATTATTTTTAAAAATTGTTATTATTATTATTATTTTTATTATTATTATTATTATTATTATTATTATTATTATTATTATTATCATTATTATCATTATTATCATTATTATCATTATTTTCATCATGATCATGATCATGATCATGATCATGATCATGATCATGATCATGATCATGATCATGATCATTATCATTATCATTATCATTATCATTATCATTATCATTATCATTATCATTATCATTATCATTATCATTATCATTATCATGATCATGATCATGATCATGATCATTATCATTATCATTATCATTATCATTATCATTATCATTATCATTATCATTATCATTATCATTATCATTATCATTATCATTATCATTATCATTATCATTATCATTATCATTATCATTATCATTATCATTATCATTATCATTATCATTATCATTATCATTATCATTGTCATTGTCATTGTCATTGTCATTGTCATTGTCATTGTCATTGTCATTGTCATTGTCATTGTCATTGTCATTGTCATTGTCATTGTCATTGTCATTGTCATTGTCATTGTCATTGTCATTGTCATTGTCATTGTCATTGTCATTGTCATCATCATCATTATTATTATTATTATTATTATTATTATTATTATTATTATTATTATTATTATTATTATTATTATTATTATTATTATTATTATTATTATTATTATTATTATTATTATTATTATTATTATTATTATTATTATTATTATTATTATATGATTATTATTTTAAGTTGCTTGCAAGATTATTAATATCTTTAAGCTATTGTGAAAATAGTTAAATTACAAAGATCCATTTGACGTATTATATATCAATTTAGTTAATATAACATTTTATCAGAAAAAAAATAATTTTATTTTGTAAATTATTTTTAGGGTGGGGGTAGGATCAGGGGATCACGTCCCCCCCCCCTCCCACACACTGTCAGATTGGACTATTGTTAACCCACCTATATCAGTTAAAGAGCAATGTAGAAAGATGAATCGGCTCTTAAGACTGAACTGTTAAAAATTACCGTCATAGAAGGATGCTGTGTGGTAGACCCCCCAACCACCCATGGACCCCCACACCACCAATGACAACTGTTAAGTTACAGCGATTGGCGCTCTTGTCAGTTTCAACTCAGTTCCGAAATAGCGGATATCACAACAGCACAAATTTACCGTCTCAAAAACTTTTCTGAGCATATAGCCTGTAGGCCTATAAGTTTTTTTTTTCCCGAAATCCTGCCAACGCCCGTGGTGTAAACTGTATCATATAGGCTACATGCCCCTGTGAAATGGCCAAAATGCCTTCCTGTACCGTGTAGTTTTTCAATGATCCAGTCTTGGTGTCCAGCCTGCCCCGTACCGTGTAGTTTTTCAATGTTCCAGTCTTGGTGTCCAGCCTGCCCATGTCTAGGTCAGCCACAGCTAACCTGTTCAGGCTGGCCCTTCATAAGACAAGTGTCGGCTCCTGCGGCCCGGAACGGTTGGGGCCTGGTTGGGTTGAAAGGTCAAGGACATCCTGTGTTAGGACATGCAAGACCAGGTATGTTCGGTGTCTTCTGTCATAGGGTCAAGGTCATTCATGACTAGGTAGGTTCGGTGTCTTCTGTCACAGGGTCATTCATGACCAGGTAGGTTCGGTGTCTTCTGTCACAGGGTCATTCATGACCAGGTAGGTTCGGTGTCTTCTGTCACAAAGTCAAGGCCATTCATGACCAGGTAGGTTCGGTGTCTTCTGTCACAGGGTCAAGGCCATTCATGACCAGGTAGGTTCGGTGTCTTCTGTCACAAAGTCAAGGCCATTCATGACCAGGTAGGTTCGGTGTCTTCTGTCATAGGGTCAAGGTCATTCATGACCAGGTAGGTTCGGTGTCTTCTGTCATAGGGTCAAGGTCATTCATGACCAGGTAGGTTCGGTGTCTTCTGTCACAGGGCCATTCATGACCAGGTAGGTTCGGTGTCTTCTGTCACAAGGTCAAGGCCATTCATGACCAGGTAGGTTCGGTGTCTTCTGTCACAGGGTCAAGGCCATTCATGACCAGGTAGGTTCGGTGTCTTCTGTCACAGGGTCAAGGTCATTCATGACCAGGTATGTTCGGTGTCTTCTGTCATAGGGTCAAGGTCATTCATGACCAGGTAGGTTCGGTGTCTTCTGTCACAAGGTCAAGGCCATTCATGACCAGGTAGGTTCGGTGTCTTCTGTCACAAGGTCAAGGCCATTCATGACCAGGTAGGTTCGGTGTCTTCTGTCACAGGGTCAAGGCCATTCATGACCAGGTAGGTTCGGTGTCTTCTGTCACAGGGTCAAGGTCATTCATGACCAGGTATGTTCGGTGTCTTCTGTCATAGGGTCAAGGTCATTCATGACCAGGTAGGTTCGGTGTCTTCTGTCACAGGGTCAAGGCCATTCATGAGCAGGTAGGTTCGGTGTCTTCTGTCACAGGGTCAAGGCCATTCATGACCAGGTAGGTTCGGTGTCTTCTGTCACAAGGTCAAGGCCATTCATGACCAGGTAGGTTCGGTGTCTTCTGTCACAGGGTCAAGGCCATTCATGACCAGGTAGGTTCGGTGTCTTCTGTCACAGGGTCAAGGCCATTCATGACCAGGTAGGTTCGGTGTCTTCTGTCACAAGGTCAAGGCCATTCATGACCAGGTAGGTTTGGTGTCTTCTGTCACAAGGTCAAGGCCATTCATGATCTTCGAAGCTTGTTCCAAATATTTTGAATTTTGGCAGATGGTTTCACAAGTTTAAAGAGTTTTGAAGGTTATAGATGGCCATATACTGCTGATAGGTTGTTAAATAGGTTGCTGTAACCTTAACTCTCTCTCTGTCTCTAACTATATATATATATATATATATATATATATATATATATATATATATATATATATATATATATATATCATCCATTTATCTATCTCTAACCCAAGACAGAGTTATAAATCTAGCCCAAAAAGTAAAACTAATCTAATTATGACATTCATTTATGAATTAAGCTCTCACTCTAGCCGTGACTCTATCTAGCTCAGTGCGATACTGTCTTGTACTATGGGGACTTAAAAAATTATAATATTTTATGGTATTTGTCTACTGAGGTGTTATTTATCACATTAAAAAAGACCAAGTTGTGATTTTATTGGGGAGGATTACTGACTAAGTTTCAATTTATGTGATATTTAGTACGGTAGACTACTGACTAAATTCAGCCGTGTATTATAACGTGTGATATTTAGTGTTGTAGACTACAGACTACCTTATGCCTTGAACACTGACTACCTTATGCTTTGAACACTAACTACCTTATGCTTTGAACCCTGACTACCTTTTGCTTTGAACACTAACTACCTTATGCTTTGAACCCTGACTACCTTATGCTTTGAACACTACCTACCTTATGCCTAACACTTAAACTTGTATGAAGGTACCTGGGCAGATGTGCGGGCATAATGTACAACAAGATGACCAACTTGTGTACCCCAGCAGCTGGTCTGAGACCACAAGATGCCCCGCCCACACCACTAGAGGGCGACCTCTATCTCAGCACTGGCTGTAACGGCTATCAGAATTTCAAGTAAGTCGGAACAAAACTGTCCCGCTGAATCTGAATCTAATACCAATACATCATTCAGTAGACTTTAACTAAGTTTAAAAATTGTTTGGGTTGGGGTGGAGGAAGGGAGGCTGTTCATTGACCACAAAAATCACGCATGGATCAGAATTTTAAAGAGCTTAGTCGCAATCTCCAAGTGGGTTCATTGTGGCCTTATAAGTGTTTGTATTAAAATAGTCCCAGATTAAAACGTGTATGGGATTCTGCTCATAGAATAGGCATCTTAGGATAATTCACTTAATGTGTAGGCTATATGTATACACATATATATATATATATATATATATATATATATATATATATATATATATATGTGTGTGTGTGTACATCGTGTAGTGTTTCTACTATGTTGTCAAACCTCTCGTGCAGATACTACACCGACTTAATCGAGACAACCTACGCCGCCTACTACACTCAATATAAAAACTTCATCGACGCCGAATCGGCCTGCATGTGTTTGGGCGGCCATCTATTCGTGGCCAAAACCCTGGCCAAGTTTGATCTGTTCAAATACATCGTCAGCTCCACTGGTCGCGTGTGGATAGGTCTGAATGACATGGCGGTGGAGGGGAGGTTTGTCTGGGTCGACGATGGTCAAGAGATAGATCCTCTGGTCAAGTTGAGTATCTTTGATTCGAACCAACCGGACAACTCGCCATGGAACTCAAACTGCGCCTATGGGTCAGTGAGAAGCGGCCGGTTTGTATTGGACGATACAAATTGTACTTACAATGCATTGTTTGTTTGTGAAAAACCTGCCTGTTAAATGGTCCATACATAATTAAGGCCTTGCTGTGTTAATGTGTGGTCAACTTCTTTCAAATATACCGCAACAGATTGAATCAATGTTTAAATATAATTGTCTTTAGTTATAGAACAAGAAATTTACCTTTTTTACCACTTCATGAAAAGAGAAGTGTGTTCATAAAAAAAGACATGCCAATAAAGGTTGACAATCGAAGATAAAATTATGCAGTAAAATTTCGATGATGTATTCTTTTAATGATGATTCAGTAAAACATCAGTAGTTACCTGCCGTTGGTTGTAATATAATTAAAATAATATTTTAAACAGAGACTATTTGCTAATTTTTGTTTTTGGATTTTAAAAAATGCATGATGTGTACTGTGGTAGTTATAACCCTCAGAATATAAGCTATATTTTTGTTGTTATAACTCTTACAATATGAGTCCAGTCTCTTGTCTGTTGTAACTTTTTCTCCTCGTAAACTACATGTCTTCTAGAACAATCTACATTAACTTTTTCTTTTTGCAACATCACAGCCAGTGTTTCTTCCAGGCATCTCATCGAGGAGAGCCCCCCCCCCCCCCCTCGAAGAAAGTCTACTGCCCCCCCCCCCCCCCCTGAACGAAATGGAATTTAAATAGAAAATATATACTTTTAACAGTGTCCGCCCCGGAAGTTTTAGTCCGCCCCCATCCCCCGAAAATTTCAAGGACTCCCCCCCCCCCCCCCCGGAGAAAAAAGTCTGGAAGAAACACTGATCACATCTGGAATGTATTGAGTGGGTCGTAATTAATTCTGTAAGGCTTACATGATTAATTTACGTCTCTTCTTCGTTATAAAGACTGAAATAATCTAATAGTTGATTTAATTGATCTGTTTAATGCTTATTTCACGGATCAATGTAATAACAATAGTTTCCCCGTCATTATCGTAAACACACAGACTCAGAGGTAATTTTTGTTTGTAGGGACCATAAGCCTTCAGCTAGATACTGGCCTAATTATATCACCACATCAAACGTGTGATTATCTGGTCAGCTGGTTGCCTTCGGTGTGTATTAGTGAGATGTAAAGGAAAATTTGATTTTTTTAAAAATTTGAAATGACACCCGATAAAAATAGACAAACAGTTGTAATTCATGAATCAAGTGTAAAAGTAAGTAAAAGTTTGCAACGTGAAATGAATGAAATAATTTCAGTTACAACAACCGATTATTAACAGCGTTTAACATCTATATATTAAGTGTAGAAGTAAGTAATAAGTAAAAGTGATTTTAAAAAAAACTCAGTTACTCTATGACATCACAACATAAATTATAAATATAGGAACATAACACTTTATGACACTTAATATTACACGCCATAGACATCGATTTCTCAATGCTCTTGGCAATATATATATTTTAAATTATGTGAAAATATTTCTCTCTTCTGGAGCTGGATTATTTGTAATGATTCGCTTAGAGTTATCTCCAATTAACTTTCATGGCGGTGACCTTTATACAGGGGCGTTAACTCTAATGGCTTAGTTTATTTACAATTTGTCGTTCCTGATACGTTAAAAATACATTAGAGGGGAGATCATTCTAAATAATTTTACAGTGTTTGGAATCTAAATGACTCGCGTAAGCAAAAAACACATCTTTTGGACTTTACATAAACCCTGTTCTGAAACATGAAACAATCTTCACACACCGTGCTAGATATGTACACAAAATATAACACCTTGTACTACACTCTTAACAATGTCATGACCCAAGTTATCCTTGTACTTGGACACCAGGTAATACCAGAGACCAATCGACAACGGCATGGAGTCAAATATTTACATTTCTAAAACGCTCTATCCCACTATCAAATATGTCAACAAAGTGTTTCGATTTTAAACTACAAATCTGCGCTGTGATTGGTCGTTCGATGATTGAAGCTGCTGTGTTTGCCAGATCAACACACAAGAGATGTGGACCAACTTGAGTTAGCTTGACAAATCCTGGCGTTTGATTGACTACAGTAAATAGTGGAAGGATGTGTTCGTAGTGAGTGTAGCTGCACTAATTGCTGCAGTAAATGAACTTTTTTTTTCGTACTCAGGGTAATGTATCTACATGGTACAATTATCGAACTGTAGGCAGGGGAGGGGGGGGGGGGAACTACGGTGCCGCCAGACACCGCAATGCGGGGGGGGGGGGGTGGGGTGCACGCCATTTAGGGGCCCATAGCCGCCCACAATTAATTTTTTATAGTAAAAAAAAACACTATTTTCTTGCATTTTTGAATTGAAAGTGAAAGCTTTTGTGAATAACAAACAGATCTACTTTTGTAGTGATGTTATGCAGTAGCTAACATATTATTATGCTGTTGCGTAAAAAAATATATATGCCTGAGCTGTACTATGAAAGACAAGCAAACGTTCAAAACGCTTCCATGACTTATTTCCCTTTTTTAAATAGTTAAATATGGGTGTTCATAAGATTCTTTTAATACATTTGTTCTAAACAAATTAAAAAGCAATTACTTCTCTTAATTATTATTTTTTCTAAAAATATATCAATGAGGCGTAAAACGTCGAGATTTGCAAAAATGTCGAAAAACTTCTTGCACGATTACAATACTTTCTCTATACTCCGTATATACGAGAAAGTAAAAAAAAGAATTGCGCACCAAGCGAACGCCGAATAAAGATGTGCATAATAGTGCGGAATATTATTAGTACTTTATAAATTCACATGCGTTTTTTTGAGAAATCGGAAATAGCGTAAATTAGTTCTTCAGGTCAACGGAAATTACTCAAAATCTGAAAGAAGGTAGAGAATTAGATCTTTTACTTTCATGTGAAATTTCATTTATTTATCTGAAATAGTACTCAAGTTATAGGCTTTTGAAAAATTCAAAGTAGAAAAAGTACCACTTCCGTTTATCGGAAATCGCTAAAATTTGATCAGGATCTACGATTTTGATAAAATACTTATATATAAAATTTTATCAAGGTGTTGTCCATAAATGATGTCACGCTTTTTAAGCCATTTTTTAACCCCCCCCCCCCCCCTCCGCCCTACGTCACACATCGTCACAGTGCCGGTATAGAATAAGGCTATAGGTTTTTTCTCATTTGTTTCTGTCGTTGAGACTCTAATAGTTATAAACAGTACAGACTAGCTAACGGAATAAAACCATTTCGATTAATTAATTGCTTAAAAAATTAATATAAGAAAAATTAAACAATAATTTATTTTACAGAGCTAATAATCGTTAATATTATAAAAATGTATCTTCTGTCTTAAAAATTGAAAATTAAATTATTTTCAGCAATACAAATACTGGGTTGCTGAGTTTGATTGTGATCATAGTTATGATTAGTTTTAGAGATTATATGATTAATTTATACACAATTTAGAATTACAGAATATTGATTATTCAATATAGAAAATATTAGGGCAGAGATTACTAAAAGATATAATATAGTATTGTGGAATATAGAATATATTAGTATATTATTATAGAATCTAGGCTATACAGCAAGAAATACATAATAAGATTGCAAAATAAAAAAAAAAACTAATAATATAAAGGCCCATTTTAATCGAATTTAAGACGCACGGGGTCATCCATAAATGACGTCACCCTCGTAGGGGGGGAGGGGGGGGGGGGTCCGTAATTTTGTGACGATGTCTGATGAGGGGGAGGGGGGGGGGGGGGTTCAGATGTTGCGACGTCAAACTTTTGAATTATAAAAAAGCAAAAAAAAAAAACAATGTTAGAAAACGAATTTTAGACGTTATTTCGCGTTTTAGATTACTGTTTTAATAAATTGTAATAGTTTAGACAAGATTTTAGAAAAATATCGATGTTTAAAAAAAAATTCAACTTCAATTTTGAGGGGGGTTGTAGGTTGAGATGTGACGTCATTTAAGGGGGGGTCTGGCTTTTTGTGACGACGTATGACGGACGGGAGGGGGGGGGGGGAGTAAAAAAAGCGTCAAAAAAGCGTGACGTCATTTATGGATGACCCCCACTTCGTTTGCCATATGTTATTACTAATATGAAATTGCAGAAAACATAATAACTACTTTTATCGAATGCATATATAGAACGTGCTATATAATCTTAAGAACATGATTATGTAGTGGAGTAGGTACAAGGTGTGCCAGGGGGCTATAACCCCCATATATATATATATATATATATATATATACATATATATATATATATATATATATACATATATATACATACATATATATATATATACATATATATATACATATATATATATATATATATATATATATATATATATATATATATATATATATACATATATATATATATATAATCCATACAATAGGCATGTCTCTGATCTCTTTTTAACTTATCACTACTGTACTTAAGTAGTACCCCTAACCAGAGGCGTCACAAGTTGGATTCGATTCTTCTCTATATATGGTATATAAGTAAAAGTAGACTGCGGTTTAACCCCGTTCATCCGCTCGCCATAAAACTTCAGGGGAGGTTTCAGCAAAACATCTTTTTTTAATTTTATTTTACAAGGGCCGCGCTCCTGGAGGGTGCAATTTTTCTCTACACGGTTTGTAAAAAAAAAAAAACGGATGCTGTTTGACATCGTTCATCTGAGTGCCGTTAAACTTTGGAGAGTTAATGAAAATACTCCCGAGAAGGTTTCTGCGAAAACAAAAATTAAAATTTATTGTGAGCGTTTCCCGGAGGGTGCGATTTTTGTTAATACACGGCCTGGTGCCCATAATTCCAGCGCGACGATACTAGAACTTGAGCGTACTACATGGCGGGGAAGGGGCCTTACTATAATCAGCGGTAAAAAGCAATAACAGGCGCAGCCTCCGGCGCCCCGGACTTTCCGTAACCCGAAGCGCCCCGTGTTACCTTGTGAACATTATGGCGCATACGTTATTTTTTTTTTAAAGCTATACATTAAAGACACGATGGGCAACAATAATCGTTGACTACATAGAATCAGGCGCGTCTGACGGCGCCCCGGCAGGATGCGATTTGGCGCCCTGGGATATCATATGAGCAATAAGGTTGTGTTTAAGAGCACTATACAATATTGACTCTGTGGCACACGACATTCGATGACAAAACAGAGCCAGGGGCCGTCCGCGATGACCCTGCGGTACTATAACCTCGGCTCCCGAGAGCGCCCCACTACGTTGTGACACCCGGGCGGTCGTCTAAGTGTGTTCTACTTCACTATTACATATTCCTAGTAAAGGTTGCTCTTTAAAAAGAATGTAGGCGCCGGATGCCACACATAGTGCAGTTTTACTATTTATTCATGTGCGCGACTACAATCAGTGGGGCCGTGGGGCCCCAATAAAAAGACAACATCAGGGGTGCAGCTTAACTGTCGAAAATACCCAAGAGGGTATTCAATAAGTTCCTAAATTAGTTATCGGATCGTAGCGCCCCGTTTGTGCAGGGTGTAGCCCAGAGAACCCTGGATCGGTACAATGGGCGATGTGCACAAGGGGTGAGGAAACTACTTATTTTCAACAACCTGCACTTAAGGAGTCCCTTGGGCCCAAGCAGTCGTTTGACCCGGTGCGCCCCTGGCTTCCAGACGAACACTATGAGTTTTAAAGAGCGCCCTACAGTAGGGAAACGTTTGTCTACTGCATTTAATGACAAAATGAAAATAAACCGGGAGTGATCTCCCCTAAACTCTCGAATATTTTTATATAAAATAACAGGGGATGGGAACTCGGGCTATAGACATGATTTTTAATCCATTTTAAATACTTAAAATTTTAAAAATAGAATAAAATCTCGTAGACAAAAGAATTGCACACCAAGTGAACGCTAAATAAAAAAGTGCATAATAGTGCGCAATATTATTAGTACTTTAAAAATTTACATTAAATTTTTGAGAAATCGGAAGTAGCGTCAATTACTACTTCCGGTCAATGGAAATGACTCAAAATTTAACAGAAGGTAGAGAATTAGATCTTTTACTTACATGTGAAATTCTGTTTATCTATCTAAAATAGTACTCAAGTTATAGGCTTTTGAAAATTTCAAAGTAGGAAAAGTACCACTTCCGGTTATCGGAAATCGCTCAAAAGTTGATACGGATCTACGATTTCGATAAAATACTTATATATGAAATTTCATCAAGCTAGCTGTAACGGTACTCAAGTTATCGTGTTTACACACACACACAGACACAGACAGACACACATACGGACAAGATTGCAAAATTATGTTTTTCCGTATCAGTGAGATGTAAAACGTCGAGATTTGTAAAAATCTAGATTTTTTTTTGCACGATTACAAGACTTTCTCTATACTTCGTATATACGAGAAAGTAAAAAGTGTCGTCGTTAGTCGCCCGGGAACAGAATACGATTGGGCATCCTGAAACTACACCGCTGGCGTATTGCAGCGCCCCTGTGTGGGTCCCTCATAAACACTATTGCGCCTACGTTCGTTACGGAGTGCGATACATTATGGATACGATGGAATACTGTGTGCGGTAGAATTTGCGCCTCAACAACTATGATGAAAGCAATATAACACCGGCTTTGTTTACATTTAAATTGTTCAGATATAGAAATCAAGATCAAGCGTAAAAAAATACGTGATTGCTAATGTATTTATAAAATCCTCTTAAAATATTGCATGAGTCTGTCTTCTGAGACCGCAGTAACGCGCGGGGCGGGTACGCTGGTTTAATATAAAATATAAAACACATTGTAAATACCTTTTTTATACCTAAGGAAAATATGTAACATGTTTTCCTGAAATTTTGAACTGTTTTAAGTTTTAACTTCCTGATCCTCCATCAACGTCCATACTCTCCTTTAGTATTAAAAGGGATTCAGGCTTTTTTTTATTTATGGGAAGGGGTGATCAGAAAGTCTGACGACACATTTTTGCTTTCATCCGTTATTTCGGGCTTTAAAATATTGCTTTTGGTATTAATTCAATGTTTATCGAGGTCAGTACAGTTTTGGGGACCTTTTTGGATTTTTTTATTACTTCTACAGTAGAAAGTAAACTGGATTTCCGTTTTCTTATTAAAATTATTTTTATAATACAAATATCAGAATTCGAATGTAAAAGTTTTAAAAGATTTAAAGAGGGAAAATGGCTCCTTTTTGCCGTGGGTCCCTAATCCTTGCTTAGCTTTACGATAGCTACGCCACTGGTTGGGGGGGGGGGGAGAGGACAGGTCGGGACACGACATTGGTGTGGTAAGGGGGTGGGGGTCGGGACATGACCATTTTCCAGTGGTGGGGGGAGGGGGTCGTGACATGACCACCTTTCAACGGTAAAGGGGGGGGGGGGGGATCGGGACATAACTAATTTCCAGTATTAGGGAAGGGGTAGGGACGTAATCACTTTTCAGTGCATGACCTTATTGGTGGTGGTTGCTGGGGTGGTGCTGGGGGTGGGGTCGGGACATAAAACTGTCATGTCATGGTAACATCTGTGACGTCAACTTCACACGATATTTAAGTGATGTCACTCACGACTTTCTGAATTGTTTATTCCGCTCCGGTTTACCCTAACAATTACCATCTACTGTTATCCCTACCGTTCTAACCACCAAATGTTTGCCATACCTAACCATATAATGTTTACCATACTATTCTAACCATCTAATGTTTACCATACCATTATAACCATCTAATATTTGATAGAAGGCAGAGAATTAGATCTTTTACTTACACGTAAAATTTCTGAAACAGTACTCAAGTTATAGGCTTTTGAAAAATCAAAACTAGAAGAAATTCCACTTCCGATTAGCGGAAATCGCTTAAAAGTTGATACAGAACTACAAATTTGGAGTAATACTTATAAAAAAATTTAATCAACCTGATTGTACCGGTAATCAAGTTATCGAGTTCACATACACACAGATACACATTCACAAAGACACACACACAGACAAACAGACAGACAGACACACACGCATACTCAGACACACGGATAAAATTGCAAGACTATGTTTTTTCCGACTCGTCGAGATTTGGGAAAATTGCGATTTCGATTTGTTGCTCGATTACAAAACTTTCTCTGCATTTCGTATACGAGAGAGTAAAAAACAACCCACCAACAAGTGCTAACATTAGCTGACATCTCTTCCTACTTCGACTATAACTACAGCGACTAACACAAACCCTGCATTAGGCGAGCAAGGCTTTATGATCCAACCAAACCAAATCCACCTCGAGGTTACGAAAAACAACAGTAAAAATCGATCACTTTTCCCCAACCTTCTATGACATAAGACAATAAATGAACACTAAAAGATGAAAACCCGAACAACAAGGTTAGCACTAATTCTTGTGGTAGCCTTTGCTAGTATGTACGTGTTTATATACTACAGCAACAACCCCTTGTCGTTTATATCGAGCCCGTTCAAATTCAAATTCACTATGTCACGGAGACACAATGGAAGAAGTTACACAATAGACCAAGGTTCGTTTTTTTCACTTCAATATTACGATACTAGACCAACACACATACATGCTTATAAACATACACCTACACACATATATTTATAAATGTATAAATGTGTATATATATGTTCATAAATATATACATATATATGTTTATATATATATATATATATATATATATATATATATATATATATATATATATATATATATATATATATATATATATATATATATATATATATATATATATATATATATATATATATATATATATACATATATATATATATATATATATATATATATATATATATATATATATATATATATATATATATATATACATAGACATAAACATAAACATAAAAATAGACGTAGACGTAGACGTACACGTACACGTACACGTACACGTACACGTACACGTACACGGCGGACTCGTCTGACACAGTGAATGACTACAAAACAGAGGCGTAGCGACCCTTTCCAGCGCCCGGGGACAAACTTTCGATTTGACCCTCCCTCAAACTTACGATTTGCACCCCTTCCCATCAAAATTTCAATTTCCACCCCACCCCCTTAAACTTTTGATTTGCATCCCCCTCTGACTTTTGATTTGCACCACTTTTGATTTGAAATTCCCCCCGCTCAAACTTTTGATTTGCACCCCCCCCCCCCGCCCTAAAACTTTCGATTTCCACCCCCCACCCCCCATCGCAAATTTTTTCCAACCCACTTTGGCGCCCCCTAAGGTTGGCACCGGGGGACATATGCCCCCCCCCCCCCTCGCTACCCCTCTCCAATAAAACCCCCAGCTTGTCCGCAAACCGAAAGATAGAATAATAATTAGTAAACAGTATAAAAAATAGGCAGTATTTAAAATATCCGTGTTTTACCTACCTTATATCACTTTATCAATTCACACATTTTTTCCCTAGTACTTTAAATTTTAAAAATTTACAATAGAGTTTCGTAACTAAAACCATTGCGCACCTAATGAACGTGATGACGCGCCTATAATAGTGCGGAATAGTTGATTAAAATTATAAGTAATAAACAGTACATTCAGTGAATAAAATAAAATTAAAGATTGCCTTTTATCAATCCAAGCTAATTATAATTTTCTAACAATAATTTCCTCTTAAACATCCGCATAATTTGCATTCACATTTTGCTAATTATATTATTGCAACACTAATTCCTTCTATGACGACCGTATATTTGCATTCACATTTTTTATTAGCGTGAGTTAAATTTTTTTTTAATTACCTCCTTTGTCAAAATCAGAAAAAAAAGTTAAATTAATTTGATTTTTCTACCGTACTGTTATTATGTTATTAAAATGTATCCACTTTTTCTGGGAATATAAACGAAAATGATATTTGACATTGATCTTTTTAATATGCTTTAGCAATGTGCAAGTATTTAATATTTTCTTTACGTTATGCAAAAAAGAAAAAACAGTGGCAATTATTAAATAGCTCTATGTCGTTATATAAACAAACCCTACTCTATTACTTATAATAAGACATTGCGGTGCACTGAAAAGCACAGCATGGTGCGATGTTTACTTTTATGGTTCCAAAAGCTATAGCGATGACGGAAGGAAGGACTGACACACTACTTGCCCGCTTAATATTATAGATTAATTTAGGCTCATCAGTGTTTGCATGTTTTTGACGTAGGCCTTATCTTGGTTGGCTTCTCCTCAGTCGACTTTGTCCGTCCGTGTTGTATGTTGTTAACGTTTTGCGTCAATCACAGCCTTTGGAGCGTGTCGGCTTGCTCATTTGATCCTAAACTTTGTTATGTAATGAGCGTGATAAAAGTGGACAGTAAATGTGGTTCAATTATTGTTGTGATTAGTTGAGAACAGCAAGTCACATTGATTTTGTGTTTATGCTATTTCACGCTAACTTAAAGTTGGTATTTAAAAAACACGATGGAAACCGAGAATGTTCGGGCATCATATTAAATTCTATAAAATATTATATGTAAAACAGAATTACAATTAAAACCTACAACCTTTACGCTAAAATCTTTTATGTGTGTTATAAATATTACTACATGTATGCAAACCACGCATATACATGGACCCAGTCTACAATTGATACAATTGCAGGTCTACATAGGGTTTACAGTCTAGTAGTTTACAGTAGGCACCTAGTGTGTAGCTAGTATACTAGTGTGTAGCGTTCCCATAATAAGCCCAGGTGCTATAAATGACATAACATTACATCGAGGTGAGAAATGTTGAGGGGAGAGCAGTGGGACTTTCCCCTTTGTTGTCCCTGCTTTGCCCTTAGGGTCAAAATTATATAAGAGATACTATCTCTGTGGGGCTGGGTATCACGGAGGTGAAAAATGTTCAGGGAAGGGCAGTGGTACTGACTCCTCTTTGGTTTTATTGTGGGATAGAAAAAGGTGGGACTGACCATCATGAGGGTTGAACATCAGTATTAATGTGTCTGATCACTTCCCTTCTGGATTATAAGGGTCTTAAATTGTATAACATGCGACCCAGATTGGCTGAGATCTAAGAACAGCAGTGATTATTACTAATGAATTATATTAGCCGTTGTAGTGTGGGTTTTGTTGGAGTTAAGTGGTCTCACGTTTGCTACAGTAGTGCGGTTGTACTAGATCTATTGCTACTAAATCTTGTACTTAACAGAGATTCTAGAATCTACATTGACCAGATCTAGATAACTTTTTATATATTACTGCATTTTATCATATTCATCTACTTAAACTCTAAACGCAAACAGTATTACTAACAGTATTTTTATTTAGAAATTTCGGCAACATATTTATATTATCCACAAAACCATCAATAACAGTATAAGGATCTTCGATTCCTAATAGTTCAAGTTTTTTAACGTATTTTTCCTTTTCCGCGGGTGCGGTTCTTTACATACAGTGAATACGTCCAGCCCTGGTGAACAGCTGATTGTGTTTACGTCTGATGTACACCACTGTGGCGGCGGACGTAGGTATCACGTGATTTAGGTCACGTGTTTGCAAGGGCTCTATAGGTTTGAATGACATGGCGGTGGAGGGGAGTCTTATCTGGGTGGACGATGGTCAAGAGATAGATCCTCTGGTAAAGTTGAGTATCTTTGATATGAACCAACCGGACAACTCACCATGGAACTCAAACTGCGCTTAGGGTCGGTGAGAAGCGGCCGGTTTGTCCGGGACGATACAAATTGTACTTTCAATGCTTGGTTTGTTTGTGAAAAACCTGCCTGTTAAACGGTCAATAAATAATTTGGGTTTTTAAGAAGAGCTGAAATAAATGTAGGATTACAGAAAATTATAATGACACAAAATTTAAAAACCGGAAAAGTTATGTTATTACAATGAGATACATCAAATCAAACATTCTTCCCTTTCAAACATCTATATCTATAGCAGTCCTCCCACATTTTAAAATTTAATTATACATATTTTTTTTAGTAGTAATAACAATTTATTTTGTAGTTTTATAGTTTTCAAAACATGAACATAAATTGTATAGGGGTATATAGTAATTAAATGGAGAAAGTAAACGGGCATAAGAACTTGACAAAAACAGAGGATGCAACTCTTTTTACTATTGGCTGCTTAGTTTACTCTAACCCATCTTAACCTGTGAGGTCAAAGGTTGACATTGTAGCTATTCCTGGCCAGAAACTTAAGCGACCGTAGAGAAAGTGTAAATTTATTTTTAATTTTTTAACTTAAAAGTGTATTTTTTTTTTACTTACTCGTATATACGTAGTATAGAGAATGTCTTGTAATCGTGCAAAAAAAAATCATGATTTTTACAAATCTCGACGTTTTACACCTCACTGATACGGAAAAACATAATTTTGCAATCTTGTACGTATGTCTGTCTGTCTGACTGTGTGTCTGTGTGTGTGTGTGTGTGTGTGTGTGTGTGTGTGTGTGTGTAAACACGATAACTTGAGTACCGTTACAGCTAGGTTGATGAAATTTTATATATAAGTTTTTTATCAAAATCGTAGATCCGTATCAACTTTTTAGCGATTTCCGATAACCGAAAATGGTATTTTTTCTACTTTGAATTTTTCAAAAGCCTATAACTTGAGTACTATTTCAGATAGATTAATAAAATTTCACATGTAAGTAAAAAATCTAATTCTCTACCTTCTGTCAAATTTTCAGTTATTTCCGTTGACCGTAAGTGCTAATTTACGCTATTTCCGATTTCTCAAAAACGCATGTAAATTTATAGTACTAATAATATTGCGCACTATTATGCACATTTTGTTTTGGCGTTCGCTTGGTGCGCAATTCTTTTTTCTACTACATTTTATTCTATTTTTAAAAGTTTAAGTAAACAAAAATCAAGTCTATATTCCGTGTTGCCATCCCATGTATTGTTATATTAGAATATTCGAGAAAGTTTAGGGGAGATCACTCCCGGTTTATTTTTTTTCCGCCTCAGACACGTAATTTACAGCGTCAGTTGTGTGTTCGCTTTTGTATTACAGTTTTCATCATCGGCTTGTGAGGACTGATATATATATATATATATATATATATATATATATATATATATATATATATATATATATATATATATATATATATATATATATATATATATATAGACATAGACGTAGACGTAGACGTGGACGTGGACGTGGACGTGGATGTGTATGTGTATGTGTATGTGTATGTGTATGTGTATGTGTATGTGGATGTGGATGTGGATGTGGATGTTGAAGTGAATGTGGATGTGAATGTGGATGTGGATGTGGATGTGGATGTGGACGTGGACGTGGACGTGCACGTGCACGTCCACGTACACGTACACGTACACGACACGTACACGTACAACGTACAACGTAAAACGTACAACGTACAAAGTACAACGTACAACGTACAACATACAACGTACAACGTACAACGTACAAAGTACAACGTACAACGTGCAACGTACAACGTACAACGTACAACGTACAACGTACAACGTACAACGTTCAACGTACAACGTACAACGTACAATGTACAACGTACACGTACACGTACACGGCGCCTTGTAGTGTGTGATTTTTCTCTATATACAGTATATAAAAAATAAAAGTCGGATGCGATTCGACACCGTTCATCCGAGTGCCATAAGCTTTATGGAGTTGATCAAAAGGTGAAAGAAAAAAAAGGCACAGAAAAAAAACACAGAAAAAAAAGTCACAGGTTTTGCTAAGAAAATAAGTCAACGAAAAAAGTCACAAAAGAAAAAAAATATTTCGGAAAAAAGTCACAGAAATAAAGTCACAGAAAAAGTCACATATAAAAATTCACAAGAATATTTTAAGAAATATTTTGATTTAATTGTTGGTAATTGTGAAATTGTGGGTGTTTATTAATGTGCTTGGTATTTTTTTAGTACTATTACCAAATTTGTAAACTTCTAAAGCAATATAGTTTATAATAATAATAAGTTAAAATATTGCAAGATACTATACATAGCAATGTCAACATTTGCTACTTATTTAGTGAAATAAACTTTGGAAATTATAATAAAATTAATTTAGGCTCATCAGTGTGTTTGCATGTTTTTGACGTAGGCCTTATCTTGGTTGGCTTCTCCTCAGTCGACTTTGTCCGTCCGTGGTGTATGTTGTTAACGTTTTGCGTCAATCACAGCCTTTGTAGCGTGTCGGCTTGCTCATTTGATCCTAAACTTTGTTATGTAATGAGCGTGATAAAAGTGGACAGTAAATGTGGTTCAACTATTGTTGTGATTAGTTGAGAACAGCAAGTCACATTGATTTTGTGTTTATGCTATTTCACGCTAACTTAAAGTTGGTATTTAAAAAACACGATGGAAACCGAGAATGTTCGGGCATCATATTAAATTCTATAAAATATTATATGTAAAACAGAATTACAATTAAAACCTACAACCTTTATGCTAAAATCTTTTATGTGTGTTATAAATATTACTATATGTATGCAAACCACGCATATACATCTAAATTGATTACATTATATTTAATTTATCGTAAGTTGATTAGCATAATACAAAGTATTAACAAATTCTGTGCAAATATGCATTTGTGACTTCTTTCCTGTGACTTTTTTCCTCTTACTTTTTTTCCTACAATCGATCAAAATACTCTCTCGAAGGTTTCTGCGAAGAAAAATAGTCTTATGTGTGGCGCCCGAGAGAGTGTGATTTTTATCAATATACGGTTTGGCGCCCAAAGTTCCATAGCGGCTATCTAAATCGTCGACTCAATTGAATCGGGGGCGTCCGCCGGCGAACATTTGGGTTTTAAAATGACGCCCTGGGTTTCCCGTTAGCTCTATGGCGCTTACGTTCGTTCTAAACCACGGGTTCCCACGGAGTCGCGAATGGCTTTCTGTGGGTTGCCAACTGGTAGAGACTAAACCATAGCAATGAAAAAAAAAACATAAATATTTAGAAGGATATCTAATCGGCTTTACTAACATCACTGGAAATAAAATAGAGAAAAAAAACATGCACACTGTGTAAAGTTGTTCTCAGTCGTGTTTATGAGTCTTTCAAAACTAAAACGTCATTTTGAGACGAGTCATTCGGAACACACCAAATAGATATATAGTTCTTTCGTCGGCATGAAGCTAGTTACAAAAAAGAGACATGATTGAACAGGAAGTTTTCACCTTGAGAACACAGCATATAAAGTCGCATTTGAAGTTGCCAAGCGCAAAAAAAAAAAAAAAAAAAAAAAAAAAAAAAAAAAAAAAAAAAAAAAGGAAAATATCATGAAATCCTGCATGTTGAAGATGGTGAGATAAATTCTTGGGGATTCCAGTGCAGTAAAGATTCAACAAATATCTCTGTCTTATAATACTATTCAGCGGCATATGGAATACATGTCCGTAGATGTTAGGCTTTCACCATTGTTTGCTTTTCAAGTTGATGAATCAACAGACGTGAGTTCGTGTTAGCAAAAGGCGCGCCATCTATATTTGGGTCACAATCCGGCTTTCAGAAAAACTAAAAGATTTAGCTCCTTAACCAAGGGGAGTTCTATTGCATGATTCTCCGGTATGCCCTCGCCAGCAAGACTCTTCCAACTCCAGTGTTAATAAAGGTCGTAAATAATATTAAATCTGGAGCCCTGTACCCCGTCTGTTAATTAAAGAACTGTGCAAAGAAAGTAATAAAAATCACAAAGATCTGCTTTTCAACATTACAGTACACTGGCTTTCAAAAGGAAATGTGAATCGCGTTTTGACTTGAGTTGTTTTTGGAAGGGCAAGGGGAACAAGATCTTTTATAATACATTTATTCAAATTTATTCAAAATTTATTCAAATTTATTTTTAAAAAAAACGGTAACAATTGTAGGCACAAAGGCCTTTTTTTCACATTGGCCGTTTAAACAAATAAAACAGTAACGTAGCACTAAAAATGTGGAATAAAGAAACAATGTTACATAGTTATAATACAAAATGAGATAAAAAAGAGAATATAATAGATGAATGAGAAATGTTACAATGAGTCAGTTATGTCATTAAATAATTTTAGTTTTAGTTTAGATTTGAATATATTTTCAGATCTAGATAGCTTTATTTTATTAGGAAGATTGTTCCACACATTAGAACCACAGTAGGCGAAGCTATGTTTTTGGAAAAAAATTGAATATGGGAATGGTAAATTAAGACGACGATTTAATTTTATGTTAAAAGAAAATAGATCTGATAAGTAAGAGGGGGCTGTTTCGTAGAATATTTTATATAAGAAAATTGATTTAGTATATATTATCTTTTTATTTAATGGAAGTATTTTAGTTGTAAGAAAAGAATCCAGACTACTAGACAAGCCGGTAACCAGTTTTATAGCCCTTTTTTGTAAAGATAGAAGAGGACGCTGCTTAGTTATAAAGCTGCCGCTCCACACTACAGAAGCATAATCCAACCTAGATTGAATAAAAGCTTCATAAAAAACTAACCTGCTCCTATAGTCGAGAAAGTTCTTTATCCTTGCTAATTGAAAAGTTGTCTTTAATAAGGACATTCTTAGAAAATGAATATGATCGGACCAAGTGAGGTTGTGATCTATAAACAATCCTAGGCATTTGTAACTATCAACCTGTTCAATGTTTGTATTGTCTATAGTAATGTTTAATGCGGTGGATGGAAGACGAAGGCGTTTCTGATGAGTTGTAATAAACATTGACTTGGTTTTATCGGGGTGAAGTTTCATTTTGTTAAATTTTGTCCAAGTGGCAAGCTGATTGGCACACGTTTGAAGTTTGTAACTGAGTGACTCAGCACTGTCTGCAAAGACATGTAAAGACGTATCATCAGCGAACATCTCGCACTGACCAGCGTCAATGTGTAATGGAAGATCATTAATGTATAAACAAAAAAGTAAAGGACCTAAGATTGAGCCTGTGGAACCCCTATATTGACATATTTCTGTGAAGAGATGGTATTAAGGTGAAACACGTGTTGAGATCGGTTAGATAAAAAGGAGTGAAGTAACCTAACTGTAAAGTCGTGGAATTTGTATGGAATTAGTAAACCTCAACGAGTGTTTGAAGAAAGTATCACCCATTTTTTTATGTAGCATGCCTATCGAGTTTTTTGTCATTTTATGTCAACATATCTTTTCGAGGATAGATTTTCAATACTTTTTCAATAAAAACAAAACAAAGAAATAAATTAATGACACAAGATACACATGTTTTGTATAAACTTTAAATTTTGCTCATCAAAATTTTTAATCTTAATTCGGTACTAACACCTTTTAGCTATCCAACCCGAACATTTCGAACTTCTACAGACTACTGTTATCTTTTTATTGCTATATGAAATATGGTACCCCCCGAAAAGTTTTCACACAGCTACGCGGACAACGGCTATCTTCGAGCGGGTATTACATCCTTTATTGCCCGCGACGCACCATAAACTATACAATTATCTATCGGCCAAGCACTCATGTGTGCCGAACTTGGAACTATGGAGGAAAGCTAGGCAGGAGCCTATAGGTGTGCAAATAAGAAGGGGGAAGTGGCGCTGGGTGGGTCACACACTGCGAAAGGCTCACACAAATATTACACGCCAAGCGCTTGAGTGGAACCCCCAGGGGAAGCGGAAGAGAGGGCGCCCAAGACAGACCTGGAGGCGGAGTCTTCTTGAAGAACTGAAGCCAACAGGGATGTCTTGGGAGATGTCAAAATTAATAGCCGAGGACAGGAAGAAATGGAAGGAAATGGTGGAGGCCCTATGCTCCATAAGGAGCAAAGAGGACTAAGTCAAGTCAAGTCAAGCACTCATGTACCCGCTGGTGTAGTGACTTATTTTCTTTATTCTACAAATAAGTCGAATAAACGTTGTTTTGTACAAAGTAAAATTTGATATCGAATTCTATATAAGGGGATGCGCGTAAAAGTAATGAATGGGAAAAGATTCGTTGACGCGCTTGAATAATTATATTAGAGTACAGTAAATCAAAATAATTCACGATAGGTAGAAACTAACCACGTGGGCTAAGTAACCATCTTGTTTTTATTGTCTGTCTATTGTTTACTTTATTTGCAATACATATAATCAGAGTTTCTTCCAGGCATCTCTTCGGGGGGGCTTTGCCCCCCCGAAAAATTTTTACCGCCCCCCCGAACGAAATGAAATTTATATAATTTATATAGAAAATATATACTTTTAACAGTGTCCGCCCCCCCGAAGAAAGTTTACCGCCCCCCCGAAGATTTCAAGTGCCCCCCCCCGGAGAAAAAAGTCTGGAAGAAACACTGCATATAATCGTTTGTTTTTTTGCTGTTTTAATATTATACAACAACATTTAGGTTAATATTTAAAACTTTGCCAAGAAATGTACTGCGATTTGTCATTGTAACACTACTAAACAATGTTTAGTACATTTTATACTAAGCTGAAATAATGCGTCATGGACATGTCTGTCAGTTTTAAGAATGCACCAAGTCCATCCACTTCTTTCCATCCTCGCTATTCAACCAACGGCCTATTTAAGATTTTCTTACATCACCATGTTATAGGCTTGAACGCGTTCTGACTGTAAACGACACATGTGTTAATGTGTATGCCCATCCCTCCATGTAGGATTTACTGGCAACCAATTTAAATACTAGATGGGATAGCTGATACGCATTCACTGTATAGAAACATAGTGCTTGTCTCTATCTACAGAGATGTGTTATTCACGGTTGAATAAACATTGGTAATCTATAGCTCATCAGACATGCACGCACTATCCAGCGGTGGGGAGGGGGGAGGCGTTGCCTAGCCTCAAGCGCTGTATCTAGGAATGTTGTAGTTGGCTATTACCAAGAGGCAAAAAAATTGTGCAAGCTACAATTTAAGTAGACATTGTATTGTAGTGAGAAAACAAGCTAACAAACGAACTTAATCTGCTTTTTTAAATATTTGTTTTGAGAATAACACTCGATTATTAGGATATGTAATACTTAATAATTATAAATTCATTACCTGTAGTATACATATTTTCTGCTTACATATGAAAATCTATCTAAAGCTTACAACATAAGTCAACACGTATTTTATTAGCCAAATGGCTCTTTTACACATAACAAGACTCGTTTTTCTGTTTTTCAGTGCCTTTTTCCAACCTTCTTTTCACGTTTTCTCAACTTTGCATTTTTCCTCAAAATTTAACATTCAAATCGCTAAGGCTTTAGAACCCTTTATCATATACGACAGAAACTTTCCACGTACATTAAACATTATACTGTCAACAATACTACGTTTGTACATTAAGTTTATTGCAATAATTTAGGAAATTTTGATATTTATGTAGCACAACCCCCTAATTTTTTGTACATAGTTTTCTGTAAACAATTGTATTCAAAATTGATTACGAGCTATCGCAATGAATAAACGTAGAAATATATAGTTTGGTTTGAGAAAACTATATGTGTCATCAGATTTTTAAAATCTCTTTAAGGAACAATGTTATAGAGGTTTCAAAAGGTGTTAGTTTACACCTTTTCGTGGCTACCATGGCAACCAGTACTGGTATTGGCGGCTATATGTTATTTAATTTTTGTCTATTGGTTAACAACTTTTAACAAATGAATCTATTAAACATACTAAAACATGTTACATTTTTAAAAATTCTATCCGTGGTGTCATCCTTAAGTTGAGAATGACATGAGGTTGGCGTTAAAAAAAAAACTCAACCGCGAATGTTAAAAACATGTAATTGCACTCATCGTATTAAAACAGTTATCAATAATAATTGATATTGAAAGTCTACAAGAAAATCTTTTTTAGGTGTTTATTAATGTCCTTACTAATTTCGACTTTTTAATTCTATGGGGGTCGCGAGTCACTTACATTTTATATAAGGGGGTCGCCACTGTTCTAAACAGTGCGTTAGGCAAAGGATAAGATGGGGCGCTATAGTCGCTTACTAAATTTAATCAGGTGCATTATCCGGCTCTCCGACAGGGTACTAATTGGCGCCCCGGGCTTTCCCATGAGCGCCATTGAATCTACGTTAGTTTTAAGGAGTATCGTATAATATTGACTAGGCGGCACACTACCATCGATGATTAAACCGAGCCAGGGGCCATACGCGGCGCCCCTGCGGTAATCGGTGGCTCACGAGAGCGCCCCAAAACGTCCCCGACACGCTGGCGGTGAGTGATTAACGGTGATATTAGTATTAGTGATTAGCGTACACTCAAGGCTTTCTTACAGCGGTAGTGTAGATAAATCCGTGTCCAAATAAATATGATCTAATCACAGGCATTTTTTACATTTAAATAACTCAGTTTTAGAAAACAAGGTCACGCGTCTAAGAATATGGGATTGGTAAAGCATTGATGAAACCCTAGAATATATTTCGTCAGACTTTATTTGTATTTTATGCATTACTACATATTTCATCCGATCGCCATTAAACTTTGGAAAGCCGTTATGATTACTGCTATGGAGATTTGCGCTAAACATAAAAACTAATAAGACAGGTGACTTCCCGGCTGAATGCAATTCGGCGCCCATGGCTCCAGTGGCGTGCAGACCTATGTAGATGCCCGGGGTCAAATCAAAAGGGAGATGCTCCCATAAATACAAACATACATACATACACACATATATATATATATATATATATATATATATATATATATATATATATATATATATATATATATATATATATATATATATATATATATATATCTTTATATATATATAACTTAATTACAAAAAAAAATATGTTGTGCTGAAAGTTAATACACACGGAAAAGCATTTCTTTTAAAAATTTTACTTATCTTAATCAAGATGAAAACGTCGATTACTGCTAAATCCCAATGAATGAATGTATGGAACTTCGGGGCGGGGAGGCAATTGGGGGACATGTCGGGGCGGGGTCTGTGATGCACCACAAAAGCGTCTCATCCGGTATTGTATTACCGCCCGGGACCGTGGTGACAAAAACTTTGTTCGTGTCTACAATTAGGGCGTCAGACACGCCTTTATTTATGGCCTGATTCTCTCTTGGCCTGTTTGAGAATTCCTATAGTGTAACTAATACAGGTGAGAGTGTGCATTAAACTAGAGATGCTTTACATTTTTTTTCTCTAAACCACTTGGTCAAAACCTCAACCCTTGAAAGAGATGGGTGATGCTAGATTCAAACTATCTGAGCCTTGAATATAGCAGAAGTGAACCTTGGTTGTCTAAAGCTGCCAGACCTACCATACCTTAATACTTTAAAAAAAAACACTTCTACGTCGGACTGTGTTTAAAAATCCACTGTGCTATGTCAGACCCTCCCTACAGCTTGGACGTGTTTTCCCAAATTTAACACCCAGGTAACGCATGTCTAGTTCAGGTGGGGGATAATCCACTAACGGCATCCATGGCATAAAAACCCACACCGCATCCCCACATTTCACTACATCAATAAAAGTGGAATAAAAGTGGCTCTGTATGTGCCCCCAATTACTTTAAAGAAAGCTCTACTCAGAATTAAAAATACAGTGTATCAAAAACAATATGGGCATTCTTAAGTATGCTCATACAATGCATGAAAACGAATCTATTCTAAAGGATGCCCCTACATGGGCGTAATTACACTACAAATATATATTTCACCATAGATGCCCCACAAATTTATAATAATAATATGGGCATAATTACCCTTTGGATGCCCATAAAATGTATCATAATGAACATGTAAATAAAAAAAAATCTTTAGAGATGCCCCCAATGTTAACAACGATGATTGGTGTGATTACTGTTGCATGTCCTTCGAGTGTGTTACATGAATATAGGCATAATTACTTTCAATATGCATCTAAAATATATAAAATATATTATAAAGTGAAGTGGGCATATTACTAGATGCTCATAAAATATATTATATTGAATATACGAATGATTACTTTAAAGATGCCCCTACATGGTATAAAAATAAATATGATATAATTACTCTACGGATGTCCTTGAAAATGAGTATAACGAATACGTGTATATTACTTTAAAGATGCCCCTACGGTGCATGGTAATAATTTGGTCACAAGAACTCTAAAAGATGCCCCTACACTATACTAAATAAATATCACACACATTTATTGTTGGAATATCAATGACTGCCATTGGACTACCCTTCATTGCTGCCCGCTTTTTCTTTATAAGTTTCGCCATACGGACAGTGAGTGTAATGTCAAAACGAATGACAGACGATTGAGTGTCAATTTTTTTTGGGGTGAGATCGGCAGATATATGGAAAGATACGATGAGACCATGACACGACATATCGCTACTTTTTTAAAATTATATATATATATATATATATATATATATATATATATATATATATATATATATATATATATATATATATATATATATATATATATATATATATATTCCACCCCCACTGGATGCCTCCCGGTGGTGGATGCCCGGGGACTAGGCCCCGTCCGCCCTCCCTCTGCACGCCACTGTATGGCTCTCTTTGAGTGGGATAGCGCCTATGCTCGTTTTAAAATGTGCAATAGACAACGGAAAAAATAAGACTTTATAGTCGTTCAATAAACTAAATCAGACGCGTTCTCTGACGCCCCTGGAGGGTAAGATTTTCCCCGGGCTATCCTCGGACTTTCTTCTAGCCCCGTGGGGACGATATATATATATATATATATATATATATATATATATATATATATATATATATATATATCACCAGATAGCGATGACAGTTTAGAACAACTAAAGAAACAAGTGAAGGTTCTAATTTGGGTTATGACGTCACCGCAGAATCTTAACACCAAGGCTCAAGCCGTCAAAGAAACTTGGGCGACTCGTGCTGAAAAGGTTCTTTTTATGAGGTAAGGACAAAATCCCAATATATAAAAGGCCATGTGCGCACTTCTGTCTCTCTCTCTCTCTGTCCGCGAAGTATGTTCAAAGTATAATATCAGTATCTTCAGAAATATATGGAGAACTTGATACGGACTCTTGTGGGAAATAATATGTTGAATGTTTTAAATGTATAAAATAAATTTTATTTATAGAAGAAAAATAAAAATAAAGTCATATTCGAAAGTAGAAATACCATTTTAATTATACAACCGGAAAAGTGTTTATAGTTGTGACAAGAGCGCTTTAAACAATAACGTCACATGCCACATGTTTACACTTTGGAAAGAACACAACACTAATGACGTCATCTTCCGATTTTAGAATATAAAGAAAGGAATTATTTCATTCCAATTTGATTTAGATCTAGATCTAGATCTATAGATCTACTTATCAATGCGTGCGCAAAGAAATATAAACGTTTCTCGGTCAAACTAATACAAATTACTTTAAAAAAAACATATTGACCATTGAATAGCCGGGCTTTTAGCGAAATCTTAAGTCTCTTAATCAGTGTGTGTATTTAATATGGTGGTCTGTTGACTTATAATGTATATAATTTGGTTTTAATTTTTCTAATTGGTATTGGTAGCCTGTTATTTTAAATGTGTCGGATTTTTAGTTATTTAGTTATTTCTTTGCATGGTCACTAATATTGATCAACGTGTAGTAAAGCACATTGCGTTTTGACCAACAACTATTTTATAAAATACGAGCCGACCCGCGGCATATCATACGCCGCTATTTAGTTGTTTTATTTTCTACTTTTCAGTAATTCATAATTTGTGAATTCGACAGTACCAATGCTGCCACTGAAAACATTTGCTTTAAAACACTATCAGTAGCTCGTTAAGGACGATAACCCCCCCACACTCCTTTCCCCTACCCCTCCCCCCCCTGCTAAATTAAACTCCTCTTAGTTACCTCCCCTAAGTTTAAAATCGTTTCAAACTAAATTATCTGCCCCTAATAGCTGTCACTAAACCCGGCTCTACGATTGTAAAAATTTAACGTGAACCACAGCTCACCAGACCATGTGGTGGGGGGTGGTAGGGAGCGCGCTTACAGCTTGTTTTCTATCGTCTCCAAGAAGAGAATTATATATATATATATATATATATATATATATATATATATATATATATATTTTATTTTTTTTTCCTCAAACACGTATAACATTAAAATATATAGGCCTATAATTCACGTGTAACGGGTAGCGACGGCTAGTAGTTTTATAATAGAATTGAGACTTTCGTAAGGACAAAAATAGTTTTATAATTGAAGTGAGACTTCGGTAAGGACAAAGTAGTTTAATAATTGGAGTGAGCCTCAACACATGAGTATCAAGTCAACTATCGTTTTTACCTTGTAATGGTCTACTAGGCAAGTGAAATCGAGTTACTGTGCCTTCGGCATATGAAGGAATAATGTGGTCAGCTATATGTCCAGCCGCGTTTACTTTTCCTAACGTGAGTTTAGTACCCTTTAGCGTTGGGTGGACTCAGGGACAGTCTACCGACTTGAACCCGATTTGAACTCGAGACTTACGGGTTAGCAGTCGAGCTCTCTGCCGCTAGACAATTCCGTCCCATCTGTCGCAGACTGTATAATTAGGTATGTTTATATTATATTGTGTTTTACATGAAGTTGCATGAATGAAGAGTACCTGGCTAGCGGAAGGACTGTCTGAGCGACTCGTCATGTATTTTCCCATGCTTTTGGGTGAGATCGCTCATGTACGTAAGGGGAGAGAATGGACCGTATAAAAGGTAGAGCGAAAGGTGAACGGGGGTGCTTGCGCTTGGACTGTGACTGTGAATGTAGGATGTCACTACGTCACTTTGATTCGTGACTGTGATTGTACTTATACCAAATTATACTAGTTGTTTATCTATGGATTTACTAATACTATGGATTCATCATTTCACTGTAGTGTATAAAGTGTAAATAAAGTTATAGTTTCACAACTACTGTTGCTCGTGTGAGTATATTGAAGAACCCACAATAACAACAATGAAGTTCATGTTGTTACACCATCTACAGCCCCTTACCAGATTAATATTATAATCCATGTTAAAACTCCCAGAATAACTTAATATCATAATCTGTTCCAGCTCTTAAACCAGCTTAAAATTATAATCCATAATACAGCTCCAAGACCAGCTTAATATTATCATCCTTAAAACAACTCCTAAACCAGCTTAATATTATAATCCTTGTAACAACTCCCAGATTAACTTAATATTATAAACTGTTCCAGCTCTTAAACCAGCCGTAATATTATAATCCATGAAAGAGTTCCCAGACCAACTTAATATTATAATCCTTATTACAGCTCTCAGACCAACTCCAGTTTTCCAGCTGTAGGTTTGAATGTCAGTGAGGGGAGAGAACACCTCACAGTTAAAACAATGAAAGCTTTTGCCTACGTCTATCAGAATTACTTTCACTACTATGATTGGTTTATGAAGGTATGAAAAGTGCCATTAGATTTTAAACTATATACGGGCATTATGTTGCATCACTTTGTGTTTTATCCATAATTAAGTATTTTAACTATAGTTAATGAAGTAGCTTTCCCCATGACAATGATAAATGTAATGTTGTTAATTATAATTAGCTCTCAATTACATGTTCATTAGATATCCTTTTAGCTGGAACAACTTTTGCGTAATTTTTTTTTAAACAGATTATGAATCACCATCAAAATACACATTTGCATTTTTAGGCGTAACAATTAAATTGTAATTAGACGTTTTGTATTATGAATAAGTAAACCATCTTAAATGAATGAAACTACATGTCAGAAAGGAGTAATACTATTGTAAATCGGTATCACTCCTCACCGATGGTGAAAACTGAAACTGAAGCGAACATAGCAAGGCAAACTGACGCTGTAAATTACATGTCTGAGACAAAAAAAAGTGCTCTGTTCTAAGAAGAAGTGATCTTAACTCGAGACAGGTACACATTATAGCTGGGTTGACTCAGAAGCATCGAACTCGAGACTTATGGAATAGCAGTCATACTTCTGCCATGCCCAAAATCTGTTGTTTGTCACATTTTAAGCTCATTTTGTTGGAATATCAATTTTTATGTAAATTTTGAATGATACTCAATTTCAACATGTAGGCCTATATCTAAATAAATTGTGCACACTGAATACCAGAATTTTGCCACCTGATCTATAAAAAAAAGAATTTGACACGTTTTTCTTGTACAGGTGGATGATGACACGTTCGTCATAGTAGAAAACTTGCTACACTTCCTGTCAGACAAGAACCAATCAGAACCGGTATATTTTGGGCAGACGTTCAAACTTTTTGTGAAACAAGGATACAATAGGTAGTTTAAAAAGTCTTATCTGTCACATATTAGGATTAAAAAACATTAGATAACTACTGTTGTGTACTGCGTCATTTTGTGTTAGATTGCTAACCAGCATCTACCGGGTAATTTCTTCCTCGTTTTTTATTTTCATGAAATGGGGGGGATTTCCTGCAACACAATTATGTGTTAAGTGAAAACATGTTGTGTACCTTATGTTTCGTTGAATACGACTTCACCTTGTTTTTACTTTCTCGTATATACGAAGTATAGAGAAAGTCTTTTAATCGTGCAAAAAAAATATAATCGAGATTTTTGAAAATCTCGACGCTTTACAGCTCCCTGAGTCGGAAAAGCATAGTTTTCCAATCTTGCCCGTATGTCTGTCTGTGCGTGTGTCTGTGTGTGTGTGTGTCTGTAAACACAATAACTTGAGTACCGTTACAGCTAGGTTGATGAAATTTTATATATAAGTATTATATCAAAATCGTAGATTCGTTTCAACTTTTGAGCTATTTCCGATAACCGGAAATGGAGCTTTTTCTACTTGAGTACTATTTCAGTTAGATAATTGAAATTTCATATGTAAAAAAAAAGATCTAATTCTCTACCTTCTCTCAAATTTTGAGTAATTTCCGTTGACCGGAAATAGTAATTTTCGCTTTTTCCGATTTCTCAAAAAACGCATGTGAATTTATAGAGTACTAATAATATTCCGCACTATTATGCACATTTTATTTGGCGTTTACTTGGTGTGCCATTCTTTTTTTCTACGAGATTTTATTCTATTTTTGAAAGTTTAAGTATTTAAAATGGATTAAAAATCATGTCTATATCCCGAGGTGCCACCCCTTGTTGTTTCATATAAGAATATTCGAGAAAGTTTAGATCACTCCCGGTTAATTTTTTATGGATTTGCTTCCGTTGCCTTTGTCATCCAAGAATAAACAACAAGGCAAGAATCGTTTGATTTTGGAGTTATCTCTGCTAGATGAGTTGCTGGCCCTAACTAACGAGACTTATCTGCGTAGGGTGCGAACTCGAAACTTTCAGAGTTAGCAGTCAAGCGTCCACCTGCCCAACCACGCGTCACCTTGCCGGGTTTCACGTCGTACAAAGCCTCCCAGTCTACCTGGGACATAAGAGAATAGAGTCGTATCTCTAGTGATATGTATAAGAGCATACACACACTGTATTTTTACTCTCTCATACCGGCAATATTTTTACATTTCGCATGAATCCTAGACTAAAGTTCCCCTTACAAACCTGACGGTCTATGGTACAAGTGAAGTAGAGTTCACCTGTGTCTGTGACCTCAGTTTGTGAAGGGATATGTGTGGTTATCCCTATGTCCAGCCGCCTGTACTTTCTCTAACGTGAGTTAGATTCCCCTCAGAGCTGGGTGGACTCAGGGACGGTCTTATGACTTGAATCCGGATTTGAACTCGAAACTTACGGGTTAGCACCCTAGCTCTCTACCGCCACTTCGAGCTAGAAGTCTCACACATCTACTAAAAAAGCTGGAGATACAACGCGTACTTTATGTTTGTATGTCGTGTTGTGATATTTGTCTTCATCTCCCAGCGGCGGCGCCGGCTATGTACTGAGCAAGGAGGCGCTGAGAAGACTGTGCGAGAGGGACGACGCTCAGAGGTGTATCAAAACAAACACCGACGAAGACGTGGAGATGGGCAGGTGTCTTGAAAGTCTAGACGTGAGAATCGGCGAGAGTCTCGACCAGTTCGGGAAAACCCGCTTTCATGGCTTCCCGCTACAAACTGTAATGGATAGCCACTGCGACACGGGATATGAAAGCTATGACTATTATAACTGCACTAATAAGGTACGTTTCTTGTTTCGCTATTGATTAACCATAGCCAATGTTTTTTAATGATTTCTGATATTTTTCATACCATTTTTTAGTTCAGTTTTTTAAGGTATTTTATCGATTTTTTGGATTAAAGATTTTTATTACCCCTCAAATATCCCTCTTTACACAAAAAATCTACACCGATATGCTCAGTGTTTCTTCCAGACTTTTTTCTCCTGATGGAGGGGGCACTTGATATTTTTGGGGTGGGGGCAGACTTAATTTTTCCGGGCGGGGGGGGGGGAGGGGCGGTAGACTTTCTTTGGGGGGTGTAGAGGGGCCGGAAGATGCCTGGAAGAAACTCTGTCCCCTAGTTACACACTCACGGTCATCTACTTACACACACACACACTCACACACACACCCTTAACCCTCGTATAAATGTCACTAGTTACTCTAGTTGAATTATCCCAACCTTAAGTGTCCGTGTGTTTACAGGGATGGCGATGGTTGAGTGACTACGCCGTCAAGTTTCACTACATCTCACCAATCAACATGTTTCAACTGGACTATTTCATCTACCGCTTGAGGCCGTTTGGTTTCTTCAATCGCTTAGTTGTCTAGCTCCAACTGTCACGTTATCAAATTTGGACAAGTGAACTCATGTATTTGATCCAAGCAACAGATATTCTGTTTAGTACAAACATTTTCAAATGGGGTACGGCTAAACGACATTAGGATGTATCCATGATTCTAGTTTTATTTACCATACTTCTTGTGCTTTATTGCATTATTATCATATATGTATATATGACCACACACACACACACATATATATATATATATATATCGGGTCCACCAGCAATATGGAGATGCAACATCCGGATCCTCTAAAATTGGGGCCTGGGCTTTGTGCTTTTAGACTATGGAGCAATATATATATATATATATATATATATATATATATATATATATATATATATATATATATATATATAACATATTGTCATTCAAACAGATTTGGACAAGTATGTGAAGTAAGGTTTGTTAGATGCGACAGTTCTTGCATTGAATGTCTACGAGAGTAAATGGTGTGTAGATCTAGCATTTTGTTAAACTTTTATTTTTCAATCTGATAGTCACTGATTGAAGTAGAGGAGTTAACCCTAACGGCATCTGGTGGTTGAGATTCTGACTGCAAAAAATGCAACAAAATTATGGAGGAGATGTGTTTAAAAATATGTCTGTGTGTGTATGTGTGTGTATGTATGTCTGAAAATGTGTGTCTGTGAATGTGTATGCGTGTGTGCGCGTATGTTTGTGTACGTGCTTGTGTGTGAGTGTGTGTGTGTGTGTTAATGGGTGACAAAAACTGCTATACTAATTCCTCTGCATATTATTTTAGTATTCGCTCCGTTGATAGCAGATATTGGTATTTCCGTGTGCCGGAAATAAATTACGATTTCAACTTTGGAAATTCGAGCTTCCAGTAAGGTTTATTTTAAGGAATTTATAGGCCGTGCAGAAACCATTGGGCGAAAATGATTTTTAATATTTAATTTATTTGTATATTTTTTATATCTTAATATGTAATATACGCAAAAGTTCGTGATCGCAAATTTTTGTAAGTGCACTAAAAATAATAAAATAAAATGAAATTTAAAACTATTTTCTTTAAGAATGAAAAGCATTTTAAAATTTTAAAACTACAATAAACTGATCGCTATAATGTGTATCGGAAAAGTTTGGAAAATGGTAGGCGCCTTTCTAAAGCTTAATCATGATATTTATAGCACTTCAAGGGATTATAGGGAATAAGTTATATAGTATAATTATATAAAAATTAACTGGTACCCAAAAAGCTATTAAAAGTGGTTAGTATTATTATTTATAAGCAATTTAATACCCTTACTAATTTTTTAGCAGCGACGCAAGGTTTTATGTTATAATTATAAAAAATAGTTATACATTTTACTATTAAAGGATAATTTATTTATTTTTTTTTAAATTTTAGTGACCGAATAAAAGTTGGCGAACAAAAACACAGGAATCGATTTTTCCGTATTATATGCATTTCAAACATACTATGTTGTCCTTTTTTATGAATTTACACATTACCTACCACTACACACTTCAACATCCCCCCCCCCCCAGGCCCTCGCTTGACGTAACGGTTTTGTTTCCCTAAGTCCTACACCAGAATCCTTTCAGTCCCAGCTTTTGTCAATAGGCCAGGTCAAACTGTTCTTGCAGAAATCGGACAAAAGCTCTACTGTGTTGTTAATGGCATTTTAAAAAGGGAGATTAATCTCGTAGCCTGCTTGATGTAGTCAGATGAATGCCCAGCGACACGTATATACGTGTGGTTGATAAAAAAATATTGAGTTCAGATTTTATAAGCGTTCAATCAAGATCAATGTTTCAACGCATGTTTACCTGTTAAACATGTATTTTAACAATCGCCACAACTGTAGCAAAATACACTTTATCAAAATAAACTTGGCAACACTTTGCTGTAGGTTTCGACCTTTAAGGTGGGAGGTTTAAATCAAATGTCAACAGACTGCTAATATAAAACTAAAATTTTAGTCTAGAACTTTCTGAACTTGCGTCGTTGATGTTTCAGAGTACGTTCCCTTGTAAAAAATGTTTTGTCTTTTAGCTCTATCAGGTAAGATTTTTTCGATATTGAAAAAAATGTATCAATATTTTCATTATTTTTTAATATTGTCTTTATTGATTTATACTATTTATAATATTATAATTATTATGGTTAGTCAAAAGTACATTGGAAGTGTATTTAGAACATTTTATTATTATTATTATTATTATTATTATTATTATTATTATTATTATTATTATTATTATTATTATTATTATTATTATTATTAATATTATTATTATTATTATTATTATTGTTATTATTATTATTATTATTATTATTATTATATGATTATTATTTTAAGTTGCTTGCAATATTATGATTATCTTTCAGCTATTATGATAGCAGTAGTATTACAAAGATCCATTTGACGTATTAGGTATCAATTTAGTTAATATAGAATTTTATCAGAAAAAATATCTAGTTTAATATAATTAATAACGCGAAGAAGAAACATTCAATAAATAAAATGAAATTATGTCTAATTTTATTTTGGAAATTATTTTTATGGTGGGGGTGGGATCAGTGGATCACGCCCCCCCCCCCCCCCCCGATGTAAATTGTATCATATAGGCTACATGCCCCTGTGAAATGGCCGAAATGCCTTCCCGTACTGTGTAGTTTTTCACTGTTCCAGTCTTGATGTCCAGCCTGTCCTGTACCGTGTAGTTTTTCAATGTTCCAGTCTTGATGTCCAGCCTGCCCTGTACCGTGTAGTTTTTCACTGTTCCAGTCTTGATGTCCAGCCTGCCGTGTAGTTTTTCACTGTTCCAGTCTTGATGTCCAGCCTGCCCTGTACCGTGTAGTTTTTCAATGTTCCAGTCTTGGTGTCCAGCCTGCCCTGTACCGTGTAGTTTTTCAATGTTCCAGTCTTGGTGTCCAGCCTGTCCTGTACCGTGTAGTTTTTCAATGTTCCAGTCTTGGTGTCCAGCCTGCCCTGTACCGTGTAGTTTTTCACTGTTCCAGTCTTGATGTCCAGCCTGCCCTGTACCGTGTAGTTTTTCAATGTCCAGCCTGCCCTGTACCGTGTAGTTTTTCAATGTCCAGCCTGCCCTGTACCGTGTAGTTTTTCAATGTCCAGCCTGCCCTGTACCGTGTAGTTTTTCAATGTTCCAGTCTTGGTGTCCAGCCTGCCCTGTACCGTGTAGTTTTTCAATGTCCAGCCTGCCCTGTACCGTGTAGTTTTTCACTGTTCCAGTCTTGATGTCCAGCCTGCCCTGTACCGTGTAGTTTTTCAATGTCCAGCCTGCCCTGTACCGTGTAGTTTTTCAATGTTCCAGTCTTGGTGTCCAGCCTGCCCTGTACCGTGTAGTTTTTCAATGTCCAGCCTGTCCTGTACCGTGTAGTTTTTCAATGTTCCAGTCTTGATGTCCAGCCTGCCCTGTACCGTGTAGTTTTTCAATGTCCAGCCTGCCCTGTACCGTGTAGTTTTTCAATGTCCAGCCTGCCCTGTACCGTGTAGTTTTTCACTGTTCCAGTCTTGATGTCCAGCCTGCCCTGTACCGTGTAGTTTTTCAATGTTCCAGTCTTGGTGTCCATCCTGCCCTGTACCGTGTAGTTTTTCACTGTTCCAGTCTTGTCCAGCCTGCCCTGTACCGTGTAGTTTTTCAATGTTCCAGTCTTGGTGTCCAGCCTGTCCTGTACCGTGTAGTTTTTCAATGTTCCAGTCTTGGTGTCCAGCCTGCCCTGTACCGTGTAGTTTTTCACTGTTCCAGTCTTGTCCAGCCTGCCCTGTACCGTGTAGTTTTTCAATGTCTAGCCTGCCCTGTACCGTGTAGTTTTTCAATGTTCCAGTCTTGGTGTCCACCTGCCCTGTACCGTGTAGTTTTTCAATGTTCAGCCTGCCCTGTACCGTGTAGTTTTTCACTGTTCCAGTCTTGTCCAGCCTGCCCTGTACCGTGTAGTTTTTCAATGTTCCAGTCTTGGTGTCCAGCCTGCCCTGTACCGTGTAGTTTTTCAATGTCCAGCCTGCCCTGTACCGTGTAGTTTTTCACTGTTCCAGTCTTGGTGTCCAGCCTGCCCTGTACCGTGTAGTTTTTCAATGTTCCAGTCTTGATGTCCAGTCTGCCCTGTACCGTGTAGTTTTTCACTGTTCCAGTCTTGGTGTCCAGCCTGTCCTGTACCGTGTAGTTTTTCACTGTTCCAGTCTTGATGTCCAGCCTGCCGTGTAGTTTTTCAATGTTTCAGTCTTGGTGTCCAGCCTGCCCTGTACCGTGTAGTTTTTCAATGTTCCAGTCTTGGTGTCCAGCCTGCCCTGTACCGTGTAGTTTTTCAATGTTCCAGTCTTGGTGTCCAGCCTGCCCTGTACCGTGTAGTTTTTCACTGTTCCAGTCTTGGTGTCCAGCCTGCCCTGTACCGTGTAGTTTTTCAATGTTCCAGTCTTGGTGTCCAGCCTGCCCTGTACCGTGTAGTTTTTCAATGTCCAGCCTGTCCTGTACCGTGTAGTTTTTCAATGTTCCAGTCTTGATGTCCAGCCTGCCCTGTACCGTGTAGTTTTTCAATGTCCAGCCTGCCCTGTACCGTGTAGTTTTTCAATGTCCAGCCTGCCCTGTACCGTGTAGTTTTTCAATGTCCAGCCTGCCCTGTACCGTGTAGTTTTTCAATGTTCCAGTCTTGGTGTCCACCTGCCCTGTACCGTGTAGTTTTTCAATGTCCAGCCTGCCCTGTACCGTGTAGTTTTTCACTGTTCCAGTCTTGTCCAGCCTGCCCTGTACCGTGTAGTTTTTCAATGTTCCAGTCTTGGTGTCCAGCCTGCCCTGTACCGTGTAGTTTTTCAATGTCCAGCCTGCCCTGTACCGTGTAGTTTTTCACTGTTCCAGTCGTGGTGTCCAGCCTGCCCTGTACCGTGTAGTTTTTCACTGTTCCAGTCTTGGTGTCCAGCCTGCCCTGTACCGTGTAGTTTTTCACTGTTCCAGTCTTGATGTCCAGCCTGCCGTGTAGTTTTTCAATGTTCCAGTCTTGGTGTCCAGCCTGCCCTGTACCGTGTAGTTTTTCAATGTTCCAGTCTTGGTGTCCAGCCTGCCCTGTACCGTGTAGTTTTTCAATGTTCCAGTCTTGGTGTCCAGCCTGTCCTGTACCGTGTAGTTTTTCACTGTTCCAGTCTTGGTGTCCAGCCTGCCCTGTACCGTGTAGTTTTTCACTGTTCCAGTCTTGGTGTCCAGCCTGCCCTGTACCGTGTAGTTTTTCACTGTTCCAGTCTTGGTGTCCAGCCTGCCCTGTACCGTGTAGTTTTTCAATGTTCCAGTCTTGGTGTCCAGCCTGCCCTGTACCGTGTAGTTTTTCAATGTTCCAGTCTTGGTGTCCAGCCTGCCCTGTACTGTGTAGTTTTTCAATGTCCAGCCTGCCCTGTACCGTGTAGTTTTTCAATGTTCCAGTCTTGGTGTCCAGCCTGCCCTGTACCGTGTAGTTTTTCAATGTTCCAGTCTTGATGTCCAGCCTGCCGTGTAGTTTTTCAATGTTCCAGTCTTGGTGTCCAGCCTGCCCTGTACCGTGTAGTTTTTCACTGTTCCAGTCTTGGTGTCCAGCCTGCCCTGTACCGTGTAGTTTTTCAATGTTCCTGTCTTGATGTCCAGCCTGCCGTGTAGTTTTTCAATGTTCCAGTCTTGGTGTCCAGCCTGCCCTGTACCGTGTAGTTTTTCAATGTTCCAGTCTTGGTGTCCAGCCTGCCCTGTACCGTGTAGTTTTTCACTGTTCCAGTCTTGGTGTCCAGCCTGTCCTGTACCGTGTAGTTTTTCACTGTTCCAGTCTTGGTGTCCAGCCTGGCGTGTAGTTTTTCAATGTTCCAGTCTTGATGTCCAGCCTGCCCTGTACTGTGTAGTTTTTCAATGTTCCAGTCTTGGTGTCCAGCCTGTCCTGTACTGTGTAGTTTTTCAATGTTCCAGTCTTGGTGTCCAGCCTGTCCTGTACTGTGTAGTTTTTCAATGTTCCAGTCTTGGTGTCCAGCCTGCCCTGTACCGTGTAGTTTTTCACTGTTCCAGTCTTGGTGTCCAGCCTGTCCTGTACTGTGTAGTTTTTCAATGTTCCAGTCTTGGTGTCCAGCCTGCCCTGTACCGTGTAGTTTTTCAATGTTCCAGTCTTGGTGTCCAGCCTGCCCTGTACCGTGTAGTTTTTCACTGTTCCAGTCTTGGTGTCCAGCCTGCCCTGTACCGTGTAGTTTTTCAATGTTCCAGTCTTGGTGTCCAGCCTGCCCTGTACCGTGTAGTTTTTCACTGTTCCAGTCTTGGTGTCCAGCCTGCCCTGTACCGTGTAGTTTTTCACTGTTCCAGTCTTGTCCAGCCTGCCCTGTACCGTGTAGTTTTTCACTGTTCCAGTCTTGGTGTCCAGCCTGCCCTGTACCGTGTAGTTCCAGTCTTGGTGTCCAGCCTGCCCTGTACCGTGTAGTTTTTCACTGTTCCAGTCTTGTCCAGCCTGCCCTGTACCGTGTAGTTTTTCACTGTTCCAGTCTTGGTGTCCAGCCTGCCCTGTACCGTGTAGTTTTTCACTGTTCCAGTCTTGGTGTCCAGCCTGCCCTGTACCGTGTAGTTTTTCACTGTTCCAGTCTTGGTGTCCAGCCTGCCCTGTACCGTGTAGTTTTTCACTGTTCCAGTCTTGTCCAGCCTGCCCATGTACAGGTCAGCCACTGCTAGCCTGTTCAGGCTGGCCCTTCACACAACTAGTGTCGGCTCCTGCGGCCCGGAACGGTTGGGGCCTGGTTGGGTTGAAAGGTCAAGGACATCCTGCGTTAGGACCTGCAAGACCAGGTAGGTTCGTGTCTTCTGTTACAGGGTCAAGGCCATTCATGATCGTCGAGGCTTGTTCTAGATAATTTGAATTTTGGCAGAGGTTTTCAAAAGTTAAAAGAGTTTTGAAGGTTATAGATGGCCTATACTGCTGATAGGTTGTTAAATAGGTTGCTGTAACCTTAACTATCTCTCTTTCTCTAACTCTATATATATATATATATATATATATATATATATATATATATATATATATATATATATATATATATATATATATATATATATATATATATATATATATATATATATATATATATATATATGTTACCGAGTCTATTTGCTTGTAGTGCCAAATGTTACCGATTTCACTGCTGACAGCGCCAAGTGTTACCGAGTGTATTTACTCGTGCTACCTTTGACCAGCACACAACATCGACCACAATATAGATACTCGGAAATGCAGGTTTACATTGATCTCTTTATTACATGAATCAATAGAAATGCTCCACATAACAATGTACCAATGTTCCATAAGAATAAAATGAACCAACTGACCCCCACTGTCCTCACTAGTCCTCACATAACAGAATTCACGTGTCCATAATTCCTATCCTCACATAACACAATACGTCTACACCGTTCGGCTTCCACAACTTGATACTGCCTCTCTCTACCAGTCGCCTTCCCATATATCCCCTCGTACATGTAATCGTTTCCACTAGTTGCATCAGCCTGTCAACTGCGCCGCGGCTTTGTGTTCGTTATCAGTCCTGCAACTGTTGCATCAGACTGTAATACGTTCTTACAACAGTATGGTAACTACCCTAGTTACATCCACCCCCGCCTTTTTTGTGTGTTTTCAACCACAAACAACGCTTGGCAGGTGCACTCCTTCAATGTTAAACGCAACACCGTAAAAAAAATTTAACTGTTCCACTCATTGTCAATGTCGTCACATTCGTATAAGATTGACAGTTATCCCTATTTCAACATATCAAATGTGTCTACATCATATTCCTCAGACACAAAGCAATTCTAGAATTCACATCCTATTCCTCAGAAACAAAGCAGTTCTAGAATTCACATCCACCTTTTTTCGTTTGGTGTCTTCACCAGTTCAATTTTATAGCTTTGAACAGTCTGTTCTCATCCCAGCGCGACCATGAAAGAATTGATGGTTGCTGACGAAAAATTTCGTATTCTTTCTGTTTCTCAAACTTCTCCGCGGACCACTTATCTGCTGTTCTACTGTCTCTCTGCTTCTGGGAGGAACGGGATTCTCATTGTTGCCGTTATCCTCCACATGTGTATCGCTGTTGTGCTGTTGATGGTGACATGGTTCCGGGATGGGTATGAGAATTTCCGTGTAAGTTTCCGGTTCCCTAATTGTCTTAGGTTTCTTTGTGTATAAATGCTCTTCTTGACTATGCCAATATTTCTTTAATTGAGCAATATTCGCCCACCGATCCGGTTTGGTGTGATTGGTGGGTCTTATTTTAAAGGGGCCACCTGCTACTTTAGGCATCTCCACGACTTGCCATATCTCCTGTCCCCAGAGGTCGTGGATTTTGTTTCTGCCTAATGGGTGGCTACGCAGTAATACTTTGTCGTTCAGTTGGAGTGGCGGGTCTTTTGTCTGTACCCGCGGTTCTCTTCGCCGTGCTTCATGTTCTAGTCTTCCTTGTACTACCTTGTACATTTTTCTTATTCGTCTCATATGTTCATTCACATATTCCAGTGCGGTGTATGAGCCAGTCATACTTTCCTTTTTTCCTAGGAACAAGTCAAGAGGGAGTCGAGCCTCCCGTCCGAACAGTAACATGTGTGGCGAAAAGCCGGTTGTGGCATGGGGGGTGCAGTTGTATAGATATACCAACTCTGGGAGAAAATCAGGCCAACGTTTTTTCTGTTCCGGTTCTAGAGTACGCAGCAAATCATGCATGCTGCGGTTGAACCGCTCGCACATATCGTTTCCTTTAGGATTATATGTGGTTGTTTTAGATTTTTTGATCCCGTAGTGGCTGCACAGTTGGTTAATTACTTCTGACTCAAAGGCCCTTCCTTGGTCAGAGTGTAATTGTCTTGGTATGCCATATTTGATGAACCAATGTTCTATTAAGACCTTTGCCACTGTTTTAGCCGTCTGATCTCGTGTGGGCACCGCGACAGTCCATTTGGTGAATACGTCAGTCATCACCAACACATGTTCCGTCCCATCCGATGATTGCTCCAACGACGTAAAGTCCATAGCCACAATCTCTAGTGGTTTTGTCGCCAGTAGGTGTCCTGATGGCTGTCTCATTTTGACAACTGGCATTTTCGCATGCTGACACCTAACACAAGCCTCACAATGGCGTTTGACCTCCATCTCCATATTGGGCCAGTAGCACCGTCGTCGTAATATTTTGTGCGTCCTGTCCTGACCCTGGTGTCCCGCCCTGTCATGTGCCAACTTTAGCACTTCTTCTCGTAACTGTCCAGGCACCACCACCTGGTGTATTGTCCAGTCTATTTGGTCATGAATTCTCCGCATAAGAACACCATCCTTTATACTGAGACGGTCCCACTGACTCAGTAGTTTCTTTGTTTCCCGATCAAACTGTTCTCTTTCCCTTCTTCTTGGGAATTTTTGTTCCTGGACGTATTTCAACAGCGGCTGTAAGCCACTATCCGTTCTCTGGGCATCTCTTATCTCTTTATTATTAAGGCAATTAAAATCACTGATGTCCATATGACGGGGCTCTGTGGATATGTGCTCCACCCCGGTCTGCCCGTTTTGCATCACTTGCACCCCGTGAGGGATATCTGTTGACGCTCTGACCTCACATATTCCTGTCAGCGTTTCTTCCTCATCGCCCGGTCTCTCGTAAGGATTCCTTGATAAAGCGTCCGCATTGCCATTGGACCGCCCCGGGCGATATTTTATCTCTAGGTCAAAGAGTGCCAATTCTGCTGCCCATCGCTGTTCGATGGATCCCAACTTTGCTGTCTGTAGGTGACTCAGGGGGTTATTGTCAGTGTATACCACACATTTAGCACCTAATAGATAGTCCCTGAATTTTTCAGTCACAGCCCATTTTAATGTCAAAAGTTCTAGTTTCATGGCGCTGTAATTTGTCATGTTCTTCTCTGATTCCTTCAGAGCTCGACTGGCATACGCAATAACCCTGAAACCTTGCTCTTGTTGTTGTGATAGTACAGCTCCCAGACCTTTAGAACTGGCGTCAATTTCTAGCCGAAATGGTTTGTCAAAGTCTGCGTATCCTAATATCGGCGCCTCGGTTAAAGCATTTTTCAGTAGCTTAAACGAGTTCAGGCATTCCTCAGTCCATAATTCACCTATCAGTTGTGTTTTGCCTTTCTTTTTCTCCTTACTGTGTTTCTTTGTCATTTTGTTTCCTTCTTCAGATAACAGACACTTTAAAGATGAACATTTCTCCTGTGCTTTTAACTTGCATGAACTTTCCCTATCCAGTTTCATGGTTAACCTTGAGATCTCATTATTAAGTCTACCAATTTCTTCCTTATCATTTTTCTCAGCCAACAAATTGTTCACTTGAAACTTTTTAACATACAAGTTCATTTCACAGTTCATTTTTTCTATTATTAACAAGTCTTTTGAATTCTTAAGTTCTTCTACCAAGGCTATAGTATCTGTTAGCTTAGTTTCACAATTCTGAAGTTCAGAAAGCTTCAAATCTAATTTTTCCTGTGTAATTTGAAGTTCTTTTTCAATATCTGATAATTTCTCTTCAAGTCTTGTTTTAGACTCTTTCCTTGCTTGTCCCCTTTTGTTTCTTAAGCCATAACCTCGCCACTCTGTAGCCTTGACCTGCCTTACAGAGAGCGATCGTTTCACCGGACAGTACCTTGCCATATGTCCGGGTTGTAAGCAGGACAGGCAGATTGGTCGACCGTCAGCTGTCCACTGGAGTGATGGACCAGCAGGTCGCGGCTGTCCAACCTGTCTATGTTTTGTCCCGTTTTTGCCCTGATTCTCTGCTGTTGACCTGCTTTCTAACCTCTCCAATCGTCGGTCAACCTTATCCAGGTGGGCCAACAGTTGAGCCATCATGGTTTCCATCGTGCCGGTCCCTGTGGGTGGGGATTGTTTCTGTTCCGGCACCGAGACTTTGTCTACCGAACAGTTCGATTGGTCCTCATCCTCGGACCTGCGGATCGCTGAGTTCCTGACCTGAAGGAAGGTCAACTGTGGGTCTTTGTAGACCTCTTCTTTCAACTCTCTCCTTAAGATAGGGGTTGCTAGCCCCTCGATGAAATGGTCCCTCAGCAGGCGCACATCAATGTCGGGTGCTTTGCCCTTTACCGCGTCAAAGGCCCTGTTCATTCGGTGTGAATACTCCATCACACTCTCCGCCATTCTCTGCTTTAAGCCTACGAAACCCGATAGCAGTTGCGATCCCGACCGTCTCTCCCCAAAGGTCTCCATAATTAGATCTAGCACCTTATCTGGATCTGTTTGGAGGGTTTTATCGTGGCATTTGACCTCTGCCCTAACCGTCTCCCCTATACTGCCCATCAACAATCTTAATCTTTCCTCTGGTGCCATGTATCTCGAGGCCCAGGCGGCTTTGACCTCTTCACTGAACCTGTTGGTTAAGGTTGGATCACCGTCCCCGTAAAATTTGTTGGTAATCTATCGTTTTAGCGTAATCAATTCGGCCGCAGTAGTAATGTGCGGGAGAGGTAACTGGTGAATATATTTGTTTAAATAAGTTATTTAAGTCAAATTTTACAAAATTAAACAGATAATTGATTTATAATAACAATCAGTGACCAAAAAATTTAAAATACCATGAAACTAACTTTAAACAAGGTGTTTGAGATAAATGTTAGTAGATAAAAACAGCGGCCATCTTTCCAAATAAAATTTAGAGTAGTTTCCCTTGATAAAAATGTCTATTCGTGCGTATATTGTGTTGACTTTGTTGTTTAATATGCATAGCTGTCTTGTTTAATGTAAGTAGTACAGTGGGCCGTCTTCTTATCTTTAATTTCAATTGAAATGAAGGCTATGATGTATGCATGTATGTACATCCAAGATCTCAAAAACTTTTGGGAGGTCCATCATTTATTAAACCCTTTTGTACTGATGAACTTGTCAATTATTAGGTCGTCCATATTCTTCATAAATGACGTTGGACTCAAAATATGGGACGGGTAAAATATTTTTTATTTATTTTTTTTTAAATGATGAACAATATATTCGTTTTCGTTAGAAATTGTGATTACGCGTTCGCGTATAGTAGAACTGCGATATGATATTAAATCATCATCTCGCTTTTAGTGACGATTTGGGGAAAAGGAATTCGTCGGGAAAAGTATGATATCATTTATGGACAGGGCCGGCGCTACCTATAAGGCGAACTAGGCTGTCGCCTAGGGCGCTGTTCGTAGGGGGGGGGGCGCCAAAATGGGTTGGAAAAACAAATTGAAAGTTTGAGGGGGGGGGTGCAAATCGTAAGCTTGTCCCCGGGCGCTGGAAGGGTCGCTACGCCTCTGATAATACGGGGCATGAAAAAAAATTGCGGGGGGGGGCGCTTTTAATAAGTTTTGCCTAGGGCGCTAAATAACCTGGCGCCGGCACTGTTTACGGGTGATCCATTTAAGCCTAGTTGTTTATTTTGTCTGTAGACATTAGTCTTAAGCCTACACTTTTTCTGAATTAAGATTATTGTGTTTATAAAAATAGTTTTAAATTTTAATTAGTTACATTTGAATGCCACATGGTTTTTTATTTGTTCAATAGGCGTTGTTTACCCCTCCCCACCATCCATTATTACAAAAACAAGAAACACTCAATATATGGTGATATCTCCCTCTAGAAAAAAAAAAACTAGATCAACCTATAGTTCGTAGGAGAATTAGAATCTATCACTTATTCGTCTGTTAAAAAAGAAACACGTCATTTTTCTCAACCCCGCCGTTTCATCCCCCACTTAGCACAACGTCACCAAGTTCTCGGCTCGCGTGACGTCATTAGTCATTAGGCTGATGTTAAAGAAAGAGATACCGCGTAATTTAAAAAAAAATCAAAACAGGCACTATAGTGTTGAGACTTTAGCGACTTTTAGCCTGACGAATAGATCTAAATGACTTTAGTTCGGTAAATTATATTGGTGTTTAATTTATTACAGTGGCATGCGGTGCTCCCTCTACTATACAAATTCACGTGCTTTTAATTTCTGCAACCTGCTGCCCTGAGACGTTCGGCTGTAAAATGCCCGTGACACAGTGGCTTCCGTAAATGCATTTAGGCTCCCAGTCCCACCTATAAACTTCGTCTGCCCATTAAGCTCCACGCAAAACTTGAGATTGATATGCGGACATAAGCGGCGATAGTGGTGGTGTCAAAAGGGACCCCCCTCCCCAAGCTCAGCTCTTAAAGGTGCTCCGCACTTCATAAAAGACAAACTTGATGTTCAGATATCGTCGGACTCGGGCGTTTAGCCGACTGCCGTATTCCTAATGCACCGTCCACTGCTAACACTATTTCTATATTAAACTCAAGCCTATACTGAGCTCTGGCTTTTTACATTAGCTGCTTTCGAATTAAGGGTTGATCTTTTGTTATGCCCCATGTCGCGAAAGTTGCTGTTTTGTCCAATTTTACCTGCAAGCCAATAATTGTCTTTGATTCTTGTCGAATATCGTTGCCAGGAGCTAGTTGGTTTGAGCCTTATTGTCAGAAGTTATTACATTTGGAGTCAATGTAGTGCGGCCTATTTTCGTCGGTAGGCATTTAGTGGCAGGCCCTTTTTGGCGGGGATGATGTGCTGAGGTTGTTTAACTTTAACACCGCTTAGGACAACAGGCTTGCAATAGTTATGATCATTCGTTATGAGCAAAGGCATGCATGAAAACGAACGCTTTATGTTCCTCATTTTCATTGAGCACAGCTTTATAGAAGTCTTCCATAATTGACGTCACTCATCCCCCCACCCCCGGGCCCCCGATCACCCCTTCATTATAGGTCATAAATTGCAGTCCTGCGTAACTTGACGTCACATTAGAATAGCATATGTGACATCGTTTTTGGACAACCCCATAAAACTCATTTTGGGTATTTGGTATCAACATTTTGACAACAAAGGTTGTTCATAATATATATTGGAGGTTAGGACTTGACATCTACCATAAATGACATCACGCACTTAGGGAGTGGAGTAACTGGTTTCGAGACGACGTTTTACGCGGGAAAGGGGAGAGGTAAGAAACGTGAATGTTAAGTATTTCGCCTAATACAAAAATGCTGAAAATATTCTTTTTCGTTTGAATTTAAGGCTTGAATTTTTAAGGGGCCACTACACTGCAAAAACCAAACTAGCACACAGCAGAGATAAGCAAGTAACAATATACTATTATTAATAGTTAGCAACTGTAAATAAAAATTCCACATTCTCAGGACCTAATTATGCATGGTTGCCATGGTAACGGCGGCCATCTTGAAAAAAACACCTTTTTTACAAATCTAATGTTTCAATAATGTGAACAAATAATGATGGTTTTATTTCTGTTTATTTAACTAGAACCATTCTAGAGTGTCCAGTAGCAGTTTGTTTTCATTAAAATGTAAAAGAAACATTTTTTTCAATTTTTATATAAAATGTATCATTCAAAACAAGGCATACAAGTTATGAAATTTCTTAAAAATAAAAATGTACACAATGCACATCATTCTCACATGTATAGTTACACCATAAAATGAATAATGAAAAAGTACACCAAGTTTCAAGACATTATCTCTGCAAACAACTAAAACATTAGAGTTACAATAAGCAAAAATCTTGAAAAAACAAGTTTTGAGAAAATCAACTTTTAAACATTTAAAGTGCCATAAAAAAAAATCTATCAGCAATATCAGGAAGAAACTTTTAGTATTCAAAGTTCAACATAAGCAGTTGAAAAATAAACCATTGCCAACTATAGTTTGCACATTCTTCTGAAGTTTTACCACTTATAATCTTATAGTGGTTAAGTTTGCACAATTCCGCAGTTTACTTGCACTAAACGTTAAACCTTTCTGATCAACTATTGACATGTGTAGTTGCTATTGTCTTTTTCCCAGACTAACACAAGCTTGATATAGTACATTTTAGCATATTTGAACTATAGTTTAATACAAATTTGACAAATAATGTACTAATAATATTCACATACAACTTTAGCTTATGACGACATTCACAATTCTGATTGAAGAGGGTGAGCTCAATAACTTGACAACATAAGTTATTTATAGTAGATGGGTACTTTGCTGCTGTATTGCTCTTAAGTTCTAGTACAAACAGCATTTATCTTGCTAATAAAAACATAAGCAGCTTTAGTGTACTTACTTAGTAGTATCGCAGCAAAACTTTGCGCAACAGTATGTAAAATGATGAGAGATTCATTGTTTTTTTTTCAAATCCATTCACCAAGTAAACATCTGAATTTTGAGAAACTAACACCACTGTCTTTATAGATAACATGGCTCTAATATTGACATCATGATGTAGGTGTATCTAAAGTGAGCTTCTTGTAAACCATGAGGTCAAATTTACATTTCATGACATCACATTTCCTTGCGGAAAGCCCAAAGTTTTATCCACAATGCTTGCACAGTCCTAATTGTGGCATATCTTCTGTATATGTAGATGTCAGCAAGCAAATAATGTAAGGGACAGTTATATTTCTTGATTCTTGTTTGCAGTCAAAACTGATTTGGGTTCACACACAACCAGCTTTTTTGGCATTCATTGTAGGAATTGTTGGACTGTAAAATAAAAATAAAAGAACAACTTTTATTTAATTTTAAAAAGTTAATAATATACATAACTAGAATGACTAATATTAGCAGTAACTCATCCTATTGTAACAACCTAATAATGTCATAGTCAACAAAATTGTATTTTGAAAAACTAATCATAATGAATAGTCAATAGGGCTTATATTATTATACTATACTGACCATAGATCAAAACACAAGGAATAAATCTAACCATAAATTTAGAAAACTGCTTATACTAAAATTTAACCAATATTTATATTTTAGTCAGTACTCAGCAGATGTTAATTTCTAAATATACAACTACTATCAACTAGAATCTAGATCTAGACTATTCTAGACTAGATCTAGATAATTCTAGGTCTACTAGATTCGTGGGTAGTTATGACTGGGTTCTACAGTTTCATTTATTTAAAAATAGTAATTGACAAGCGTGTTTAACATTGGTAAATAGTTAACTAAATTAATTCTCATAAAGGAATTAAGCTGTACTAGACAACATATTAGTAGATTTAGAAACTAATGTCAGCGCGTCAGTCAGTGAAGTCAGTGAGATATCGCTGTGTGGTGGCATGGCGACTTCACTAGATTTAGATTTAGCGTCTAGTTATTAAAAAAAATTACCTTCAAATTTCTTTCGCTGAACAATGAACTCCTGTCATGGTATCTGTTATTTCGAGCAATAACTGCATTATTTACACGCCATGTTGAAAACAAATGGTTTGTTACTGCAAAAATTGATGTGAAGACAATCACGTAGCCATGTTTGTTTGTTGACAAAAATCCGTCGAACTCGATCACTGCGCATGCGCAGAAAGGTCATTACTAAGGTACGGCTTGAGAATACAAATCGGACCAATGAAATCGCTTGATTTGCGAAATCTTTTATTGAAATATCACATTTGCAAGTAAAATAACTGTATTCGAATGTAGAGTATCGTTTACGGCTCAAACAGACGAAAAAAATGATATATAATATACTATATTTTTCTTTATAGTTGCTTTATAAAAATCAACTCAAAATTTCAGAAATTTGATTAAAAAGTTGATTTTTTAAGCAGAGGGTGGTGTCTTTAAAATTATAATTAAAATAGAAAAATGTATCGTGCAAGTGTACTTGAAACTGTTTTCGATTCTAGGAATATGAAATTTATTAAAACATCAATTTCCTAAAAATATTTTTTTCCAAGTTTAATTAGCATTTTTTACATGTAGAGGCCCCTTAACAGGCAGGGCAAAAAAAGGTAATTTTCGACATTACGACTATTTCGTGACGGCGAAAATGGGGGGAGGGGGGGGGGTTAAGGTGAAGTTAGGTAAAAAAACGTGACCTCACTTATGATTAAATAACTAATTAATGGAAAAAAGCATGAAAATATGAAATGAAAATAGCAAACAAACAATAACACAAGCAATAACAATTAACTCAAACTAATATTTAAATAAACATTAGATATGTAGTGGTAGCTCTATAAAAATAGGGAGTTTCTTATGCATAAAAATTGCATATCATAATAATAATTGTAGAACTGATGTTTATTGTCAGGCAATTAAATTGTTTAAAGGGCAGAATTAAAAAAAAAACGCATGCTTTGTATTTAAACACAAGGCAAACGTATTTAATAGCAAACATAAATACATTGCCATACAAATAGAAATGAAAGGGAAATGACTCAAAATAATATTTTCTTAAGATGGCCGCTGTTTTTAATAGCAAATTTAGTATCTGGAACATCGTTGTTAAACCTTAATTTCATGACATTTTTATTGATTTAACCCTTAAATGTGGTTTAATATTCAATTATCTTTAGTATTTTAGTAGAATATGCAAAAATATATTCATATTTAAGCCATATTTATTAGTTACCTTATCCCTACATTACTAGTGACGACCGAATTGATTACGCTAAAACGATAGATTACCAATTTGTTGATGTGGGTCTCTCTGGGCAGGACCACAATATGGGTCTGCTTCTCGTCCAGAGTAGACATTCTAATTTTAATTCCTTGAGATAAAAAAAAAAACACCTTTCCTACCGTGTATGTGAGAATACTTTTCCCTGTTCCTGAATGTTCGAATTCACACACACGAAACACAGTTATTAACTAGGTTGACTATGGGTGCCCTAGCGGCTGGTCTAGTTGAATTCTTCTGCTCGACAACGCCAAATGTTACCGAGTCTATTTGCTTGTAGTGCCAAATGTTACCGATTTCACTGCTGACAGCGCCAAGTGTTACCGAGTGTATTTACTCGTGCTACCTTTGACCAGCACACAACATCGACCACAATAATATAGATACTCGGAAATGCAGGTTTACATTGATCTCTTTATTACATGAATAAATAGAAATGCTCCACATAACAATGTACCAATGTTCCATAAGAATAAAATGAACCAACTGACCCCCACTGTCCTCACTAGTCCTCACATAACAGAATGCACGTGTCCATAATTCCTATCCTCACATAACACAATACGTCTACACCGTTCGGCTTCCACAACTTGATACTGCCTCTCTCTACCAGTCGCCTTCCCATATATCCCCTCGTACATGTAATCGTTTCCACTAGTTGCATCAGCCTGTCAACTGCGCCGCGGCTTTGTGTTCGTTATCAGTCCTGCAACTGTTGCATCAGACTGTAATACGTTCTTACAACAGTATGGTAACTACCCTAGTTACATATATATATATATATATATATATCATCCATTTATCTACCTCTAACCCAAGACAGAATTATAAATCTAGCCCAAAAAGTAAAACTAATCTAATTATGACATTTATTTATGAATTAAGCTCTCACTCTAGTCGTGACTCTATCCAGCTCAGTGCGATACTGTCTTGTACTAAGGGGACTTAAAATTATAATCTTTCATGGTGATTGTCTACTGAGGTGTTATTTATCACATTCAAAAAGACCAAGTTGTGATTTTATTAGGGAGGATTACTGACTAAGTTTCAATGTATGTGATATTTAGTACGGTAGACTACTGACTAAATTCTGCCGTGTATTATAACGTGTGATATTTAGTGTTGTAGACTACAGACTACCTTATGCCTTGAACACTAACTACCTTATGCTTTGAACACTGACTACCTTATGCTTTGAACACCAACTACCTTATGCTTTGAACACTGACTACCTTATGCTTTGAACACTGACTAGCTTATGCCTTGAACACTGATTACCTTATGCATTGAACACTGATTACCTTATGCCTTGAACACTGATTACCTTATGCATTGAACACTGACTAGCTTATGCCTTGAACACTGACTATCTTATGCCTTGAACACTGACTACCTTATGCCTTGAACACTGACTAGCTTATGCCTTGAACACTGACTACCTTATGTCTTGAACACTGACTAGCTTATGCCTTGAACACTAACTAACATGCCTTGAACACTGACTACCTTATGCCTTGAACACTGACTAGCTTATGCCTTGAACACTGAATACCTTATGTCTTGAACACTGACTACATTCCACCTTCTACTTACACTTGTATGAAGGTACATGGGCAGATGTGCGGGCATAATGTATAACAAGATGACCAACTTGTGTACCCCAGCAGCTGGTCTGAGACCACAAGATGCCCCGCCCACACCACTAGAGGGCGACCTCTATCTCAGCACTGGCTGTAACGGATATCAGAATTTCAAGTAAGTCGGAACAAAACTGTCCTGCTGAATCTAATGCTAATACATCATTCAGAAGACTTTAACTACGTTAAAAAATTGTTTGGGTTTGGGTTGGTGGGGGGGGGGGGGAGGCTGTCCATTGACAAGCAAAACCACGCATGGATCAGAATTTTAAAGAGCTGAGTCGCAATCTATAATGGGGGTGTATTTTATTCGTGCGTGGCCTTATTAATGTTTTTAGTAAAATAGTCCCAGATTAATACTTGTATGGGATACTGGTCATAGAATAGGCATCTTTGGATAATTCACTAAACGTGTAGGCTATATGTATATATAATTATATATATATATATATATATATATATATATATATATATATATATATATATATATATATATATATATATATATATATATATATATATATATATATATATATATATATATATATATATATATATATATATATATACAATTATATATATATATATATATATATATATATATATATATATATATATATATATATATATATATATATATATATACATATATATATATATATATATATATATATATATATATATATATATATATATATATATATATCGTGTAGTGTTTCTACTATGTTGTCAAACCTCTCGTGCAGGTACTACACCGACTTAATCGAGACAACCTACGCCGCCTACTACACTCAATATAAAAACTTCACCGACGCCGAATCGGCCTGCATGTGTTTGGGCGGCCATCTATTCGTGGCCAAAACCCTGGCCAAGTTTGATCTGTTCAAATACATCGTCAACTCCACAGGTCGCGTGTGGATAGGTCTGAATGACATGGATGTGGAGGGGAGGTTTGTCTGGGTGGACGATGGTCAAGAGATAGATCCTCTGGTCAAGTTGAGTATCTTTGATTCGAACCAACCGGACAACTCGCCATTGAACTCAAACTGCGCCTATGGGTCAGTGAGAAACGGCCGGTTTGTATTGGACGATACAAATTGTACTTACAATGCATTGTTTGTTTGTGAAAAACCTGCCTGTTAAATGATCCATACATAATTAAGACCTTTGCTGTGTTAATGTGTGGTCAACTTCTTTCAAATATACCGCAACAGATTGAATCAATGTTTAAATATAATAATCTTTAGTTATAGAACAAGAGATTTACCTTTTTTACCACTTCGTGAAAAGAGAAGTGTGTTCATAAAAAAAGACATGCTAATAAAGGTTGACATTCGAAGATAAAATTATGCATTAAAATTCCGATGTTAAAGGGAATGTATTCATGTAATGATGCTTCAGTAAAGCATCAGAAGTACCTGCCGTTGGTTGTAATAAAATAATATTTTAAAATATAGACCATTTGCTAATTTTGTTTTCGGATTTTTTTAAAAGTGTGTGATGTATACTGCGGTAGTTATAAACCTCAGAATATAATCTATATTTTGGTTGTTATAATTCTTACAATATAAGAAGAGTCCAGTCTCTTGTTTGTTGTTACTTTTTCTCCCCGTAAACTACATGTTTGCTAGCACAATCTACATTAACTTTTTCTTTTTGCAACATCACAGTCACAGCCAGTGTTTCTTCCAGGCATCCCATCGAGGGGAGGGATGGGGGAGCAGAGCCCCCCCCCCCCCTCCCGAAGAAAGTTTACCGCCCCCCCCCCCCCCAACCTCTGAACGAAATGGAATTTAAATAGAAAATATATACTTTTAACAGTGTCCGCCCCCCAGAAGTTTTAGTCCGCCCCCACTCCCCGAACATTTCAAGGAATCCCCGCCCCCCCCCCCCAAAAAAAATTCAACCCCCCCCCCCCCCGGAGAAAAAAGTCTGGAAGAAACACTGTTTACATCTGGAATGTATTGAGTGGGTCATAATTATTTCTGTAAGGCGTACATGATAAATTTAAGTCTCTTGTTCGTTATAAACTCTGAAATTAATCTAATAGATGGTTTAATTGATCTGTTTAAAAGCTTATTTCACGACTCGATATAATAACAATAGTTTCCCCGTCATTATCGTAAACACACAGACTCAGAGGTAATTTTTGTTTGTAGGGCCCATAAGCCATCAGCTAGACACTGGCCTAACTGCATCACCGCATCAAACGTGTGATTATCTGCTGGTTGCCTTCGGTGTGTATTAGTGAGATGTAAAGGAAAATATGATTTTTTAAAATTTGAAATGACACCCGATAAAATTTGACAAACAGTTATAATTCATGAATCAAGTGTAAAAGTAAGTAAAAGATTGCAACGTGAGACGAATGAAAATAATGAAATAATTTCAGTTACAACAACCGATTGTTAACAGCGTTTACAATCCATATAATAAGTGTAGAAGTAACTAATCAGTAAAAATGATTTTTAAAAAAACTCAGTTACTCTATGACATCACAACATAAATTATAAATATAGGAACATAACAGTTTATGACACTTAATATTACACGCCATAGACATCGATTTCTCAATGCTCTTGGCAACAAATATATTTTAAATTATGTGAAAATATTTCTCTCTTCTGGAGCTGGATTATTTGTAATGATTCGCTTAGAGTTATCTCCAATTAACTTGACTGGCGGTGACCTTTATACAGGGGCGTTAACTCTAATTGCTTAGTTTATTTACAATTTGTCGTTCCTGATACGTTAAAAATACATTAGAGGGGAGATCATTCTAAATAATTTTACAGTGTTTGGAATCTAAATGACTCGCGTAAGCAAAAAACACATCTTTTGCCTTCTTTTGGACTTTACAGAAACCCTGTTCTGAAACAGGAAACAATCTTCACACACTGTGCTAGATATGTACACAAAATATAACACCTTGTACCACACTCTTAAGAATGTCATGACCCAAGTTAATCTTGTACTTGGACACCAGGTAATACCAGAGACCAATCGACAACGGCATGGAGTCAAATATTTACATTTCTAAAACTGTAAAACGCTCTATCCCACGATCAAATATGTCAACAAAGTGTTTCGATTTAAAACGACAAATCTAGGCTGTGATTGGTTGCTCGATGATTTAAGCTGCTGTGTTTGCCAGGTCAACACACAAGAGATGTGGATCAACTTGAGTTAGCTTGACAAATCCTGGCGTTTGATTGACTACAGTAAATAGTGGAAGGATGTGTTCCTAGTGTAGCTGCACTAATTGGTGCAGTAAATGAACTTGTTTTTTTTTTTCATTTCTCAGGGTAATGTATCTACATGGTACAATTTTCGAATTGTAGGTGCATTAAGGGGACACGGTTTTTTTTTTCTTTTCTCGTGTTAATGTATCAGGATTTAATGTTTTAAATACAATAAATTTTAACAAATTTAAAATCAAAAGTGTTTATATGATGTGTATTACATACGATTATTATATTCAGGATAAGAATAACTGGTTTTGTTTCGTCATGTTGTAATCGATGTTAATAGTTTTTGAGTGAAGGCTAGAAAGGCCTACACAACACCCTAGTTTGTTTTTTTTTAAACTCGAGCGTCTTTGTCCTGTATATTTTTAAAAATATTTTCGAAGACAATCATGATTGCCCACACCCTGTCATCTCTCTCTCTCTCTCTCTCTCTCTCTCTCTTTCTCTCTCTTTCTTTATATATGTATATATATATATATATATATATATATATATATATATATATATATATATATATATATATATATATATATATAGGCGGGCGTACCTCCCCTCCTGTAGGGACCAGCCTCCCCAGACGGGCGTACCTCCCAGTTTAGAACCCTCTGAGCCGAGAGAAGCAGAACATGTACATAACCTTTTGTCGTGTAGGAAACTTGTCCATACATTCTACTTTATTGACACGCACTGCTGGTAAAATTTTATCTGGCATTGTCTTAAAAATCCGACGTCTTTAACTCTATTGTTTAACGCCAAAGAACTAATAGGCTTCGATTTCTTTTTTAAACTCACTCAACAACATTTGAATGAACCACAGTTCTTGCCAGTCCTGATTTGAACATCAAAAGAAAAGAAAAAAATAGCGATGAAAAAGTTCGTTGACCCGGCTTGAAGAAACTGAGTTAATCGGGCGAGGTCAAAGGTCATTCTGCTAAACTGGTTTTGATTTTCTAGCTTCGTCATTGTCGTTCATTGGTTTTTTTTTTTGTTTTATTCGAGAGTCTCGAGTAAACTCAAGAAATGTAATTGGCTTAGTTCACTATTGATTTTATTGAACTTAATGCCGAAACACGACCTAGGTGGGGCCCTTGGTATCCGTGTGCTCCGGTTATATAGCCAGGTGCCAGTGATGACGATGTAGCACCGAGTCCAGTTATGTAAGTCCAGTCTGGTCGGGGGAAAAAATGTCGACAGTTATCTTCGTCTCCGGTAAGTTTTTCTTGGTTTTTCTTGGTTTTTCTTGGTTTTTCTTGGGTTTTTTTTTTTTTTTTTTTTTTTTTTTTTTTTTTGAGTTAATTCTTTCACTTTTTGTCGGATTAAATTTAACATTTACAAATCGATATTTTCGATATTAACAGTAAATTACAGGGCGATAACTCATGTTTTATATGGAATGGATGTCGTAGATATATTTACAGGGCGGTAACTCATGTTTTGAATAAACATTTGCTGGTAGTTATGTTTATAGGGCTATGGCTTGTGCCAACAGTGTCAGCTGTTGAAGACAATTTGTTTGTCAAGAAAGTGGTCAAGTACAGCGGCCCAGACAGACTGTCCAGTGGCTGGAAAGAACGTTCTAGAACATCGTGTGGCCTCACGTGTAAAGCCAGGTACGTCAAGCAGATGCTCACGATAATTTACAAGAACTCGTTGACCATATTTGGAAGTTGTATACAGCTCAATGTATGCTTCCATCTGATGTTAAATATGGTCATAATGTAAACAATGAGCGTTCAGTGTAGTTTTAATTGTGCAACATTAACAACCGTAGCTGTCAATTGTGTGAGTTCTAATGCTGGTTAATTGAGCTGGCTTGTAAAATGTCAGAAAAATGAATTATAAGCTCATACCACACGCTCCTCCCTTTCTCCAACCTCCCCGTGAAGCAAGGGAGAAATATCGCAATTTTTAAAACATATTCTAATTTTCATATTTAAAAAAAATAATTGAATTTTTTTTTTGTATTATGTATAAGTAAATATAAATCTGTATCAGTCCTCACAAGCCGATGATGAAAACTGAAATACTAAAACGAACATGGCAAGGTAAACACGCTGTAAATTGCATGTTTGACTAAAAAATAAGAAAAACAAATATTGAAGAAAAAAAAACGAAATAATTTGTCTACAATTACTTTTTAAAATGTACTAGGTACTAAATGGTTAAAAGTTTCAAAGCTGTGCGCGGTTTAATATCTCATGTATGACGGCATGCTGTTAAATTTTACTTTGAGCACTAACACCACAATAGTTGTTCACCCAACTTGTTACATGCAGGTACAAGTCCAACTGTACAACATTTATGTACAATAATTGTTGATCAACGAACTTGTTACATGCAGCTACAAGTCCAACTGTACATCATTTATGTACAACAATTGCTGATCAACCAACTTGTTACATGCAGGTACAAGTCCAACTGTACAACATTTATGTACAACAAGTGGACCAGGCTATGTACCCCAGGCGCGGGGTTGAGGGCCGGGGGCACCCAACCCACGGCGACTGAAGGGGATCTTTACGTGTCTGATGACGTCAAGGCTTACCAAGGGTTCAGGTGAGTCGCTGGGCGGAGTAATTAAAGTAATTAAAGTGGCAAATTAGATACAGATATTTGAAGTGTACGTGTTATATACATATATATATATATATATATATATATATATATATATATATATATATATATATATATATATATATATATATATATATATATATATATATATATATATATATATATATTACGTATGGCATTTATATGACATATCCCTTAAACTCATAATTTCTCCTTCGATTGAAAAATTTAGTTGTATGTTTTGAAATGCCCTTACCATAATGACAGTCAATAATAAGACTTTTAAAGTGAAACTGAAAGTAAGAACACTCATCTTAACTTTTCCAACCATAGTTTATCGAGAAGGATTTTTGTTTAGAATTTACTACTTGGTTCATTATCTCGCCTCATTTCGAACGAGATCACATATTTCAATTTCCACCTTGACCGTTTCTCTTTATTTTATAGATTCCATTATCACGTCTCTATTCGAGATCTGTGGTGTTAATGAATTGTCCCACCTCACGACAAAATGATTCTTTAACCTGAAAGAGTAAATCTAACAGTACATAATTTATTATGGAATCGACTTCTGCTTTCTACAAGCTCCGTCAATGTTTCTGTTCTCTTTTGTAGCATATACTACGATATCCTGACCAACACGAAGGCCTACGCCGCCTACTTCCCCACCCCCCTCAACTACAGCATGGCCGAGGCTACCTGCCAGAGCCTTGACTCCTACCTGTTTGTAGCTAAAACATCCAACAAGTTCCTTCTGCTGCCACATATCCTCAGCGGGACGGGAACCACGTGGATCGGCTTGAGTGACCGTGTGCATGAGACCACTTTTGTGTGGGCGGACGATGGGGCGGTCATTGACCCCAACCTGATGTCACTCACCTTCCTCCCCTCCCAGCCAGATAACGCGAACGGCGAGGATTGCGTGGAGGCCACCACGTGGTTGACCTTTGGCCTCAACGACCAGAATTGTGCTGTCACCTCGCCCCATATCTGCGAGAAGCTTGTACCATAAAAGTCTTCACCATTTTTACATTCAGACCATCAGCATACATCCCGCCTGCTTCAAACAATATAAATTAATCTTATAATAGCTTAGGGTATTAGAGTAGAATTATTTTCTAATTTTGTACTAGTTTTACCCCTCAAATAAAGTTTACAGAGAGAATATAAAAATGTGTCATTGGTTTCTAATTAGTTTTAAACATAGCGTCTACCATCTTTTAAAACTTTTTAAACAAAAAAATTGTTTTCAAGAAAAACAAAAAGTGCGCATGACACAATATAACATTAGCACTTTTTAAAGCAGTTTTAAAAACAAGTAATTAAAAAAAGTCTAGTGACAATTTTAGCGCAATTTCCTTGTGTTATCTAAAAATAGCTCTGTCGTAGCGTAAATCAAGAGCAGGGTTAGTAAAACCATTGGTTAGTTATTAAAACGTTTTTTATTAATTTTTTTTCAGTATTTTACATGTTTTATTTACAATAGAGTAACATGACTAAAAACCATTGCGCGCCCAGCTACCGAACGTGACGTCGCAGCCATTGAACGTGATGGCGCAGCTATTGAACGTGATGACGCGTGTGGTGTGGTTGCATAAAATGCCTACTAATTCGGTCCAAATTTTAATTAATTCAAAAAAAATTTTGTGACCAAACGAAAGGATATTTTTGAAAACTTTCTTCGGCAATATTGTTCTAAATTATAGCAGGAATCAATTGGTACATGTTTCAAGTCGCTAAGTGGTCTGGTTGCCGAGTTATGGGCCAAAAACTACATTTTTTCGAGGTTTTTTGGCTTTTCCAGGAAATCCATGAAAGAAACCCGGAATTTTTATGGCCTATGTTCATCCTCGTAACTTGCTTAACATAATTGCTTTTGGAACTAGTCCTCGATATTGCTTCGTTGAGGAGGAGATACGACTTAAAGCTGCGGACACACATCCATCCATCCATTCATTCCCAGAAAAGACGAGTTAATAAACGCAATTCTCCAGAATAGAAATTGCGCTAAAAAATATTTAGTCAATTGTATCCATCCATACCCTCCCCCTCCCCTTATGGCGCGACTTCTTTATCGTGCGATTTATTTGCCAGTTTTATAATTACGAGTTTTTTTACTTACGAAAGTTTTAAATATAAGTGTTAGAAGTATGACTGTTAAATCTAGGAGTTTCACTGCTATGAAAGTGTTATTGCTATAAAAGTTATAGTTATGAATGTTATAGAATAGATAACCGCCACGTCCTTTGAGTGAATGACTAATTTAAAATGACGTTAATTAACATTACACTTTAGCCAAAAGGACACACATTGACCAGTATAGATGATAAGTTCAGTTATTTTAAAAATACATGTACATTTCCCCGTGAAAGAAATTAGCAAATCAGGACAAACTTGATCAAATGCAATACAAAGTTAATCGCATGCTATTATGGGATATTTAACGTCCAGTAATGCTGAGGGCAGAGGTGCTGCTGATGCATGTAGTGGGTGCAGTGACTCGCGCCTTTGTATAACTCAAGGGGGAGTTGTGACTATGCGGTATACCTACAGAAGGCGCTGACTTACTTAATAGGGCGCTGGGGGGGGGGGGCGGGAGGGTGGCTGGTGCATACGGAAGATGGCGCTGTGTGTGTGTGGGGGGGGGGTATTCCTAATAAGTATTTCATTCCCCAATATTTTAGAGATTTAAAAAAAAAGTTTCTATCTAACAATAAACTATTAATAGAGTACTAGACGAAGCAGTAAAAAAAATGGTAACACATAACCAGTTTATTCTAGGCATCTCTTCGGTATGCCCCCCCCCCCCCCACCTGAAGAAAGTCTACCGCCCTCCCGAAAATATCAAGTGCCCCCCCCCCCCCCACCCGGGGAGAAAAAAGTCTGAAACAAACACTGCTCATAACTGACCATACTTAACCTCCATCATTGATCCTGCAGGGTTTTAAAGTACATCCGATACTGTCTCTGTTCTACTGATCATGTACACGCGGTGAAAAATCTTTACATGTTAAAAATAGATCCGAATTCGGTGATTTAGTGACGTCGTACTTTTTAGCCTTGTATTTACATGGCCATTAATAAGTGTGAATGCCCTTAACACTTGCAAACACCACTTTAAAGACGGATTGGCTAATGTCAACAGTCTATCTGATTAACGTGTTTAACGCTTACCGTCCTGTCTCTTTATTGTCTTCACTACAATGGTTACTATCATTTACATTCAAAGTGTGTAATTTGCATTGATTTTATCAAACATTATCGATGAGCTTATTCACAATCAAGTCAGAACTTTGAGAGAAATCAGGGGCGACAAGTAATTTGGTTTAGATATTGGTTATTCTATTACATCAATGAGAAACGGTTGCGTTGGATAAAAAAAATGTGTCATTAAGAGCAAATTGATACTTCATTGAAGGAGTTTAATATTTTATAAGATTTTCTTTGTTACCAAAATTAGTTTAAAATATGATATTTTATATCGTAGTATCCAATACTAATTAGAAGTAATTAAAGTTAGAGGGAAGGGGAAGAAGGAACGCTGTCACTATTTCCTTGACCTAATGTGTATTCGCCCATGGTCGAAGATAAGACTATATAAAAGAAAATAATGGCCAAAAGACGGTCGAACTGTCAATTTCTAATTCTAGAGTTCCAGACAAGACGCAGGAAATATGCTGAAACTTATCATCGCTACATGTATCGGATTGTTACGTTTATTTCATGTACTTTGTAAACTGCAAATATATTTTATTTTATTCAAATTCAAGTATGTCATTTTTCTAAAAATGTGATCTATTAAAATTTAGTATTTTAACAAAATGTACAGGGAATTAGCTTTTACTTTGTGCTAGCTTTTCTCACAGGGTGATAACTCGTGTTTTCTGCCAGCTATGATCACAGGGAAATAACTCGTGTTTTATGCTAGCTATGATCACAGGGCGATAACTCGCGTTTTCTGCTAGCTATGATCACAGGGAAATAACTCGTGTTTTCTGCCAGCTATGATCTCAGGGAAATAACTCGTGTTTTCTGCCAGCTATGATCACAGGGAAATAACTCGTGTTTTCTGCCAGCTATGATCACAGGGAAATAACTCGTGTTTTCTGCCAGCTATGATCACAGGGAAATAACTCGTGTTTTATGCTAGCTATGATCACAGGGAAATAACTCGTGTTTTATGCTAGCTATGATCACAGGGCGATAACTCGCGTTTTCTGCCAGCTATGATCACAGGGAAATAACTCGTGTTTTCTGCTAGCTCTGATCACAGGGTAGTAACTCTTGTTTGGAATAAACCTTGTGTGGTAGCCGAAGTTTCAGGGTCATCGATCATGACAACAGTGTCAGCTGTTGAAGACAATCTATTTGTTAAGAAATTGGTCAAGTTCTGCGGCCCAGACAAACTGTCCAGCTGTTGGACAGAGCGGTCAAGAACATCGTGTGCACCTTCCTCTAAGGGCAGCTACGTCAAGTTATAGTTGACAATAAGTTGACCTAAGTCGCGAGAAAGTTGGTATTTACTATGTCATGGTCCTAGGATGTGAGAAAAAAAACTCCTTTAACAACAAGTCAACAGTTTCACTGTGTTAATAGATTTCGGTTTTGACAGAGTTTATAATAATTGTACATACGTTTGAATGTTTTTTTCGACTGTTTTTAATCAAAAAGAAGTTTGAAAAAAATAAGAGGCGGATTTCATAAATGTATAATTTAAACATTTGTTTAAAAGAATCAACAAATCAGAATACGATTGTAATAGTGTTTATGTTAAATAGGATTTCCAGCTGAAATAATATTTCAAACTCTAATAATAGTCACAGTTTTTTTCTTCTATCTTATGTAGATGTACTTCAAAGAAAATTCAACGAATTACGTAAATAAAATATATTATATTTAGTATCAGTGCCAGCTATCGTTTGCTAGGTATCGTGTCGGTATCTCGTCCATCCGAGTGACCAAGTTCTATGCGTTGAATTGAAAAAGGGAGAAAAAAATGCTAAAAAACTGGAAAATAGAAAAACTGGAAACGAAATGTGTGTAGTCTATCCCTGGTTTTAAAATTATCGATTAGCGCAAAACGAGCTGCGAGAGAAACGCAACTCTCAATAGGGAATTTTGTAGAGAGTGATTTGCATTTAGCAGAGAACAAACTTTCATTTGAGAGTAGTGTATTTCCACATATATCTCGTGTATGGAACTTTCCAGAGTGGAATTGTGTAGAATTCATAATATGGCTAAAATACATACATCTTGTACAAAATCTTAACATTTTTTAAGTTTAATAGTACGATTCTAGATTCTGAAGAAAAAGTAGGTGCATGCTGGATATATTATCTGAAATATGTCCAGGTTATCCACGTCTGTAAGTTCCAGTTGAACGTGTGATACAAAACGTTTCCCTAAAGACGAGCCTAAATTTGCTGCTCATCTTGTAGTACACCAGCACGCTGACGGAGCTGTTGGTGGCCTCCAGCGTGTTGAGGATGGACCACGACACCTGGAAACTGTTCTGGTACGGGCCCACGATGCTGTAGTTGGGGGAAAAGTGCAGCATCAGTATCAGGTTGATGGCGCTGGGTAGGAAACACGCGATGAAGATACAGGAAATGGATGCCACCATCAGGACAACTCGCTTATCGCGGTTGCTCATCGTCGGCTTTGCTGATGATGTTTCTAGACTGGTGTTACGCCATTGGGATTTCCGGGTCAGGTTTATAATTAGAACCACCGTGCAAATAATGACGCATGCGCAGGATGACAGCTGCGCAAAGACGGAGATCGCAAAAGAAACGTTTTCAACGGCTGTACCGTCGTCTGCGTATACCAGCCCATCCAGTGTTTTGTTTCTGCTGTCGTCAAAGTGTGGACCGATGCGGAGGGCGTAGTAGACGGGCGCCACGCTGAGGAAGAGGAAGAGATAAATGAGAAGGATGATGACGAGCGTCCTCTTTGGCGTGAGGAACTGTTTGACCCTGTGAGGCGTGGCGATACAGAGGCATCTCTCTAGGGTGATGAAGGCTGTGATCCAGCTGGTTATCCTGGCGAAGCAGACGTGAGGCCAGCCTGCAGATGTAACAGCAGAAGATATAAGTGTGAGACCGATAGTTATTGAAAACAAAAGGGAAAAGTCATTTTTCTTTTGATTTATATTGTGTAAAAAAACTTTTGAATGTAAGTAGAAAAAGCACGTAAGGGATAGCGTGGTCGAGAAGTAGAGTTCACAGCTGATAAACTTAAATTCTCGGGTTCGATCAGTTAGCACGCCCATACCTTTACCTATCAGGGTGTGTGACTCAATTCAGGAAAATTATTGGTGGTTTGGCTTAACGCTGATAACACTATCTCTTATCATGGCGAGGTCATTGAAACAGGTAGTTCATTAATTTTAAAAGTATAGGCCTAATTTATATTCTTACACGTATGAAAATTATTCTTTATTTTTGCTCACTCTGCTGAAAACAAAGTAAAGATTCCTTTTTAGAATTAGATCTAGTGATTTATTGAGCAGAGGAAGAAGAGTTCATATGTTTCTTCACCTCGGCATATGAAGGAAGGGTGTGGTCAGCCTATGCATAGCCGCTTTTACTTTCCGTAACATTAATTAGGTACCCATCAGAACTAGGTGGACTCAGGTACGCTCTAATGACTTAAACCCGGATTCGAACTCGAGACTTTCGGGTTAGCAGTCTAGCTCTCTACCGCTAGCCGTCCCCAACACTCTCCTGAATCAACTATCAAATTTTGTTTTCAAACGTATTTTAAATCTTCTATTAGTGCATGTTATATACAATCCACCTATTATGTTATATATGGGTTACCTGCCGTTATATACTGTATATCAATAGACTCGAAGGATATACCAGAGTAGCGGAACAGCGGGTTGAAACAGATGCTCATCCAGACTAGGGTCAGGAGTGACCCCAGGTCAGCCACAGCCAGACCCAGGAGGCTGATGTTGATAGAGTCACTGAACCCCTGGAATAACAACTTTCATTAGACTTTGTTAAACTTTGTTAGCATAAAGACGACAACTTTAATTAGAATTTGTTAACCTTTGTTTTATTTTTATTTATTTATTTATTTATTTATTTATTTATTTATTTATTTATTTTGCATAAAGATGACGTCTTTAATTAGACTGTTAACATTTGTTAGCATAAAGACAACTTTAATTAGGTTTTGTTTTAATTAGACCGTATTAACTTTTGATAACATAAGGACGACACCTTTAAATTAGACCATTTATTAGACTAAAGACTACCTGTAAAAACCTTAGTGACACTTTGTCAACATTCCAATTACTGAACTAATAAAGATATTAAGAATACATTTTCCTAAATTACTGAACTAATAAAAATATTAAGAATACATTTTCCTAAATTACTGAACTAATAAAGATATTAAGAATACATTTTCCTAAATGTCTACGCATTTTCAGCGGTTATGATTTATTAATTTTTCTAGTGTTTTCGATCAACTGTTTAGCTTTTAATCGCCAAATCAGATGATTTAACTATGAGAGTTGTATTCAATTGTTTAGCCTTTGATCACAAGCTGTATGTATTTAAGCGATTGTAGGAAAAAAGTCACAGGGAAAAAAAACACAGGAAAAAAAAACAGAAAAAAAGTCACAGGAAAAAAAGTCACAGGAAAAAAAGTCACAGGAAAAAAAGTCACAAATATATATTTGCATGATATTTGTTAATACTTTTATGTATTAAATATTTAGAGAGTGCAAATTAACTTAGGATTAATTAAATGTAATGTAATGTGTGTAGGCTGTATACGCATAGGAATTTTTATAATTCATCTAAAAATATTTATTATGAAGTATGTAGATTGTAATTATTTTAAACTTAAGATTAGTAGCATTTAATAGAATGCTCCAAAGTCCACGTTTTTCATCGTGTTTTTTTTTTAAATACCAATATTAAATTACCGTGAAATGGTAAGTTCGTCGGACTTGCTGCCCTCAACTCATGGCAACAATAGTTATGTTTAGTTCAACCACCTTTACTGCCCACATTTATCACGGTCATTACATAACAAAACTTAGGATCAAAACAGAAAGCCGACAAGGTTCAAAGGCTGTCATTGACGCATAACGTCAACAACACAAAATATGTTCGGACAATGCCTACTGAGGAGAGGCCGACCAGAGAATAGCCTACGGCAAAATGTGCCTAAATTTCTTTTATAGCTAACTTTTCTACCGCGTATTTAACTAAGTACGTAACAAAAGTTGAGATTGTTGTGTAAATTATCTTAGAGTATTTTTACTTACAATTGTTATAAATCATAATGCTTTTAACGTCTATAAATAATTTATGCTATCAAAAAATACAACCCACAACAATAAACATACAAAATTTACAATTCTTAACAAATTAATAAAAATATTTCTAAAAAGATTTTTGTGACTTTTTTTCTGTGACTTTATTTCTGTGACTTTTTTTCCGATAAAATTTTTCCACTGTGACTTTTTTTCTGTGACTTTTTTTCCTAGCAAAAACTGTGACTTTTTTTCTGTGTTTTTTTTTCCTGTGACTTTTTTTCCGTTTACCATTTAAGCTATGGGTGATGTATTTTTTGTTATACTCTAGCTTCCAAGCGTGATAAAGGACTCCACGGGTAAAATAACCAGTCAAGCATAATAAGTTACATAATAATAATTACACTTGCGACATGTATATTTTACATGTCTAAGTTAATTTTTTTTGGAACAAGTATAGTTAATTTGGTGAAGTTGTTTTTTTCTAGACTTGTTTAGTATAAGTATTTTTTTTAGACAAAATGTGATATTTGAAACATGTTTCTCATTTCAAGCTCATACATCAAAACAGCACCCTTAACCCAAGTATGGGAAATGATGCGTGTCCTTGCTGTTAAGCTGAGATTAAGTCAATGATTAAGTCAATGATTAAGTCAATGATTAAGTCAATGATTAAGTCAATGATTAAGTCAATGATTAAGTCAATGATTAAGTCAATTATTAAGTCAATTATTAAGTCAATGATTAAGTCAATGAGATCAAACCTGTTTAAAGAAGACGACAATGACCATGACATTGGCTATCGACCCAAGGAAAGATATCACGCCTGATGCTATGACGAAGAAGGCAATCTCCATCCATTTTCTGACGTCGCTGCCAATTATGTCTTGAATACCGGACGTTGTGGTACTTAGTGACATTGCTGGGTCTGGTATCTTAGCTGGAAATTTGATCGTGTTTGTTAATAGCAGAAAGTAACAACTAAAATAAATTATGGCTTCGTTGTTTTTTTTAATGCCACATCTAAATTATTCAAATAGATATAAATTCCTTTTCGTAAAAAAAAAAATTTAGACCGTCCATCTATGGTGGGTAGCCCCTACCAAACTCACGTTAGGGAAAGTAAAGGCGGCTGGGCATAGTGCTGACATACTAACCCTTCATATGCCGAGGTCACAGAAACAGGTGAACTCTACTTCATTTGCCCCTTAGAATGTTAGGTTTGGAATGGGAACTTTACTTTTTAACAAAAAAGTTATCGTTTAAGAATATCTAACTTTCTATAAAGAAAAATTAAAGATAAATTATTTGAAAAAAAAAAAGACACCATAAATATGATTTTGTTTTGAAAAAAAATTGAAGAATTTATTTTGGTTTATTACGTTAAACATGTTGATAATTTTTTTTTTACATCTTTAAATCTATCTACTAATATACGAACCTGAGCTGTTCGTGAAAGTCTCTCAAGTAAAGCCACTGAAATCAAGTGTAACTACAATGAGTACACACTGAGTACACAATGAGTACACAATGAGTACACACTGAGCTGTTCGTGAAAGTCTGTCAACTAAAGCCACTGAAATCAAATGTAACCACAATGAGTTCACAGTGAGCTGTTTTTAAACTGAGACTGACATGAAAATGTCTTGCCCACTGCTATATGTCCCATTCGATCGATGCCCAGAGCATGCGGGAACAATTGAAACTCACCCCAGAGATAATGTACGCCTGTACATAACGTTATTCCTGTAAGTATATGGAACTTTCACGCTTTGGTAATGGAAGAAATAATGCACAAATTGTGAAAATAGTTATCGACAGATCAGCGATATAATCGAGCACAATACCTCAGGAAATAAGTTGCAAGAAATGTTTTCGTTGTTTTTTTCTGCATGTATGGAGGGGGGGGGGGGGGTCTTAGGATTGGAGCGGGTTGGTGTGAGACAGAGAGTGGGGATGGGTGGCGTGGATCTAGAAAAGTATATAATTACAATGTTTTCGAAAAATATTGACGCTTTAGTTTTGAAATGTTTTTAATGATACAAGAAACGCATGTCGGTTCTCAGTTGTTGCAGTTTTTAGGTGTTTATTTCATTTTTATTTATTATTTTTTTTTGCGACTGCTTTTTACTTTTTCGTATAGAGAAAGTATTGTAATCGTGCAACAAAAATCGAGATTTTTACAAATCTCGACGTTTTACACCTCCCTGTGTCGGAAAAACATAATTTTTCAATCTTGTCCGAATGTCTGTGTGTGTGTCTGTCTGTGTGTCTGTAAACACGATAACTTGAGTACCGTTACAGCTAGGTTGATGAAATTTCATAAATAAGTATTATATCAAATTTGTAGATCCGTATCAACTTTTCAGCTATTTCCGAAAGCCGGAAGTGGAACTTTTTCTACTTTCAATTTTTCACAAGCGTATAACTTGAGTACTATTTCAGATATATAAATGAAATTTCAAATTTAAGTAAAAGATATAATTCTCTGCCTTCTGTTAAATTTTGAGTAATTTCCGTTACCGGAAGTAGTAATTTACGCTATTTCCGATTTCTCAAAAAAAAACTCATGTGAATTTATAAAGTACTAATATCCCGCACTATTATGCACATTCTATTATAAAAAGTTTAAGTAATTAAAAATATTTTAAAATATTGTCTATGATCCGAGTTGCCATCCCCCGTAGTGTTATATAAGAATATTCGAGAAAGTTTAGGGGAGATTACTCCAGGTTTATTTTATGTAGAAGCTATATTTATGTGTAACTTAAAAAAATAGTTTTTATATACTACCATAGTATGAGGAATACTTGTAAGCAATATATAATGATTTTATCAAAATATCTTTTAATATATTTTTTTTGCTTTATTTTATAGATTTTCATTTCTATAGTCGACCATGTTTCTTTATATAGGCTATTATATATGTATATATATATGTATATATATATATATATATATATATATATATATATATATATATATATATATAATTTATCATTGGAAATGCATTAAACCAGAAAATACAAAATACAAATAATTTTATCCTTTGCCCTTATAGGATCTAAACAGAACAACCGACCAAGTGTTAAATACGTGTATTTATTTCCGCAGATTTCGCAATATCAGACGTTAAATTTTAACGGCCTGGCGAGAAAAGGTATACTTAAAATATAAAGTGCCGCATAGCATTTTGTTTGGAGGGTAGCAATGATTAAGTCTTGCACTAAGTGCAGCCCAATTTTAGATATTTTGTTGTTTAAAAACATTTGCAAAGTAATACATGTTTTTAATTTGGCATCCCTTCATCTCTTTACACATTTTTTTAATAAACCTTGTTGTTTATACATACAAACACACACACACACATATATATATATATATATATATATATATATATATATATATATATATATATATATATATATATATATATATATATATATATATATATATATATATGTATGTATGTGTGTGTTTGTGTGTGTGTGTGTGTTTTCACAAACTACCGTGTAATACCGTGACCCTCGACCTCTTGTCTTTATATGTTGTTTCAAGCTCCTAACAAATCCAGCATAACACCACCCTTCCTAGCCTGGCTGTAAATCTGACCACAACAACAAAGCTAACCTCCACCTGTCGTCATTCAGCACGTCCTAGTCTAGCGCTAGATGACACGATCGATAACTCCAGGAATGAAAACGTCAAGTTTTTTTGTTAATTAGATGTAATTTATGCATGCTTTAAGGCTGGCTAGTTGACATAGGGTATACCGTATTTTACACTAATTGACAAATAATTAACGACTGGTCAGAGTGTTATAGTTTGTCTAAATAAAATATGTTGTTTGACTCGCATTAGAGTATAATTTTATTAAACTCACAAACACCCCCCCCTCCACTGTACTATTGGACGATAAGTATCACTTGGATTCCCACTACCTATTTCTCTCATGGAATAAAAAGATACGGTTAGTAATGTGAAAATATAAAATTAATCGACATACGATTATAATAACTAATTCAGACTTTAAAATTTTGTGAATTTAAAAAATATTAAACAGTGCAACAATATGATAGTAAACATCAGACTCCAGATTATTAGGCAGGGAGAAAAGACCTCTTTAAAATGTATAGGATTTTTACATGTTTGAAAAAGTTCAAACAGATTATATATATATATATATATATATATATATATATATATATATATATATATATATATATATATATATATATATATATATATATATATATATATATAAATGCATGTACATCTATTTTCTTTATCTCATTAGACAAGTTAAATATTAAAATCTAATTAAAAACTTACCAATCAATAATAAGAATGGAGATAACTAGCTAGATCCGATGGCCCGATCAATTCCTTGAGCAGTGGTTCAAGCTGAATGTTTGTATATATATATATATATATATATATATATATATATATATATATATATATATATATATATATATATATATATATATATATATATATATATATATATATATATATATATATATATATATATATATATATATATATATATTACTCTATATATATATATATATATATTCTACATATATTATATATATATATATATATATATATATATATGTATATATTCTATATATATTCTATATATATATTCTATATTTATATTCTATATTTATATATATATTCTATATTTATATATATATATATATTATATATATATATATATATATATATATATATATATATATATATATATATATATATATATATATATATATATATATATATTCATGCGACGAGCATCTACCCATCCGAAAATCCAAACACACACTGACACGACACAAAATTTTAGTCATACAACATAAAGACCAACACATTTTAGTTTGTAAAGACTAATTTATTTGCTGAAAATACCGCTACATTTTAAATGTTACCAAAAATCAAATATTAATCTTGCAATAAACGATAATACCATTTGAAATAAAAATGATTTTTGTGTCATTTCAGTAAAAAAAAATACTATTTAAAAAATAAACTATTTGTTCTTCTCTTATGTATCCCATTTCCACATTTTTACGGATAGAAAAACAAATTTGCCAAGACATTAAATTACCCCGACTTTTTGTTGAAATCCTTCAGCTAATGTCGGTGAAACACCATGAACATTTGCATGATATCTGGGCTAAGAGCTACGGTCGAATATTGACATATACCGCTATTGTGTGCACTAGTAATGAACATGAATGGTGAAAATAACGCAGTATTACAAGTAGGAGGCTCGCACTTTACCACAATTAAATAGTAATCGGCAAATAATTGTTGTGAATAACGTTGCACAAACTCTGAAAGAATTGTTTCGTCAGAAAAACTTATATTTTTATGATAATGTTCAATGATTACTTTATTCCTGAAAATCAGTTTTCTTTTACGCATACATAATTTTGTAGGTTATGGTAGCTTTCGACAGAAAATATTTAAAAATAGATTTTATAAACGACCTGAATATTAATCATATACCTCCCCTCTGCCATTTCTCATAAACCTTCGTCTAATACTTCTCATATACCACCCCTATCCCATTTCTCATATACCACCCCTATCCTACTTCTCAAATACCACCCCTATCCTACTTCTAATATACCGCCCCTGTCCTACTTCTCAAATACCACCCCTCTCCCACTAACACAACCCGGTACACTCCCCACTGTATGAAATCTTCCGACGTTTGTCCTGAAACTAAGTCTGTAACGTGCTGTTTATTGATGTGCTTCACTCACGAGGTTGTTCTTAATTACCACCTGCATGGTATAATTAAAATTAATTGAATTTAATTACCTCGTGTGCATGTATTTCTTTGAGTCAGGGTTTCGTTCTATTTAACGTGATAAGCCAAACATGAACGCCACGCCGGGTTAAGGTCGAAAAAGACCAACATAGCTTGTTTCTTCTCAATAGATGGGATCTTTTTTTTTAATTCCAGGGGAGGGGGGATTCTATATCCTATATCTTATATCTAGTATTAAATGTTTAAAATTTAATTTTAAAATTATTTTTCACTTCTGATTCAACTGTAATATTTCACAAGACGAAATGCATTTTTGAAAAACCTCTCGTGCTACGAACCACGTTCTAGTGTGCTAAAATTCTAATCTGTTTATACTGATAGTCCCGGAACTCAATTACTGATCTTTTTAATGGGCTCGCGTTTAAACAAAGCCTCCCTGAACACGACTCGATATTTCGAGCTCATTTTATAGTAAACAAAGATACTAATGGAACTATTGACGGCTTCTAAGGTCTTCATACATGACCAGCACACCACGTAACTGTTCCGGTAACGTCCCCTGATGCTGTATGCCGGGTAGCAGATTTCAAGCAGGAGGTGAAATATACAGGGGAGAAAACAGACGATGAAGATGGTGGATATTAAAGTCACCATTTGAATTACTTTTCTATCTCTTTCTGTTGAAGAGCTCAGGGCAGCAGCGTTTCCGGACTCTGCCCTCCATTTTGATTTGACTGCCAGTGTTTTGGTCAGGATGACGGTGCATAGAATGACCACAGCAAACGAAGAGACCTGGACGATGACGGCAATGCTGTTTGAGATACTCAACAGGTATTGTCCATCGCTGGCGTATACAAGAGCAAACATGGTTCGGTTGAGTTTGACGTTAAATGACGGGCCGAGACCTAGGCCTTTGTAGACAGGTGAGACACTGAGGAACACGGTCAGGTAGATGAAGGTGATGACGTAGACGGTGCGCCTGGGGGTGATGGTCTGCTTGACCTTGAGCGGCATGGCGATACACAGGCATCTCTCGAACGTGATGTAGGCCGTTATCCAGCTGGTGATCCTGGCGAAACAGATGTGAGGCCAGCCTGAAATAGATGTAGAAATAGATGATAAGGTAGATGATAAGGTAGATGTGGGGCCAGCCTGGGATAGATGATAGGGTAGATGATAAGGTAGATGATAAGGTAGATGTGAGGCCAGCCTGGAATAGATGATAAGGTAGATGATAAGGTAGATGATAAGGTAGATGATAAGGTAGATGTGAGGCCAGCCTGGAATAGATGATTGGTAGATGATAAGGTAGATGATAAGGTAGATGTGAGGCCAGCCTGGAATAGATGATAAGGTAGATGATAAGGTAGATGATAAGGTAGATGATAAGGTAGATGTGAGGCCAGCCTGGAATAGATGATAGGTAGATGATAAGGTAGGTGTGAGACCAGTGTAGAATAGATGATAGGTAGATGTGAGGCCAGCCTGGAATAGATGATAAGGTAGATGATAAGGTAGATGTGAGGCCAGCCTGGAATAGATGATAAGGTAGATGATAAGGTAGATGTGAGGCCAGCCTGGAATAGATGATAAGGTAGATGATAAGGTAGGTGTGAGACCAGTGTAGAATAGATGATAGGTAGATGATAAGGTAGATGTGAGGCCAGTGTAGAATAGATGATAGGTAGATGTGAGGCCAGCCTGGAATAGATGATAAGGTAGATGATAAGGTAGATGATAAGGTAGATGATAAGGTAGATGATAAGGTAGATGTGAGGCCAGCCTGGAATAGATGATAAGGTAGGTGTGAGACCAGTGTAGAATAGATGATAGGTAGATGATAAGGTAGATGTGAGGGCAGCCTGGAATAGATGATAAGGTAGATGTGAGGCCAGCCTGGAATAGATGATAAGGTAGATGATAAGGTAGATGATAAGGTAGATGATAAGGTAGATGTGAGGCCAGCCTGGAATAGATGATAAGGTAGATGATAAGGTAGATGTGAGGCCAGCCTGGAATAGATGATAAGGTAGATGATAAGGTAGATGATAAGGTAGATGTGAGGCCAGTCTGGAATAGATGATAAGGTAGATGATAAGGTATATGTGAGGCCAGCCTGGAATAGATGATAAGTTAGATGATAAGGTATATGTGAGGCCAGCCTGGAATAGATGATTGGTAGATGATAAGGTAGATGTGAGGCCAGTGTAGAATAGATGATAAGGTAGATGATAAGGTAGATGTAAGACCAATGAAGAATAGATGATTGGTAGATGATTGGCAGATGTGAGGCTAATCTAGAATAGAGGATAAGGCAGATATGAAGCTAGATCAGAACAGAGAAATGCTATTTTAGGCGGGGGTGGTCCGCACCACGTGACACCATTTTTGAAGTGACACCACGATGAAAAAATGTAAAATGTAGTTTAAAACAATAGTATGTTGTGTTAAAATAATAAAAAATATTGGAGCTGGAAGGGGTGACACCCTGAGTCTATGCACCTGGTGACACCTGACCTAGCCACGCCCCTGACAGCAACTTCTCCTGTGAATAGCACAATAGACTACTCACACGCCGTGAGGTACTGGACATCGATGGAGTTGAAGGAGATATCCGGCGAGTAGCGCACGAGGGGGTTGAAGCAGATGGACAGCCAGACCATGGCCAGTAGGGAGCAGAGGTCAGAGATGGTCAGTCCCAGTAGACTGATGGTCACTGAGTCGTTCAGGCCCTGGGGACATAGTGGTGACATAGTGGTGACATAGTGGTGACATAGTGGTGACATAGTGGTGACATAGTGGTGACACGTTCAAAATTAGATTGTCAGACCGAGTAGACTGATGGTCACTGAGTCGCTCGGGCCCTGGGGACATAGTGGTGACATAGTGGTGACATAGTGGTGACATAGTGGTAACATAGTGGTGACATAATGGTGACATAGTGGTGACACGTTCAAAATTAGATGGTCAGTCCCAGTAGACTGATGGTCACTGAGTCGTTCAGGCCCTGGGGACACGGTCAGAGCTAGAGATTAGTAGTGGTGACATAGTGGTGACATAGTGGTGACATAGTGGTGACATAGTGGTGACACGTTCAAAATTAGAGTGTCAGACCGAGTAGACTGATGGTCACTGAGTCGCTCGGGCCCTGGGGACATAGTGGTGACATAGTGGTGACATAGTGGTGACATAGTGGTAACATAGTGGTGACATAATGGTGACATAGTGGTGACACGTTCAAAATTAGATGGTCAGTCCCAGTAGACTGATGGTCACTGAGTCGTTCAGGCCCTGGGGACACGGTCAACGTTACAGATTAGTTGGGTTATAGTGGTGACATAGTGGTGACATAGTGGTGACATAGTGGTGACATAGTGGTGACATAGTGGTGACATAGTGGTGACATAGTGGTGACATAGTGGTGACACGTTTAAAATTAGATGGTCAGACCCAGTAGACTGATGGTCACTGAGTCGTTCAGTCCCTAGTGACACGGTCAACAGTAAGAGATTAGTAGTGGTGACATAGTGGTGACATAGTGGTGACATAGTGGTGACATAGTGGTGACATAGTGGTGACATAGTGGTGACACGGTCAACAGTAAGAGATTAGTTGAGTTATAGTGGTGACATAGTGGTGACATAGTGGTGACATAGTGGTGACATAGTGGTGACATAGTGGTGACATAGTGGTGATATAGTGGTGACATAGTGGTGGCACGTTTAAAATTAGATGGTCAGACCCAGTAGACTGATGGTCACTGAGTCGTTCGGGCCCTGGTGACACGGTCAACATTAGAGATTAGTTGTGGTGACATAGTGGTGACATAGTGGTGACATAGTGGTGACACGTTCAAAATTAGATTGTCAGACCGAGTAGACTGATGGTCACTGAGTCGCTCAGTCCCTGGGGACATAGTGGTGACATAGTGGTGACATAGTGGTGACATAGTGGTGACATAGTGGTGACATAGTGGTGACATAGTGGTGACATAGTGGCGACATAGTGGTGACATAGTGGTGACACGTTCAAAATTAGATGGTCAGACCCAGTAGACTGATGGTCACTGAGTCGTTCAGGCCCTGGTGACACGGTCAGAGCTAGAGATTAGTAGTGGTGACATAGTGGTGACATAGTGGTGACATAGTGGTGACACGTTCAAAATTAGTGATTAGTTGGGTTTTATAGTGGTGACATAGTGGTGACATAGTGGTGACATAGTGGTGACACGTTTAAAATTAGAGTGTCAGACCCAGTAGACTGATGGTCACTGAGTCGCTCAGTCCCTGGGGACACGGTCAACATTAGAGATTAGTTGGGTTTTAGTGGTGACATAGTGGTGACATAGTGGTGACATAGTGGTGACATAGTGGTGACATAGTGGTGACATAGTGGTGACATAGTGGTGACATAGTGGTGACATAGTGGTGACACGGTCTACGCTAGAGATTAGTTGGCTTATAGTGGTGACATAGTGGTGACATAGTGGTGACATAGTGGTGACATAGTGGTGACATAGTGGTGACACTGTCAAAATTAGAGATTAGTTGGGTTATAGTGGTGACATAGTGGTGACATAGTGGTGACATAGTGGTGACATAGTGGTGACATAGTGGTGACATAGTGGTGACATGTTCAAAGCTAGAGATTAGTAGTGGTGACATAGTGGTGACACGTTCAATGCTAGAGATTAGTAGTGGTGACATAGTGGTGATACGTTCAAAGCTAGAGATTAGTAGTGGTGACATAGTGGTGACATATTGGTGATACGTTCAAAATTAGAGATTAGTTGGCTTATAGTGGTGACACATACATAGTTTATTAGCATAGTGGTGACACGTTCAAAGCGAGAGATTAGTAGGCCTATAATGGTGACACATAAAAAGTTAAATATTAGCATAGTGGTGACACGTTCAAAACTAGGGATTAATGTTTTATTGATACGCTCTAAAGCTAGGGATTAGTATGCGGGTAAATTGTTATGAAACACTTAAATCATGGTCATTAATTATTTAATTGGGTAATTTGACAAATTACGTTGTTGTTTAGTAGGAAACGAAATTCTGATTTATTTTCTTCAACACACAATTCCAATCATTTAAAAAAAAATAGTCTTGCATTATCAACTAAACGGCTTCCGAATAAAAACGTACCTGGGCATAAAATCATTGAATCTTCACCCACTTGAAGTACCTACGGGTGGTGGGGGGAGGGGGGTGACACAGCCATTGGTCATAAAAATATAAAACTTCTCCCCCCCCCCCCCCCCCAAAAAAAAAACCGTTCCCATTTAAGGTTTGAGCATGGAATGGAACGAATTTGGACTCGACATTAATCCTAGCCCTAGCTCTTACCCCTACATTCAGGTTCCTTCAACGTATAAACAGAACTTCTGGCAGCATCAACAAAAGTTACCAGCACCAACTGAATGAACTGACCTGCAACATAAATATGTAAATGTTGACCAGATTAGCCGCCGTTCCCAGAAGGCTGACGGCGCCTGCGCATGCGCAGATGAGGATAACCTGCAGTAGCTGGGCCGTTTCCTCGCTGATGATGTCGGTGTACAGGACCTCGGTCACAAAGTTGTCTATGACGTCATCTGCAGCAGACGGGAGCAGGAGAGTGACGGGTGGATCTGTTTCCGTCGTCAGTTGATCCGTACCAGCCGCCATTGCTACACCTAGGGACATTTTTTATTCAAGAGCTCAATATTCCATCTAGTTTTTTTTTAAATAGAGAAATCTTCAACGTTTCAAATGATAGGCCTGTTCAAGCATAATAATGTACCACATTTTATCTATGAAATGTTAAAACTTATGCACTGTGGAGAGGCTTACAAATCCTCTATTTGATTAATTTAAATGTTTCAAGTAAAATTATTATCAAACATTTATAATAATTAGCTTTTGTCGTTGCACTGAAAATCAGAAAATAAAACAAACTTCCTTTCTTTATAAAAAGCTTTGGTAAGAGATCTCTTACATATTTTCAGACCACTGTTTAGCCATTCGTTCTAAATCAGCGGTTCTTAACCTGGGTTCGATTGAACCCCAGAGGTTCGGTGAGTCAGTCTTTGACGTCAAGACACACAAAACTGTCTCATATTTGCCGTTGGATTTTGACAGTGTGGGCTATAAAACTAGCTGCCGCCAGTGTTTCTTTCAGACTTTTTTTTCCCGTGGGGCACTTGATATTTTCGGGGGCGGGGGGGGTGGACTACATTTTCCGGGGGGTGGGGGGACACACTGGTTAAAGTTTATGTTTTCTATATCAATTCCATTTCGTCAGCCGAGGCCCATCATAGTTCTAATACGACAGCGCGACAGCATGACATAGTAATAAAGTATGCCAAAGATACAGGTATTTGTATCTTGTTATGTCTATATCGCGGAACCCTTGACATCACAACCAGTGGCGTAGCCAGGATCGTCTCAAGGGGGGGGGGGTTTCCAATTTTTACCGGGGACAAACTTTCGATTTGCACCCCCACCCCCCTCAAACTTTCGATTTCCACCCCCCCCCCCCCGTCAAACTTTCGATTTCCACCCCCCCCCCCCCCGTCAAACTTTCGATTTCCACCCCCCCCTCAAACTCTTTCGATTTGCACCCCCCCCCCTGCCTACGCCACTGATCACAACACACATACGCCAAGAATCGTGTCAACGCCACCTATACAGGTGCGCGTTGATCGTGTATATGCGCGCTGTGACGAACATAATTTTTATTTCTATATCGTGGCCCAGTTGTCGTCCTGTGATTCTGTGATTGCCGTGCTGGTACGCCGTGTGATGCATTACTTAGTATTTTAATTTCTTCATACTAACTCTGTCCAGCAGAAAATAAAGGATTTCGACGAATATGTACAGTATTCATTTTATATGTATGTTGGAAATTGATGGGAATGAGCGTCATATCTGCATAATTTGCAATGCCTAGTTGAGCATTTCTAGTCTAGCACCAGCGATACTAAGCAGTATCACCCAAACATTTGAAAATTGACGAAAAAAATTGGCAAAAAAAACTATTACACATACACACATAATTTTTTTACCATAATAGTAATTAATAAGGAGCTATAAAACAGCACAGAAAAGAAATTTAACGTATGATGCAAACATTTTTTATAAATAATTTAACCAAAAATTTTTTACTAAGTAATTTGTGGCTGCGGTTTTCCAACATTTAGGCCAGGGGTCTCCAAACTACGGCCCGCGGGCCGCATGATTTTATCCGGCCCGCGACGATCTTTTTGTCCACTGAATAAATGTTTGTTGGAGGTGGCTGAGGAGCTTTGCACAGAAAATTCAAAACTATTTGAAATGTAGCTTTGTGTGCAAATACAATCACTCGCCGTGTTGCAGACATTGGTGAAAACATTGCGACTCAAATAGCAAAAAATTCAATGGAAGAGTCGCTGGACAGCTGTTCCACCTCTCTGTTTGTGTTCATTAGAGGTGTGGATGAAGACATGAACATAACACAAAAGCTGGCTTCCCTACATATAATGTATGACACTGTTACCAAAGAGGATATCTGACCATAGATAGTTCAGAGACAAACACAAAATAGCAAGATTACCATATTTCACATCAGTAAGATTTTTGCGAGAAAATTCTGAGCAGAGTAAGAAAATAAATAGGTGACTTCCTGATAGTAAAAGCAAGTCACAGCCGTTATTGTCTGATGAAGAGTGGGTATAGAAATTGGCCTCTGCTGCAGACATAACTAGTCATTTAATTTTTCTGAACCTAAAACGGCAAGAGAGTGAAATCTAGTTTCTGATCTATACACCCACCTAAAGGCCTTTAGATATACAAACTTGCCATGTTTTTTGTGCAAATACAGGCTAACAACTTGACACACTTTCAGCAGTGCAAGGTCTTTACGGCTGAAGCAACCACCGAGTTCCCCACGTCATTTAGATACGAGATCATCAAAGACCTCCAGCTGCAGTTTCAGAAGCGGTTTTCTGACTTGGATTCAAAGGCAGAAGAAGTGAGACTGTTTCAAAGCCCATTTGAAGCAAATGTGGCCAGTTGCAAAGATGAACTGCAGCTGGAGGTCATTGAATTGCAAGAAAATGACCTCCTTAGAGACACGTTCAAAGAAGGGCGGATGGGTTTTCGTACGTTTTTGCACAAGGAAGACTTTCCTAACATTTGCATCAAAGTACCTTTCAAATGTTCGAACAACATGCTGTGTGAACAAACATTTTCAAGAAGGAAATACGCGAAGTACAATTTGAGGGGGGGGTGGACACTTGAAATTTGTATATATTTCTATATAAATTATATTTCGTTGGGGGGGGGGCGGTGGTAGACATTCATCGGCGGGGGGGGGGGGGGGAGGGGCGCCACGACCCTGAAGAGATGCCTTAAAGAAACTCTGGCCCCCGAACTGATATTTGATAGTTAATGCGGCCCTCGGGCTGAAAAGTTTGGAGACCCCTGATTTAGGCCCTTCCTGCTGAATATACACTGGGAGATGCATAACAGGATAGCCCAGGGGTCGGCAACCTGCGGCTCGCGAGCCGTATGCGGCTCTTTTGATATCAAGATGCGGCTCCTTGAACAAATACTACTAATCTTAATAAAAAATTAAAATATTTGAAATTAAAAAAATGTTAGTGGCTCTTTAAAATCGGGGAAATTTTGAAAATTGTAACTTTTGGCTCTTCCGCTTCAAAAGTTTGCCGACCCCTGGGATAGCCTATCGCTGGAACTAGAAGATATCCATTGAAACAAATTTTGAAATTTTTAGTATTTTTCAAGGTCAGACCAAAAAAGTTTAACTTAGAAATTTGCTAAAACTTTATCTCTTATTAGAATTGTATGAATGTACTTATGACGATCGCCAGGAATGTTTATACCAAATTTTAAGTACTTTACTTATGGTTTCGGAAAATTGTTTACAAAAAAAATTCAAAATGTAATAAAATATTAACAAAATAATTTTTTGCAAATATGTTGCTATACATATACCCTGCAATTTATATACTGTATTATAGCATAAGAAATATTACTACTGCTGTGCAATTTTGATATATGTATGTCGAATAGTTTTTTTGTGTGAATATTTTTGTTTTCCTCCCTTAGTTTGGGTGATACTGCCCCCTTAAGCTGCATGGAGATGGAAAATATAAGAACATAATGCTCGTTGAATTTAAGGTGAAGCCGCGCATTTCTGAACTGGTGTCTGAAAGGCAACAACAGAAGTCACACTGATTGGCAGAAAATATTCATTATTTTGTTTTTGTGTGAAAATCATATTTTTTAAAGATTTTTTCTTTTTACACAGTGTTGATGAACGGTACATTTTGTTCACTAGTAAAATACACACCTATATTTTGAATTTGAAAAAAAAAATATTGTATTTTTCCTATTTAGAAGCGCTCCAAAAAGGTTAAGAATCACTGTTCTCAATGAGCACTACACAGTCTACGACTAAAAATATTAGCGGTAAAACCCGACTAGTAGCTTATCTCTAAAACAGTTATCCATCCCTTCTTGTTTAGCCGGTTAACTCCCCTTATTGAATTTAGTAATCTTTTTCATTAAATTTTATCGACTAGTTAATGTCTTGTTCTATTGTAAATTAGATATGTTTTATTGTAGTCGAATAAGAACGTATATGGGAAGTTAGAACGAAATGGCTGCATTAGAAGTGGGTCAACATTGAGTTACAAGACTTGCCACGAACCCACCAAACAAACAGACTTTGCGAACTAAATAAAACTTATAAGATGTCTTAAGAAATTCATAAGATGTCTTAAGAACTTCCAAAGGCTTACTATTGATCTTTATCTAGGATTTGATAAGCAACATCAACAATACCATCTACAATAAAACAATGTCTGTTAAGTTCACAAACTAACCGATAATTCTGTCCCAAATCACCGTTGTTTTGTAAACTTTATCAAGTCCCTGGTTCAAACACTTTCGTCAGCAGCAAGACTATACGTTTTGTCTTAAAGGGGAATTTTTTTTATATGTAACGAAAAAAAATCGTTGAAATCGAACTGCTAAAAATAGTCTGTATTTATACCAATTACACGGCATTGATAATTAGAAAGGTAGTACTTAATTGACCTCAGAATTTAGTTTACTACGCAATTAGTGTCAAATTGATTAATTTGTTGTAGACAAATTAAAATTTAGGCAATTAAATAATTTAAGTAAACTAATTGGCTGTGAAATTAAATTTTAGCCAATTAAAAATAAGTATGTGTTGATATTTTAGCGTGGTGTCGACGGTACAAAGAAGTTTTGTTTACATTCAGTTTAACAAGATAAATAATTACACCCAGTGCCGTGATTAATTAGCCTTTACTAATTAAATTTGTCATTAGTGTGTACTCAAACGTGATTCAATGTTGTTTGCATTTTCAAGCATTTATTGAACGCTAATCCGTATCACGTCAGTGAGCATCGGTGATGCATCAGTGAGCATTAATCTCTCTGCCAGTTTTAAAGGATCACTTTCTTGTCATACACCATTGTGTAGTCCAGATGATGAAACAATAATCCAAAAGCTGTGACTTTAAATTACAAAATTTAAGTTGACTTTATGAAATGTTAAATCTATTATGTTAGGATTTCAAAAATTCATTACTAAACATACTTCAGCAAGGGTTAGTAGTGAATAGTGTGACGAAGGTGTATTTTTCTTTGAATGATGTAGTGCATTTAAAAAGATTTTTTGTATATATTTTATTGTGATTTTATTGAAACACCCCAGACCCGCCCCAACACCAACACCTCAGTCATGCTAACATTCGACTCTTGCAGACACCCCAGCCCAGCCCTGCCAACACTAACACCATCACCCCAGCCCTGCCAACACCATCACCAACACCCTGCCATCACCATCACCAACACCTTGCCAACACCATCACCAACACCTTGCCAACACCATCACCAACACCTTGCCAACACCATCACCAACACCTTGCCAACACCATCACCAACACCTTGCCAACACCATCACCAACACCTTGCCAACACCATCACCAACACCTTGCCAACACCATCACCAACACCTTGCCAACACCAACACCTTGCCAACACCAACACCTTGCCAACACCATCACCAACACCTTGCGAACACCATCACCAACACCTTGCCAACACCAACACCTTGCCAACACCAACACCTTGCCAACACCATCGCCAACGCCTTGCCAACACCAACACCTTGCCAACACCATGACCAACACCTTGCCAACACCATCACCAACACCTTGCCAACACCATCACCAACACCTTGCCAACACCATCACCAACACCTTGCCAACACCATCACCAACACCTTGCCAACACCAACACCTTGCCAACACCATCACCAACACCATCACCAACACCTTGCCAACACCAACACCAACACCTTGCCAACACCATCACCAACACCATCACCAACATCTTGCCAACACCATCACCAACACCTTGCCAACACCTTGCCAACACCAACACCTTGCCAACACCACTACCATATCCCGAGGTCTACCAACACCATGTCTTGCAGACACCCGTGTCCAACTACTACCACATAACAGCTCTACTCCACCCTCTCTATCACAACTCAACTCTCCAGCCAACACACACATCCAACAGTTTTTGAAAGTCAATCAGCAACACAAGCTAACATTTACATGAATTTATTGTCTACACAAACTGTAAAACTGATCACAAAACTACAATATCACAACATTTTTAGCAATTACTGAGGCTAAACTAAAACCAGAGTATTTGGTCACAGTTGACATACGAGAAAGAAGGTCGCTAATTTACTGTACCAACAAATCATTTATAAATGGATATCACTGCTGTGTTCTAAGTTGAAAAAATATTTTTTACAAAAAAAAGTATATTTAAAATTAAAAATAAAATAGATATTTACATTATCTGGATTTCAGCTCGGTAAAATCTCAGTCTATAAAAACGTATAAGTACTCTTCAATACTATAAGACCATGAAAGAATTCAATGTTCTGTGTATGTATTAACTAAACACTTGATTTATTTAACTTGTCAATAAAGATTAAAATATATAACTGGCTTGTCGCTAGCAGTCAACTAACAATATTTTTAAGGTTGATTGGGGTGGTTATACCAACATGGAATGTGGTAATTTATTAAGTGTATTTTAAATTAAAGTAACAATAAAAAGCACATGTAAAAAAAAAAAATTAAATACATCAGCTGATTATATACAAACAAAATAAAAAATAAATGCATCAATGAAGAAATAAAAAGTATATCCTTCAAAACAATAATCAATTCAGTTTGTTATGTCTGAGGTACGCTGTCCAGTTTAAAAAGTAGAGATGGCTTCAAACAGATGGTGAAGCTCATCTCTAGCATGACTAGATGAAATATGTTGCCAGCAACATTTGCTTATCCACAACAATAAAATAAAATACTGGAGTTTTATTGTTTTAAAATAAACTTTTTAAATATCACCCAAATGAATATCACATATTATAATACTGTAAAAAGGAGATATGTAGACAATTGTTTCACATTGAACACAACATAATTGTATAAGGAAGAAAAAAGATGTTTTTTTTAAATTCAAAACACCATTAAAATATATTTATTTGAATTATAACTGCATCATTGCTACACACAACAATGATTAATAAAAAATTAAAAACCAATATACAATCATCATAAAATATTCTTTAACATAAAAATCGTAGATAGAATTTAACTATTTGTGGATCACTGATTTTTTTTTTAACTGAACTCGTTAGCTTTTTCATGTGCTTAAATAAGTTTATTTCAGTTGAAGCCGTAATAAATGATCTCTATAACATAGGAATGCCATTTCATATCAGGAATGAGGAGTGGGTTGATCGAAACAAAAATGCATTAAAACTAAATGCAAAGTGTTTTGAAACACAGGCAGGGCTGATTTAGCATTAGAAACTTTTGTCTTAATCCAAATAAGAATCCTAACATCAGCAGCCACTGGGTTAGGATTAGGGCCAAAATTTGGGGTTTAGGGCTAAAAGTAGAGACTTAAAATATTTTATTTTCCTCCATACTAAAGCTAGCATTAGCAACCACTGGGTTAGGATTAGGGTCAAAATTAGGTAATTAGGGCTAAAATGACCTAAAAATTTTTGTCTTCCTCCGCACAAGAACTAGCATCAGCGACGACTGGACTGGACTCTATCAGATCGTGGGTCACAACGACCTCAGCTCTGGCCGGGGAGGACTGGGGGGTCAGGTCCGAGTCCCTGGACGTGTCACACTCGGCCCTGGTGTCAGCCAAAAGTGGGTCAACGATGACGACCTTGTTGGAGTTAGCCTTGTTGACGTTGTTGCCTGTGGTCCTTTGTCTGGCCCTCTCCTGTAGCTTCTGGTTCAGATCTCGGATGCGATCCTCCATCTGTCAATAGAGTGTTGGTTTTAAATATGACACGGGATTTTAGTTCTAATTAAATATAGATTTTATGTGATGTGGTATATTGTGGTCTTTCAAATTTCATAACGGTTATATTTAAAATCATAGATGGAGGACAAGACATAAGCTGAATAAAATAAATAATTTTGTTCTAAGAGAGATTCAAGTCATGATTTAAGCAGTTCCTCCACAATATATAAGAAAGTATAAAGTTAAAATTTTCATTACCCACTGAAAACTCACAGAAAATGATTTAGGAGATTGAAATGGTGAGTCACTAATTCTCATAAAACAGTGAGTCACTAATTCTCATGAAACAGTGAGTCACTAATTCTCATGAAACAGTGAGTCACTAATTCTCATAAAACAGTGAGTCACTAATTCTCATGAAACAGTGAGTCACTAATTCTCATGAAACAGTGAGTCACCAATTCTCATGAAACAGTGAGTCACTAATTCTTATGAAACAGAGTCACTAATTCTCATGAAACAGAGAGTCACTAATTCTCATAAAACAGTGAGTCACTAATTCTCATGAAACATTGAGTCACTAATTCTTATGAAACAGAGTCACTAATTCTCATGAAACAGAGAGTCACTAATACTCATAAAACTGTGAGTCACTAATTCTCATGAAACATTGAGTCACTAATTCTTATGAAACAGAGTCACTAATTCTCATAAAACAGAAAGTCACTAATTCTCATGAAACAGTGAGTCACTAATTCTCATAAAACAGTGAGTCACTAATTCTTATGAAACAGAGTCACTAATTCTCATGAAACAGAGTCACTAATTCTCATGAAACAGAGAGTAACTAATTCTCATAAAACAGTGAGTCACTAATTCTCATGAAACATTGAGTCACTAATTCTTATGAAACAGAGTCACTAATTCTCATAAACAGAGAGTCACTAATTCTCATGAAACAGTGAGTCACTAATTCTCATAAAACAGTGAGTCACTAATTCTTATGAAACAGAGTCACTAATTCTCATGAAACAGAGAGTCACTAATTCTCATAAAACAGTGAGTCATTAATTCTCATGAAACATTGAGTCACTAATTCTTATGAAACAGAGTCACTAATTCTCATAAAACAGTGAGTCACTAATTCTCATGAAACAGTGAGTCACTAATTGTCATAAAACAGTGAGTCACTAATTCTCATAAAACAGTGAGTCACTAATTCTCATAAAACAGTGAGTCTCTAATTCTCATAAAACAGTAAGTCACTAATTCTTATGAAACAGTGAGTCACTAATTCTCATGAAACAGTGAGTCACTAATTCTCTTGAAACAGTAAGTCACTAATTCTCATGAAACAGAGAGTTACAAAATCCAACTGAAACATCAAGCCTCACCTCAGCAATCTGTTTCTTCAGGTGCTCATTCTCCCCCAGCAGCTTCTGGTGACGCTCCTCCTCCTCCCTGCTGACCAGTGAGTCAGTCAGACTCTTGACCTCTTGACCATCTCGCTGGGGGTGCTGGATTATTTCCTTCAGCTAGAAATTTTTTAAAAATGTGTATTAGTGCTATATTAGAGTCATGTAAAAAATGTTTCAATGGAGGGTGTGGCCAGGCTATATGACACCTGAGTATTTCAATGGAGGATGTGGCCAAAGTATATGACACCTGAGTATTTCAGTGGAGGGTGTGGCCACGCTACATGACACCTGAGTGTTTCAATGGAGGGTGTGGCTAAGGTATATGACACCTGAGTGTTTCAATGGAGGGTGTGGCCAGGCTATATGACACCTGAGTGTTTCAATGGAGGTTGTGGCTAAGGTATATGACACCTGAGTGTTTCAATGGAGGGTGTGGCCACGCTACATGGCAACTGTGTTTACCTTGGGAACAAAGATGAGTCCCATGGACAGAAAACTGCAGAGGATTATGGCCAGGGACACAAAAGCAAATGTGGCGTCTTCCTGGTTGCCAATGATGAGAGAAATCGGAGCCGTGATGACGCACAAAACCTGAGGTTGTAAAAAACAAAATTACATTTAAACCTGGGGTCTTTCAATAAAATAAAAAAAATAATATATACAAAAAAAATATTTTTATAAGCAATACAAGATTCAAAGAAACATTTACTTTCGTCACTCAGTTTGCTACTAATTTAATTTGATATGGAACAAATTACAGCCCTATTGACACAAACCTAAGGTTATAAAAAACAAAAGTACGAAACAATTTTTTTTTTTAAAATAAATATTGAGACATTCTTGTAAACAATGATTGAGCCACAAGTGATTTTCCACATGTTTTTTTCGTCTGAACTTAGTTTTCAATTGACTTTTATTTCCTACCACTGCTAAGATAAGCCACTTTTTGAAAACACTAAACTACATAAAACTACTTTGACGATAGTAAATTCTAAACAAGTTGACCCCTGACCTTTGGATACTCACCACCACATTGTAGATGCTCATGCCCACAAACCTGGAGTCATTGACCTGCTTCAGCTTCACACTGCGGGTCTCATATGCCAGGAAAATGCCAAAAATGAGCAGGATCCCTTTGTATCCAAACAGAACACCTGGCAGAGAGTGTCAGTTAAGTTATAGAACTTTTTGCATTATAGAACTTTCCAGGTGTGTAGCTGATATAGGTGAGTCGAGGTTCCATCAATACTTAAACTAAGCTCAGTCCTGGTCATAATTACTTTAATTATGTGACTTCCAGATTCAAACTTGCAACAAACGGCAAGATTTTTTTGTTTTTATTAACGTTGTACTGCTTCAAATAATTGAGCAATGTCAAGTGCAAGCAGTATTGAGAACATTTTAAAAGTTCTTTAATGGATGTGCTGTAAAGTTTACTTGGATATAAATATGGCGGTCATGATATTTTGGAAATAAACACTTTGTACATGCAGTATTATTTGCTACACATAAGGCTTACATAATTAGTAAAATTGTTGAAAAAAATTCATCAAAGTAAAATCAGTAAAATTAAAGCATACAATAGAAATCAAACTTTTTTAAATTAGTAAAATATAGATCATATTTTTAAAGCAAGAAACATGATCTTTATCAAGCAACACAGTCTGATAGTAATACAATATAAAGACTGAGTCAGTGCTAGATATTAACTGATCAACAAATCACAACGCAGGAGCAAATGTACAATGACCAACTAAACAGAGTGAGCTGAAGGTATAAAATGACCAACTTACCCAACCAAATGTTCAGGTTTTCAGAGTGACAGTGTTCAAGCTGGGGTCGGAGTTCAATGTCCTCCTCAGAGTTGACGGGTTGAATTCTGGCAAACGTTTCCAGCCTTCGCTGCAGGGGGTCCAAGACTTGCCAGGCTGTCAGCACACCCACATCCAGCAGAACCAAAATTGCCAGGACGGTAAACAGCTCCCAAATCTGGACACCCTGAGTACAAAAAAAAATTGTATTCAAAAATTATAATTTTAAGCTGTATTTTTTAAAAATCTGGGGCTTTCAAGTTCATGTGTAAACAGAAAATATCTTGTGTAAAACAAAAAAATTACCTAAACTTGAATTTTTAGTAACAGTTTCTATATAAGAACAGTCTACATGTCTTGCTTAAAATTATCTCTATTTAAACATGAATTTTAATAAAACAGAATAAATTGTTTAAATTAATACAATTTCCTAGTATTTACAGAACATCTTCTAAGTTATAAAATTAATTAATTAAAAAGTTTAACCTTACCAAACGATCAAAGTTAACAAAAGAAATCACATCCAAGACTTACTGTCCTCTCTTTTTTGCGAGTTGTGGTCATCTGATGGACAGTCCAAATTTTGGAAAACATGGATCCATAGCTGAGTGTGAACCCAATAGACAACAACCAGGCCCGCACCTTAAAAAGACGGACAAATGCTGACAAAGTGAGCAAGGAAAACCCCTCAGCTACAAAAAGAGTTACATTGCATTGCAAACGGCTACTACCTTAACCGTAACCAAATATTCAAGTATGTATCAAATCCCAGGGTCCACCCTGCTCTGAATGTTACCTCCTCTCACAGAAAGTGAAGGTCGAAAGGTATATTCCTAACCACATAATCTTTTAAATACCAAGGTAAAAAAAAAACCCAGATAAACCCTCATTCTGCCCTAAGTACAGTCAAGTACTCAACTTAAAGTTAGATGTTATTTATCAATACATTAATCAATGGGACAGCGTGGCTTAGCAGTAGAGAGCTAGACTGCTAACCCGAGAGCCTCGAGTTCGAATCCATTTTCAAGTCAGTAGAACGCCTCTGAGTCCACCAAGCTCTGATGGGTACCTAACTCAGGTTAGGGAAAGCAAAGGTGGCTGTGCATAGTGCTAATCACATTATCCCTTCATATGCTGAGCTCTCTGAAACAGATGAACTCTACACCATCTGCCCCATGTGTGTTTGGCACGAACAGGAAAAGATGATGAACCAATACAGCTAAACATAAACAACTGTAGTGAAAACAAAAATTCCTGTTTTGCCCTTGCATCAAGGAACTAACCTGGCACACAACAGGGTAGGTGTGGGCAGGTACAAACTTGCCATCCAGACCAAGTAAAATGATACAACCCAGGCAGATCATGCACCCAACAACTGTTAGGTTGTTTATTGCAGGCTGGGAGAACGCCACACACCTACACACAAAGTTCTCAGTCAAGTTCAAAATAATCAAGGATACCACCATACATATTATATATATATATATATATATATATATATATATATATATATATATATATATATATATATATATATATATATATACATTTTACAATTAAATTTAAATTTACCTTTAATTTAATAAATTAAAAAGACAGATTACACTGAATAGATTAGCTAAGATAATTATCATCCACATTAATTTAATTAAATGAGTAACCAAAGCTGAAGATGTAAAAGATGGAACCTACTGCCTGTTCCTGTTGGTGTGATTAAATATCAGGCACAAGATTCCTGCCAGGATGCCTACACCAGCCAAACCACACATAGAGAAGTACAGGGTATGGGAGACTACTCTCAAATCATCCAGTACTTGGGTGTGGTCAGGTGGGGGGCGGCCACCTAAAAAAATTGTGTTTAGTAAACCAGTACATATATAAAAAATACATCTGCTTTCAATCAATTTTCAAATGTGTGATAACACTCTTGTTTTTAAAGACATAATCTTATAATCCGAATTTTTGCTATTATTTTGCATTTTCAATTTACAGACTTTTGTCAATATTTTTAAAAAAAATTGCCATATTGAGGGGGCAAATAAGCCAAGCTGTAACAATATTTGGGGGGAGTGGCTATTTGTGGTGTTGAGTGAAGATCAGGAGGAGGGGAGATAAAAATAGTTTTAAAATAATTGAACCCTTATTTCTTTGTTCTTAAATGTAATGATGAAAGAGTTTTTCTCCAACACAATTAATTATACAATGTCAACTTATCATTGGTCATTAAGGCCTTTGACTCTGACCCTTACTAACTATTTGAATGGCGATTACTTTGAGTAACTATAATCTACAAAACTACAGAGATGAGCAACTATAAATACCTAGCCATTTTTCTTTTCTGTACCACGTAAGGTTGTCAGCCACAGCATCGTACACTCCAAGTTTGACATAGGACCCATCTGAAACAAGAAACATATACATCATTTACTCCCAGTTTGACATAGGACCCATCTGAAACAAGAAACACATACATCGTACACTCCAAGTTTAACATAGGACCCATCTGAAACAAGAAACATATACATCATTTACTCCCAGTTTGACATAGGACCCATCTGAAACAAGAAACACATACATCGTACACTCCAAGTTTGACATAGGACCCATCTGAAACAAGAAACATATACATCATTTACTCCCAGTTTGACATAGGACCCATCTGAAACAAGAAACACATACATCGTACACTCCAAGTTTGACATAGGACCCATCTGAAACAAGAAACATATACATCATTTACTCCCAGTTTGACATAGGACCCATCTGAAACAAAAAACACATACATCGTACACTCCCAATTTGAGACACAAACAACTTGAAACAACACAAACATTGTCTTTTTTCTTTTAAAAAATTTTTTTTGTCTCATATTAAGTTTTAGAATACATAGAATTAACATTTGAATGAGTTGCCATTTCCTTTAAGAATTTTCTTTAGCACGAGTTGCTACAATGACTAAAATAGTGGGATACAATGACTAAAATAGTGGGCTACAATGACTAAAATAGTGTGATAAACTCACTGATAAACTGCTCTATTTGTGTCCAGGCTATTCTGTCCCCTTTAGCAGAGAAGGCCACATTGCCAGAGATCCCTAGGAACTTGGTTGAGTTCATGGCGTTGTAGATAGCATTTGTTATATCTTCATTGTAGTAGTCAAAATCTTCAAGCTTCATTCCCCTTTCTGCAAGCCTTTAAATTAAATTTTACACGTTACTTGTAACTATTGAAATGTTTTAATACACATAAACATAATAAATATAATAAACATAGTAATAATACACATAATAAAAAATAAATAAATTCCATATCATTACTTCAACAAGGGAAAATATTACAACTATATTATGTTAAAATAACACACTTTTATATATGGAAAACACAGAGTTACAAAATTTAACAATTTTGAAAAACCTATGAAATTCTTCTTAAGTCTACATTTTTTAAATATATAACTTATAATATTTTCACAATATCTCTATAATTATAGTCAACTATAGATAACGTAAATTCTAAAATCTCTAATAAAAACCATTACTGCGTGGCCGTCTTGTTAAAGGCATGCGCCACTGCCCATACAGCATCGTAAGCCAGGGGGGCCTCGGGGTACCCAGTGATAAGACTGGTGTCTGTTGTGTTGAGGATCTTGTTCAATCTCTCTGTAAACTGTTGCGCAGTCTAAAGCCATGAATAATTTGTCAGATTAAACTAATGGCAAAACAGTTAAAACTTACTTTAATTAACTTTTGTCACAGGTAATAACCCCTTTGGTTACCAACATCATCATCTATAGGATACATTCCACATCCATTTTAAAAATTACCAACCCCATATGTTTCAAAAGTAATCTTATCTTGAAGAATATTTCAAATATCATTTTCAACTGTGAGTTTAGCCAGAACTACCATCCCCATGAGTTTAACCCAAACATACCATCCCCATGAGTTTAACCAAACATACCATCCCATCAGTTTAACCAAACATACCATTGCCATGAGTTTAACCAAACATACCATTGACATGAGTTTAACTAAACATACCATCCCCATAAGTTTAACCAAACATACCATCTCCATGAGTTCAACCAAACATACCATCCCCATCAGTTTAACCAAACATACCATCCCCATGAGTTCAACCAAACATACCATCCCCATGAGTTCAACCAAACATACCATCACCTTGAGTTCAACCAAACATACCATCCCCATGTGTTTAACCAAACATACCATCCCCATGTTTTAATCCAGACCTACCATCCCCATGAGTTTAACCAAACATACCATCCCCATGTTTTAAACCAGACCTACCATCCCCACATCCGTCATGGTGGGCTCCTGATGAATCATCACAGCCTCAGTGGTGAAGTGGCCCTCAAGAGCTTCCTCCAGCTGCTCTACAGTACAGTTGTGCCTGTCATCCTTGACCTTGTACCAGTTGTCTGGGTACCACCCAATTATAAACCACACATACTTCTTTCCATACAGCTTCTCTTTGTATGCCTTCAAGAAAGATTATTTTGAAGAGTTCAGAGATAATTGTTAGAAATAATTTTAATTTAGTTCTTTTTTTTTAAAGTATTTATGTAACAATTTATTTTTTGCGAAAAGTGTACTTAAATGAAGGGTAAAATTATTTAACATTTTAAAATAGAATCCTGTTTTTATGCAAGTGACTTAATAATTTCTAGAAAAATACCTGACAAAATACTCGTCTTGCCATATCTTCATAAAAAACACCTACAATGATGCGAGCATCTTGGCGCTGTCAATAAGCATAGAAAAAATTATTTAAACACCCAAACATATTATATGCTATACACTAACCAAGCAGTGAAGAAATTTAAAAATTAATTAAAAGTATTTTTTTAATTAGACTTAATTATGATCACCTTTAGGTTTCTGACAGCATTAGTTGGATCAGTGAGGAAGCTCTGCCTTACAGCAATGTCAATGCCAGCACTTTTCACTTTCTCTTCCAGGTCTTCTATAGTCTGTGTCGGAATTGAGAAGAATGTTTACATAAATCCATTTAAAAAAACATTAAAATTGTTTATTAATACAAACTGGTCAAAATATTTTTATTTTATTTTGATACAACTATAACTTTAAAAATGTATACAGATTTGAATGGTTTAAAATAATGGGGTGGGTTAGACTCCAAAAAAAATAATTTCTAAAATGAAAAACAAAAAAAAAACAAAAAATAATTATTTTAAGATGAAAACTGTTAAATAAACAATACAAGATTGAAAACTTACAGAAGTAAAGAGTTCTTGTGTTTCCTGTATAGTGGATATCCTCTTCCAACCAAACTGTTTAAAAACTTTAACCCTGATTGGGTTATGAAGAGTGGCGGATGGATGTGTGCGGAAGAAAGTGGGGAACCTTTCTCTGTTTGAGAGAGCTGGTGAGCTACCACCATATGACAGCTGACAAGAACAAAAGAAAAATTTGAATGTTTTGTAAACAAAATCTTTAACACCAAATGTTTGACTGCAGTAATGTTGTAGTCTGAGTGTTCACTTTTAAACTAATTTTTTGTTGAGCTAGCATGCAATGTAATAATATTGTTTTAATGACAACAAGTTAGATAACATCTGCGACAGCTGAAATGCTATTTGTTACGATCGATCTTCCATTCAACTCCATACACTAAAATAGGTCCTTTTCAATCCTTTATTTTGTCCTTTTCACACCATTACACCACAAGCTCTCGACCCTAGCTGCTACCAACCAGCAGCTTACAATTGTTCACTCCAGCTTTTATACCCACACTCGACCTTGGAATAACAATACATTAACACCCCCCGGGTAAACTTAACTTACACATGCCTCTCCCTTATGTTCTAGACTATTCTCACCTATTCTAATCTAACCTACAACAAACCAGTAACACTATTGACTTGACAAAGTTGATGTTATGTTTTGTTCTCTTGCAAGTTATCTCAGTGAAACTGAGAATGCTTATAGTATCATAGTTCTCCAGAAAACAAACCAATCAAGATAGTACTTGTAAAAATGTTCATAAGGTGCATTGAACTTATTATTGTTCATTCATATCTTTATCCTAACCTGGATTTGAACTCAAGACAATCAAGTCTAGCTCTCTATCACTTGGCCAATCCATCCCATTTAATAATGATACAGACAGAAAAAATACCCTGATCCAACAGTGTATAGCACTACCAGCACTTGTACAAGATTTACTAGAGACTCACCACAACCAACTTCCACATCTTAGCTGCTTGAGCAACAAAAGTAGAGACAATGCTGCAGCCAGTCAGTACCAAAAGCTTTGTTGGCTTGTCATACAATAGCTTGTACAGGACTTTAGTTCCTAGGCCTGGCTTGCACTTCACATAACAGAATGTGATAATTAAAGTATAATTTATAAATTCATGTAACGCCAAAAACATAAAGGCAGGCCTACTTTAAAAGATTAGGTTTAGTTCAAATACCCCAAAATACAGTGAATTTTATATGGTGTTTAAATTTAAGCTAATAATAAAGCCTATCCATCTTAACGTCTTCTATATTCTCTCTAATATAGACACATAAGCCTACACTCTAGACATTCTAAGGGCTATTTAATTACGGACCAAACTTTAACAAGATGGCAGGTAAACAACAGTAGCACGTAAAGATAAGTATTACCTGACTATCATCTGATTGCATCTCTAGTTTGTATTCTGGTAAAATGTCTGTTCGATTGTTGACGTCATCCAACGCCATCTTGACGGCTGGCAGACAGCCTACTCCCCCAGCCCAGCTTCCAGACATTGGAAAAATACCCCCTATAGTAAGTGTCTTCTGTTTATACAGTGTCTGTCCATCTCCAGAAGATGGCAGCAACAGGATCAAGAGGAGGCTGATTTTCATGATGAACATCATAAGTTGTTTGTTTATTTCTAATGCATAGCTGCTTAGATTTGGAATTCAATCATGGGCTTGTCTGCTAAACAATCAAGATATTTCAGTCTTGTGTATTGAGTTCCAATGCCACTAGTTATTTAGTAGCTATCATTTCAGTTAAGTTACTACTTTACTGAACTGTAGTATAGTACATATTTGACACCTGTAGTCATTCTGATGCTTGTTTCCCAGCCTCAACTGATTAAAAATTAATAAATAGTATCATTCATAAATGATAATTTAAAATGAGGAAATAAAAGTTTTAACTGAAGGCTGTTGGAGACTATTACTATTAGTAGTGTCCTAATAATAACAATATGTAGCCTAATAATAATAAATAGAGTAAGTTAAGTGAAAGTGACAATTGTTAGTAGTAGTAGAGTACTACTAGATCTACTACATACTACTACTACATAGGATAATAATAGTATCAACTGAAGTATAGGCCTAATCATAATTAGTAGTCCTACTGTAGTAGTAGTTAACTTAGTAGATTAGATTAACATAATATTTTCATAATAAAATTTAATTGTGGCAACTTCAACTTGTTACTTGACACTTGGACTCATTCGTATTTTAGTCGTAATTTTAGAAAATGTAGTAGGCAGTAGGCCTATTCCGTAGGCTTAACTATTATTAACTAAGTTAAATAAATTAAATTGAGCCTTAAGCATCACATTTATTCCATATTACCAGTTTTACTTTTAGGATACAGGTCATTCAAACAAAAAGTAATTCAGATCTTTGAATACTAGATCTAGATCTAGATCTACTTCGTAAAAAAGAACAATGGACATAATTTATTATTATAAATTCTTCGTTTCGTTTCTTTCTCTATCTCTAATGAAAACAATGAGAGATAAGGAAACAAAGCATTTTGTTTGCAAAGTCACAAATCATTAAGTGGAAAGAAACCTTAAAAAAAAAATAAAGTGTGTAAATCTAATATTCATTGGATTTTTTTTGCAATATTAAAATAAAATGGAACTTTTATTTATTTACAATGCTCCTTAAGAGTAAGCAGTAAGACTTCTGCTTAAGCTTGAAAATGAAAATTTGATGATTTTAAAAAATCCCACCACGGTGAAAAGCATTAGATCTAGAAATAAAATGTAGGTGTAGTTTGATCACAAGATAATTATCTTAATAGTAAACGCCAATTCTAAATATTATATAGGGCCTATATTAAATATTTCGAATATAAAAAAATATAAAATATTAGTTGATTTTAATAATAAAGGAATGTTTTTGATGAAACTAACTAAGTTATAGTTTTTTATTTATCAATAGGGGACTTCACTCTGATTATATTGTAAAGCAAATAGTCTAGCCATTGAAAACAGAAGACCGACATACAAGTGTAAAATAAACTTAACAGGTTGAATGTATTACATTTTAATTCTAGATCTAATAAATGACTGTCTATCTGCAATCCCACATTAATAGATTAATAGTAATACTCTACTCTTGGCACTAACATAGATACAGCAAATTAATTGAAATTAATTAGTTACCCCCCCCCCACCAATACAATACTTAATAGATACTTAGGCTATTACTTACAATACCAATAAAAGTACTATAATCAATAATAATCATGAGGGTAATCTATCGTTTTAGGTACGTAAAATCGCCCGCGACTAGTAGGCCTAATGTGAAAAACAGGTGACTCCTTAAATTTTAATAATTATTTCACATTTTCAGGAGGATTTATGTTTTGGAAAATACAAAAATGGGTAATCTATCGTTTTGGGTACATAAAATCGCCCGCGGCTATTAATGTACGAAAACGTTACCTCATTGTCAAGGCTTTAATAGAATTAATGTCATATGTTTGTGTCAAATATTATAGATAAATGAATAATAAACCTAAATCAATTGCTAAATATATCGATATAGGCCAGAAATTAACTTTAAACAGCAGTGTCTGAGAGCAAGAAATGCTATATAAACAGCAGCCATTTGTAAAATAGAGTGGCTTCCGCCTGAATCTCGCGCTATAAGCTTATAAAAATAAAACTTAAACAAGATGGCTGCTATAGTAAATGAGCATGGTTGCATCTGTTGGAAACATCGTTAGTCTTCATTTATTACGGAAAAATTTTAATTCAATTGTTTAAAAACAGGTACATAAATAAAACAAGGAAACATTTTTGTATTTTAAAAAACATAAATCCTCCTCAAAATGTGAAATAATTATTAAAATTTAAGGAGTCACCTGTTTTTCACATTACAAGTCGCGGGCGATTTTACGTACCTAAAACGATAGATTACCCAAAATGAAAATGTTTCCTTGTTTCATGTACCTGTTTTTAAACAATTGAATTAAAACTTTTCAGTAATAAATGAAGACTAAGATTAGCAATGTTTCCAACAGATGCAACCATGCTCATTTACTATAGCAGCCATCTTGTTTATTTTTTTTATTGTAAACTTATAGTGCAAGATTCAGGGGAAGCCACTCTAACTTACAGATGGCCGCTTTTTATATACCAAATCCTGCTCGCAAACACTTCTGTTTAAAGTTAATTTCTGGCCTATATTGATATATTTAGCCATTGATTTAGGTTTATTATTCAGTTATCTATAGGCCTAATATTTGAGACTAATATATCACAGTATACTTACAGAATATTTTCCACGCTCTACAGTGAGATTACCTCTTGTACTAGAGATCACCATTTTTAATATCTATATTAATGTTAAATATGATTTTAACTTGATGGTCATATAATATTCAGGTAATAAATTAACTTGGAAGGAAAAGCTGTGACAGATTGTCAAGAAATGCTAGAAATTACTTGTAATGATCGTCTCGGCAAGAAAGTGCGGGTGAAGTGCAAGTATCCTTTTTGGTAACTTTAAAACAAAAAGTTACAGAACAAATATCAATAGCCCTGTTTTAAAATTTGTTGCAAAAGATGCTCCACAAGATTTACTACAGATAGAATGATACATCATTTAAAGCTGTTTATCTTCAGGAAACTACATTTTTTGCTGTTTATTGCATTTTCCTTAACATTATTAAGTGAAGATGACACCATAGGAGACTTGAAGAAGTTGATAGCTGCACAAACTGGCACCAGAGCTGACAAAATAGTATTAAAGAAATGGTGTGTTCCTCTTTCATTTATATGATAACAATGACAATGTTTGATAGTATGCAAACAATGTTGTTCTGGTTTGTAAACAGAGGTGGGCTACTCAAGAGCTACATCACTACGTAATATGAGCAGTTATTTTTATTCTATACCTCCCAAATAACACATTCTAAATAAATTATTTTTATTTTAGTAGAAAAATATTAAAGCAATTATCTAATTTTACAAGGTAAATTTAATGTTTTTTTACAGACCCTGATTTATATAGAGTAGCATTCAGGTATTTGGTTGTGATCCATTCTTTATTCAGCTTAGTGTCTATTTTTTATGCTAAATGATTGTTTTGTGTTTCAGGTACACAATATTCAAAGACCACGTTACTCTGGGAGATTGTATCCTTTTGTAAGAAAACTGCAGTAGGCTGCATTGTGTAGTGGCAGGTGCTAACCATTAGTTTTAAACATAGTTTAGCATCTTCAACAATTGTTGATTCCCTAGCTCTAACTGAATGACAAGTGTTATAATCAGTTTGAATCTAATATCCTGTACTGGGTACCTTGCCAGAAGAAAGGGAAGAGAACTTCCCATACAGGTCTAAGCTTTAGCAGTAAAATGTTTGACTTAAAGAGACCCAAAGTTTTTTTTAGTCGTGGATCATCCATGTAGCCTTGGTTTTTAAGTTAGAAATATTCATTTTACTACTATTACAAGAGAGATTGATTTTAAAAATTGCCAGCTTTATTTGTAGTTATGGACCCTAGATTTTTTTTATAAATCTTAACAATTTAATTCAGATGAAATTCATGATGGAATGAATTTGGAGCTCTACTACCAATAACCATGTATGCCTCGTCACCTCCCACACTGTACATTATCAATTATCATTTCATCAAAAACTGAATAATTTTCCTGGGATTGGATGCTTTTGTGGTTCATTTGATTTTACTTTCGTGTAGAACCTAGTTATCAGTTAACAAAATTTTTAAAGTAACAGAAAGGACAGAGAGAAATTGTTTTCTTTTTTTTTAACTGGGTTAACTGGTTTAGTTTACATTATTTTAATAAAAGATAAACATGAAATGCTTAAAATGTTGTTGTATTCAGCTATTACAAATGTGTAAAGTGTCCACCTTGTAAATAAAATCTTGCTATACTGCATTTGTGTTATATCTTATAATTAGGTTGTATTGGTGTGTGTGATGGGGGGGGGGGGGGGGGGATTAAATGCAATTAATGCAAGAACTTGAATACTGTTAGCTCTATGTTACTATATAATTTAATTGATTTGTATGACAGTGAATTATTATTTTATGCTGGAAGTTATAAAGGAAAGTTTAATTCAATGCCCTTGTACTGTGTAAAATTTGGGATTGGCCCGTAGTGGCGAAACTTAACAAACATTGGAAACTTGAGACAGATATCTGACATGACTGCACATAATGTTGGAAACGATAACATCTTAGCACCGTGAGGATTTACAACACTCCGCACCACGGTGTTAGCAGGCATAGGTTGACAAAAAATACTTCGAGCACATAAATATGGTTGTTAATTGATCTTCCTATTGGTTTGAATTCTCGGTAGAATTCTGTGTGCTAACAAAGTTAAGCGCTAATTTCTATTGTCAGTATTTATCAGAATGTTTGTCTTGTTATTGTGAGTCTGCTACTGCTAAAGTTTCTGAAGTAAATACGCTTATTCTATGCTATGTCAAGTCTCCTTTTGAGCATTACTAAGTAGCCTAAAAACTACGATTTATTTCATGCTTTACCAGAGATATTTTAGCACTTTCTTCTTGTCAGTGGTGAATTGTTTTGACCCATGTTTTAAATGTATCTGTAAACTATCTTGAATATAATTACTCACTTTCTCGAATATTCTTATTTAACTCTACGGGGGATGGCAACTCGGGATATAGACATGATTTTTAATCCTTTTAAATTACTTCAAGTTTTTTAAATAAAATATAATCTCGTAGAAAAAAAAGAATTGCGCACTAAGTGAACGCCAAAAAAATCTGTGTATAATAGTGCGGAATATTATTAGTACTTAATAAATTCACATGAGTTTGTTTAGAAATCGGAAATAGCGAAAATTACTACTTCCGGTCAACGGAAATTACTCAAAATTTGACAAAAGGCAAATAATTAGATCTTTTATTTACATGTGAAGTTTCATTTATCTATCTGAAACAGTACTCAAGTTATAGGATATTGAAAATGAAATAAGTGCCACTTCCGGTTACCGGAAATCGCTGAAAAGTTGATACAGAACTACAAATTTGATATAATACTTATATATGAAATTTCATCAACCTAACTGTAAAGGTAATCAAGTTATCGTGTTCACAGACACAGAGACGTACGGACAATATTGCAAAACTATGTTTTTCCGACTCAGGGAGGTGTAAAAAGTCGAGATTTGCAAATATCACGATTTTTTTTCTGCACGATTACAATACTTTCTCTATACTCTGTATACGAGAAAGTAAAAAAGACAAATAATCATATAATCTTTTGCACTGCAAGTGAATGTGATAGTTATCTTTAAAAGTTTTCAATTTCAAGAAACAATGATTCAAATACTCAAAATTCTAGTAGATTTAAACATTTTTTTACAAACTCATAATCTTCTTCAACACTGTATCTAGGACCGACAGCGTTAAGATTTGTTTCTTAAATTCTTGTGTTTCCCCCCTTGAGGTCCGCACTTTAATATTTCAAATTTAAACATGCTTCGTTTTTAAAAGTCAAATGTATTTTTTAAATTTTAAAATTATTTTAAAAAGAAAAATAACCGCAAAATGTTTTGCACTGCAAGTGAATGTAATAGATCTAGTTATTTTTGTAATTTTAAAGAAACAACGATTCAGTGTTCACAATATTTTAGTAGATTTAAACATTATTTCACAAAGAAATTAATCTTCATCATTACAACTAGTATAGACAGCGTTAAGATTTGTTTGTTATATTATGTCCTCTGTGAGGTCCGCGCTTTATGCATTAGCTAAGACTGCTCAACCCAAGAACTTCTAGGCCAGTTTCTCTACACGAAGTCAACGCGTTGTGGTGTACGGTCTACTCGATAAAGCCTCGTTCAAATTACAATGTCAGCTTAGAATGTGGTATACATTTTTTTTGTATCTAGGTTTTGGGCTACACGATGTTGTATCTAGATTGTGGTCTTCACGATGTTGTACCTAGGTTTTCGGTCTACACGTTGTTGTACCTAGATTGTGGTCTACACGATGTTGTACCTAGGTTTTCGGTCTACACGATATTTTACATAGGTTTTGGTCTACACGATGTTGTATCTAGATTGTGGTCTACACGATGTTGTACCTAGGTTTTCGGTCTACACGTTGTTGTACCTAGATTGTGGTCTACACGATGTTGTACCTAGGTTTTGGTCTACACGTTGTTGTACCTAGATTGTGGTCTACACGATGTTGTACCTAGGTTTTCGGTCTACACGTTGTTGTACCTAGATTGTGGTCTACACGATGTTGTACCTAGGTTTTGGTCTACACGTTGTTGTACCTAGATTGTGGTCTACACGATGTTGTACCTAGTTTTTCGGTCTACACGTTGTTGTACATAGATTGTGGTCTACACGATGTTGTACCTAGGTTTTGGTCTACACGTTGTTGTACCTAGATTGTGGTCTACACGATGTTGTACCTAGGTTTTGGTCTACACGTTGTTGTACCTAGATTGTGGTCTACACGATGTTGTACCTAGGTTTTCTGTCTACACGATATTTTACATAGGTTTTGGTCTACACGATGTTGTATCTAGATTGTGGTCTACACGATGTTGTACCTAGGTTTTCGGTCTACACGTTGTTGTACCTAGATTGTGGTCTACACGATGTTGTACCTAGGTTTTGGTCTACACGTTGTTGTACCTAGATTGTGGTCTACACGATGTTGTACCTAGGTTTTGGTCTACACGTTGTTGTACCTAGATTGTGGTCTACACGATGTTGTACCTAGGTTTTCGGTCTACACGTTGTTGTACCTAGATTGTGGTCTACACGATGTTGTACCTAGGTTTTTGGTCTACACGTTGTTGTACCTAGGTTTTGGTCTACACGTTGTTGTACCTAGATTGTGGTCTACACGATGTTGTACCTAGGTTTTTGGTCTACACGATGTTGTACTTAGGTTTTTGGTCTACACGTTGTTGTACCTAGATTGTGGTCTACACGATGTTGTACCTAGGTTTTTGGTCTACACGTTGTTGTACCTAGGTTTTGGTCTACACGATGTTGTACCTAGATTGTGGTCTACACGATGTTGTACCTAGGTTTTCGGCCTATACGTTGTTGTACTTATGTTTTCGGTCTACACGATGTTGTACCTAGGTTTTGGTCTACATGATGTTGTACCTAGGTTTTGGTCTACACGATGTTGTAGCTAGGTTTTGGTCTACACGTTGTTGTACCTAGATTGTGGTCTACACGATGTTGTACCTAGGTTTTCGGTCTACACGTTGTTGTACCTAGATTGTGGTCTACACGATGTTGTACCTAGATTGTGGTCTACACGATGTTGTACCTAGGTTTTCGGTCTACACGTTGTTGTACCTAGGTTTTGGTCTACACGATGTTGTACCTAGGTTTTGGTCTACACTTTGTTGTACCTAGATTTTGGTCTACACGTTGTTGTACCTAGGTTTTGGTCTACACGTTGTTGTAGCTAGATTTTGGTCTACACGATGTTGTAGCTAGGTTTTGGTCTTCACGATGTTTCCTGGTTTGAAATGTTAAAATACGCAAACAATTTGGTCTACACGTTGCTGTATCTAGATTGTGGTCTACATTATGTGGTTTTTCACGATGTGGTCTACACGATGTGGTCTACACGATGTGGTCTATACGATGTGGTCTACACGATGTGGTCTACACTTTCTTGTTTCTTGGTTTTGGTCTACACGATGTTTCCTGGTTTAAAATGTTAAAATACGCAAACAATTTGGTCTACACGTTACTGTATCTTGATAGTGGTCTACACGATGTAGTCTACATTTTGTGGTCTGCACGTTGTTCTCATCACGTTGTGGTCTACGTGGTAAAGCTCGTTCAAATTACAAAATAAGCAACGAATGTGGTCTACACGTTGTTGTATAAAGGTTGTGGTCTACACTATGTGGTTTCCGCGATGTGGTCTACACGCTGTGGTCTACAAGATGAAATATGAAGGCTCATATAAATGACGAAATAAGCAACGAATGTGGTCTACACGTTGGTGTATAACGGTTGTGGTCTACAATATTTGGTCACATGATGTGGTCAGCGGTATCTGGTCAAGACGGAGTTGTATAAAATACAAAGTAAAAAAAAACTGTGGTCATCACCTTGTGGTCTACACGATGAAGTTACTGTTCAATTTACAGTCATCAAAGAATGTGGTCTTCAAAATGATGTGGTCTACACGATATGGTCTATACTGTGTGCTCATCATATTGTGGTCGACACAGTGTTGCCTGGTTTAAATGCGTAAAGTAAACAATGTGGTTTACTTGGTGCTGTTAGATTGTGGTCTACACTATGAGACCATCAGTGTGTGGTCTACATGATGTGGTCATCAGTATCTGGTCTACACGGTGTTATGAAATATAAAGTAAAAAAACAATGTGGTCTACACGTTGGTGTATTACGGTTGTAATCTACACTATGTGGTCTACACGTTGTGGTCTACGCGATGAAATATGAAGGCTCGTATAAATGACGTATACTATAAGCAAAGAATGTGGTCTACACTTTCTTGGTTTTGGTCTACATGATATTTCCTGGTTTAAAATGTTAAAATACGCAAACAATTTGGTCTACACGTTACTCTATCTCGATAGTGGTCTACACGTTACTTTATCTTGATAGTGGTCTAAATTTTGTGGTCTGCACGTTGTTCTCATCACGTTGTGGTCTACGTGGTGAAGCTCGTTCAAATTACAAAATTGTCTACACGATGTGGTCTCTATACGATGTGGTCTACACGGTGTGGTACGAAATCTGCAAGCAATGTGGTCTACACAATGTTGTCTTGTTTAAATTTCAAAGTAAGCAAACTATTTGGTGTACACGATGTGGTCTGCACCATGTGGTCTACACGATGTGGTCTACACGATGTGGTCTACACGATGTGGTCTACACGATGTGGTCTACACGATGTGGTCTACACAATGTGGTCTACGTGAAGAAATATGAAGGCTAGTTTAAATTACGAAATAGGAAAAGAATGTGGTCTACACGCTGTTGTATAAAGGTTGTGGTCTACACTATTTGGTCTATATCAACTATATGATGTGGTCAACGGTCTCTGGTCAAGCCGGTGTTATCTTTTATAAAATACACAGTTAAAAACAGTGTGGTCTACACGTTGTTATGTAAAGCTTGTGGCCTACACTATGTGGTCTATACGATGTGGTCTACACGTTGTGGTCTACGCGAGATGAAGGCTCGTTCAAATTTAGAAACAAGCAAAAAATGTGGTCTAAACGTTGTTGTATAAAGGTTGTGGTCTACACTATGTGGTTTCCGCGATGTGGTCTACACGTGGGTGTCTACGCAATGAAATATGAAGGCTCGTTTAAATAACGAAATAAGCAACGAATGTGGTCTACACGTTGGTGTATTAATGTTGTGATCTACAATATTTGGTCTAAATGATGTAGTCAACGGTATATGGTCAAGACATATGGTCTACACGATATGGTCTATACTGTGTTGTGATCGCGTTGTGGTCTACAGTCTACGCGATGAAGCTACTTTCAACTTACTAAGTCAACAATGAATGTGTTCTACACTCGACACTTTGTTGTATGTAGAATTTGGTCGACACAATGTAGCCTGGTTTAAATGTGTATAGTAAGCAAACAATGTGGTTTACATGTGTTGTTAGACTGTGGTCTACACTATGAGACCATCAGTATGTGGTCTACATGATGTGCTCAGTATCCGGTCTACACGGTGTTATAAAATACAAAGTAAAAAATAATGTAGTCTGCACGTTGTTGTATTAAGGTTGTGGTCTGCACTATGTGGTTTCAACGATGTGGTCTACACGATGTGGTCTACACGATGAAGTAGGAAGGCTCGTTTAAATTACGAAATAAGCAAAGAATGTAGTCTACCCTTTGTTGTACCTAGGTTTCGGTCTACACGATGAAACATTGCTCAAATTACAAAGTCATCAAAGAATATGGTCTCCTTCAACGCGATGTGGTCTACACGATGTGGTGTATACTGTGTGCTCATCATACTGTGGTCTATTCAATGAAGCATCGTTCAAATTACGAAATAAGCAAAAAATGCCAAAAACTATGTGGTCTACACGATGTGGTCTACACGATGTGGTCTACACGATGTGGTCTACATGATGTGGTCTACACGATGTGGTCTGCACGATGTGGTCTACGTGAAGAAATATGAAGGCTCGTTTAAATTACGAAATAAGCAAAAAATGTGGTCTACCCTTTCTTGTTTCTAGGTTTTGGTCTACACGTTGTTTCCTGGTTTGAAGTGTCAAAGTAAGCAAACAGTTTGGTCTACACGTTACTGTTTATAGATTGTGGTCTACATTATGTGGTTTTCGCGATGTGGTCTACACGATATGGTCGATGCGATCTGATCCAAACTATGTGGTTTGCACGATGTGGTCATCACGTTGTGGTCTACGTGGTGAAGCTCGTTAAAAATACGAAATAAACAACGAATGTGGTCTACACGTTGGTGTATAAATGTTGTGGTCTACACGATGTGGTCTACATGATGTGGTCAACGATACCTGATCAAGACGGTGTTATCCTGTATAAAATACAAAGTTAAAAAACAATGTGGTCTACACGTTGTTATATAAAGGTTGTGGTCTACGCTGTGTGGCTTGCTCGATGTGGTCTACACTATGTGATCATCACGCTGTGGTCTACACGATGAAGCTACTTTCAATTTACTAAGTCACCAATGAATGTGTTCTACACTCGACACGTTGTTGTATGTTGAATTTGGTCGACACAATGTTGCCTGGTTTAAATGTGTTAAGTAAGCAAACAATGTGGTTTACATGTGTTGTTAGACTGTGGCCTAAACTATGAGACCATCAGTATGTGGTCTACATGATGTGCTCATCAGTATCCGGTCTACACGGTGTTATAAAATATAAAAACAATGTAGTCTGCACGTTGTTGTATAAAGCTTGTGGTCTAAACTATGTGGTTTCAACGATGTGGTCTACACGATGAAGGATGAAGGCTCGTTTAAATTACGAAATAAGCAAAGAATGTGGTCTCCATCAAATTGATGTTGTCTACACGATATGGTCTATACTGTGTGCTCATCATGTTGTTGTGGTCTGCAAGATGTGGTCATCATGATGTTGTCTACACGATGTTGTCTACACGATATGGTCTATACTGTGTGCTCATCATGTTGTTGTCTACTGATGAAGCTTCATTCAAATTACGAAATAAGCAAAGAATGTGGTCTACATGTTGCTGATTCTAGATTGTGGTCTACACGATGAAACTTTGCTCAAAGAAAGTGGTCTCCATCAACGCGATGTGGTCTACACGATGTGGTGTATACTGTGTGCTCATCATACTGTGGTCTATTCAATGAAGCCTCGTTCAAATGACGAAATAAGCAAAAAATGCCAAAAACTAAGTTCAAATGACGAAATAAGCAAAAAATGCCAAAAACTATGTGGTCTACACGATGTGGTCTACGCGATGTGGTCTACACGATGTGGTCTACACGTTGTATTCTACACGATGTGGTCTATACGATGTGGTCTATACAATGTGGTCTACACGATGTGGTCTACACGATGTGGTCTACGCGATGAAATATGAAGGCTCGTTTAAATTACGAAATAAGCAACGAATGTGGTCTGCAATATTTGCTCCACACGGAGTTATTTTGTAAAAATACAAAGTTAAAAATCAAAGTGGTCCACACTATGTGGTTTCCGCGATGTACTCAAAACTATGTGGTCATCATGTTGTGGTCTACACGATGTGGTCTACTCGATGTGGTCTACACGTTGCGGTGTATGAAATATGCAGTTCTCGTTTAAATTACGAAATAAGAAAAGAATGTGGTCTGCACGTAGTTGTATAAATGTTGTGGTCTACAATATTTGGGCTACATGATGTGGTCAGCTGTATCTGGTCTGCACAGAGTTATCTTGTATAAATTACAAAGTCAAAAAAAAAACAATATGGTTTACACGTTGTTTTATGAAGGTTGTGGTCTACACTATGTGGTTTACGCGATGTGGTCTACACGTTGTTGTTTAAGTGTTGTGTTCTACACTATGGGGTTTTCGCGATGTGGGTACACGATAAGGTGGCGCAATTTGAACAAAAATATGTGGTCTATACTGTGTGCATCACAGTGTGGTCTACACGATGAAGCCTCATTCAATTTAAGACGTCAGCAAACATTGTGGTCTACACGTTATGGTTTATGGTCTACTTGATGTGGTCTACACGATGTGGTCTCTACACGACGTGGTCTACACGATGTGGTCTAAGCGATGAAGCCTCGCTCAAAATACGAATTCTGCAAGGAATGTGGTCTACACAATGTTGCCTGGTTTAAGTTTCAAAGCAAGCAAAATATTTGGTGTACACAATGTGTTCAACAGGCTGCGGTCTATACTTTTTATATAATGGTTGTGGTCCTATACGATGTGGTCTGCACCATGAGGTTTAAACAATTGTGCCTTTTTACTTTCTCGTATATACGTAGTATAGAGAAAGTATTGTAATCGTGCAAAAAAAAAAAATCGAGATTTTTACAAATCTCGACGTTTTACACCTCACTGATACGGAAAAACATAATTTTGCAATCTTGTCCGTATGTCTGTGTGTGTGTGTGTCTGTGTGTCTGTCCGTGTGTAAACACGATAACTTGAGTACCGTTACAGCTAGGTTGATGAAATTTCATATATAAGTATTTTATCAAAATCGTAGATCCGTATCAACTTTTGAGCGATTTCCGATAACCGGAAGTGGTACTTTTCCTACTTTGAATTTTTCAAAAGCCTATAACTTGAGTACTATTTCAGATAGATAAATGAAATTTCACATGTAAGTAAAAGATCTAATTCTCTACCTTCTGTTAAATTTTGAGTAATTTCCGTTGACTGGAAGTAGTAATTTACGCTACTTCCGATTTCTCAAAAAACTAATGTAAATTTTTAAAGTACTAATAATATTGCGCACTATTATACGCGTTTTTATTCGGCGTTTGCTTGGTGCGCAATGTTTTTTTTATGAGATTCTATTCTATTTTTAAAAGTTTAAGTATTTAAAATGGATTAAAAATCATAACTATATCCCCAGTTACCATCCCCTGTTGTTTTATATAAGAATATTCGAGAAAGTTTAGGGGAGATCACTACCGGTTTATTTAAATAGCAATATCGTTTTTGTATAGAGGTTGTGGTGTACATGATGTGGCCTCGCTTGAATTACGAAGTTAGCTAACGATGTTGTCTACTCAATGTGGTCTACGCAATGTGGTCTCTCTCTATATATAATATTCCCAAATTTTTTTAGAGTGGCGATCCCTTTTTCATAAGCTTTTATTTAGTTCGCAACGTCTGTTTGTTTGTATATCTTGTAACTTTATTTTAACCCACATTAGTCTCCAGTGACAGCGGTTTTTTATGGCCGTTTTTTGTCACTGAGCCGGCGTAAAAATACGCCGGTATTTGTCTTTTAGAGATTGAAAGCAGCTGATTGGTTTCTAATGCACATATTTTAAGTCGTAGCCTATGTGGTGTCAGCTAATTACTAAAACGTGGACAATAAAACAAAACGTTTATGATAATCATAAGCTTTTGAATGCACTTTAAGAATAAAACAACCTAGATTTCTTTAAATATGTCATATCCCGGGCAGTGGCGTAGCGAGGTCGGGTGCCACCCGGTGCGGCACTTAATAGTGTCACCCCCTCCCCCCCCCCCCCGCACCCTCCTCAAACTTTCGATTTGCACCCTCTCTCAAACTTTCGATTTGCACCCCCCCCCCCCTTCAAATTGTTCTCTATACATTTTGCTATTTTTTTGCTTTGGTGTCACCCCCCTAAATGGTGTCACCCGGTGCGGTCCGCACCCCCCCCCCCCCCCCGCTACGCCTCTGATCCCGGATATTATCCGATCCTTTTATTGGCGTGCCGACACTATTTTTTAAATTTTTATGTATTACATAGTATATTGAGGTAATCTATCGTTTTAGCGTAATCAATTCGGCCGCAGTAGTAATGTGCGGGAGAGGTAACTGATGAATATATTTGTTTAAATAAGTATATTTAAGTCAAATTGTACAAAATTAAACAGATAATTGATTTAAAATAACAATCAGTGACCAAAAAAATTTAAAATACCATGAAACTAATTTTAAACAAGGTGTTTGAGATAAATGTTAGTAGATAAAAACAGCGGCCATCTTTCCAAATAAAATTTAGAGTAGTTTCCCTTGATAAAAATGTCTATTCGTACGTATATTGTGTTGACTTTGTTGTTTAATATACATAGCTGTCTTGTTTAATGTAAGTAGTACAGAGGGCCGTCTTCTTATCTTTAATTTCAATTGAAATGAAGGCTATGTATGTATGTATGTATGTACATCCAAGATCTCAAAAACTTTTGGGAGGTCCATCATTTATTAAACCCTTTTGTACTGATGAACTTGTCAATTATTAGGTCGTCCATATTCTTCATAAATGACGTTGGACTCAAAATATGGGACGGGTAAAATATTTTTTTTTTAAAATGATGAACAATATATTCGTTTTTGTTAGAAATTGTAATTACGCATTCGGGTATAGTAGAACTGCGATATGATATTAAATCATCATCTCGCTTTTAGTGACGATTTGGGGAAAGGGAATTCGTCGGGAAAAGTATGATGTCATTTATGGACAGGGCCGGCGCTACCTATAAGGCGAACTAGGCTGTCGCCTAGGGCGCTGTTCGTAGGGGGGGGGGGACGCCAAAATGGGTTGGAAAAACAAATTGAAAGTTTGAGGGGGGGGGGGGTTGCAAATCGTAAGCTTGTCCCCGGGCGCTGGAAGGGTCGCTACGCCTCTGATAATACGGGGGCATGAAAAAAATTGCGGGGGGGGGGGCGCTTTTAATAAGTTTTGCCTATAATAATCTGGCGCCGGCACTGTTTATGGGTGATCCATTTAAGCCTAGTTGTTTATTTTGTCTGTAGACATTAGTCTTAAGCCTACACTTTTTCTGAATTAAGATTATTGTGTTTATAAAAATAGTTTTAAATTTTAATTAGTTACATTTGAATACCACATGGTTTTTTATTTGTTCAATAGTCGTTGTTTACCCCTCCCCACCATCCATTATTACAAAAACAAAAAACACTCAATATATGGTGATATCTCCCTCTAGAAAAAAAAACTAGATCAACCTATAGTTCGTAGGAGAATTAGAATCTATCACTTATTCGTCTGTTAAAAAAAGAAACACGTCATTTTTCTCAACCCCGCCGTTTCATCCCCCACTTAGCACAACGTCACCCAAGTTCTCAGCGCGCGTGACGTCATTAGTCATTAGGCTAATTTAATGTTAAAGAAAGAGATACCGCGTAATTAAAAAAAAAATCAAAACAGGCACTATGGAGTTGAGACTTTAGCGACTTTTAGCCTGACGAATAGATCTAAATGACTTTTGTTCAGTGAATTATATTGGTGTTTAATTTATTACAGTGGCATGCTGTGCTCCCTCTACTACACAAATTCACGTGCTTTTAATTTCTGCAACCTGCTGCCCTGAGACGTTCGGCTCTAAAATGCCCGTGATACAGCGGCCTCCGGAAATACATTTAGGCTCCCGGTCCCACCTATACACTTCGTCTGCCCATTAAGCTCCACGTAAAACTTGAGATTGATATGTGGACATAAGCGGCGATAGTGGTGGTGTCAAAAGGGACCCCCCCTCCCCAAGCTCAGCTCTTAAAGGTGCTCCGCACTTTATAAAAGACAAAATTGATGTTCATACATCGTCGGACTCGAGCGTTTAGCCGACTGCCGTATTCCTAATGCACCGTCCACTGCTAACACTATTTCTATATTAAACTCAAGCCTATACTGAGCTCTGGCTTTTTACATTAGCTGCTTTCGAATTAAGGGTTGATCTTTTGTTATGCCCCATGTCGCGAAACTTGCTGTTTTGTCCAATTTTACCTGCAAGCCAATAATTGTCTTGGATTCTTGTCGAATATCGTTGCCAGGAGCTAGTTGGTTTGAGCCTTATTGTCAGACGTTATTACATTTGGAGTCAATGTAGTGCGGCCTATTTTCGTCGGTAGGCATTTAGTGGCAGGCCCTTTTTGGCGGGGATGATGTGCTGAGGTTGTTTAAATTTAACACCGCTTAGGACAACAGGCTTGCAATAGTTATGATCATTCGTTATGAGCAAAGGCATGCATGAAAACGAACGCTTTATGTTCCTCATTTTCATTGAGCACAGCTTTATAGAAGTCTTCCATAATTGACGTCACTCATTCCCCCCCCCCCCCCCGATCACCCCTTCATTATAGGTCATAAATTGCAGTCCTACGTAACTTGACGTCACATTAGAATAGCATATGTGACATCGTTTATGGACAACCCCATATAACTCATTTTGGGTATTTGGTATCAACATTTTGACAACAAAGGTTGTTCAAAATGTGTATTGGAGGTTAGGACTTGACATTTATCATAAATGACATCACGCACTTAAGGGATGGAGTAACTGATTTTGAGACGACGTTTTACGCGGGAAAGGGGAGGGGTAAGAAACGTGAAACGTTAAGTATTTCGCCTAATACAAAAATGCTGAAAAAAATTCTTTTTCGTTTGAATTATGGCTTGACTTTTTAACAGGCAGGGCAAAAAGGTAATTTTCGACATTACGACTATTTCGTGACGGCGAAAATGGGGGGAGTGGGGGGGGGGGGTTAAGGTGAAGATAGGTAAAAAAAACGTGACGTCATTTATGATTTAATAACTAATTAAAGGAAAAAAGCATGAAAATATGAAATGAAAATAGCAAACAAACAATGACACAAGCAATAACAATTAACTCAAACTAATATTTAAATAAACATTAGATATGTAGTGGTAGCTCTATAAAAATAGGGAGTTTCTTATGCATAAAAATTACATATCATAATAATAATTGTAGAACTGATGTTTATTGTCGGGCAATTAAATTGTTTAAAGGGCAGAATTTTAAAAAAAAAACGCATGCTTTGTATTTAAACACAAGACAAACGTATTTAATAGCAAACATAAATACATTTCCATACAAATAGAAATGAAAGGGAAATGACTCAAAATAATATTTTCTTAAGATGGCCGCTGTTTTTAATAGCAAATTTAGTATCTGGAACATCGTTGTTAAACCTTAATTTCATGACATTTTTATTGATTTAACCCTTAAATGTGGTTTAATATTCAATTATCTTTAGTATTTTAGTAGAATATGCAAAAATACATTCATATTTAAGTCATATTTATTAGTTACCTTATCCCTACATTGCTAGTGATGACCGAATTGATTACGCTAAAACGATAGATTACCGTATATTGATCTAACAGTAACAAGCACAAGAAAAGAAAGAACCAACATTTTAAAAAATGGAACTCATAATTATGATCATGACTGATAAACTAAAATCAATTTGTAAAATGCGAAGAAATTATTTTATAATGGACATTTTAAACTGCTAAAACCTGCTATAGGTAAAGGTTTTATTTTTAAAAAATTAATGTACGACTAGGCTACTCTCACTAAAAAAAAGTCCACTAGTCTAACTATACTACTACTACTATACTTCACTAAATAAATAGCTATATTATTAAACTTAGGCCTAGGTTTACTTGTAATATGTAAGTTATTGTAACCAAAATTAAAATTATTAACAACGAATTCCCGATTTTCGGATGATTATAATACTAGTTAGTAGTTATTTAGTAATATTTTTATTATTTAGTAGTTATAGATAGATAGCCTACTAGATCTAGATCTAGATACCAGTGCCAGTGTCCGATAATCATAATGGAATCAATCATCTTTAAAAAGGGGTGTTGGGTTGTTAACTTATAGTATACTAGATCTACTAGTGAGTAGCTAGAGTATTGCAATCTCGACTAATTTTATGGTTAGAAATTAGGGTTAGCGTATGGTAGGACCAGGGTTGGGGTTAGTAGTTAGTAGGGTTAGAGATAGGGTTAGCATTGACATTAGTATTAGCCAGCCATGTGTGTAGGGCGTAGGGCCTATATTTTTACTAATTTAGTATTTAGTTAACTACCAGTAACCTAACACCCCTTTTTTAAAGAAGATTCCATTATCGGACACTGGTGTAAACATTCTCCCGCAATTGCCCAAGCTATATAACGTATGCTGATAATTAAAGTCAATGTCATCAATGTGAACTCACTGTGAACCCTCGACCCCTGACCGTGCAGGGATTTTTCTCCTGCTAATGATCACACGCTATTTAATTGGAACTCTAGGCTAATGCTTATAGTTATATTAAATATTTAGAATGATTTTTTTTATCTTTAACAAATTAAAACACACGTCTAGATCTAATCCTAATATTTTCTTAATGTTTTTGTGATTCGGTTGTGTTTATAATAAAATATGCTCAACCAGAGGTGAACATGAAGCTGCAAATAAAGTACACTAAAATGGACTTTTATAAAATAGGCCTATTAATAAATTATTTCATATTTTTTTGGGGCCTAACTAAACTCGTAAAGGACGATCTTTCCAGTCGTCCCTTTGAATCCGTGTCAGAATGTCCAAATAAAAATACACCTAAACATGTTTTTTTTTCAAACATATTTACTCTAAAAATTGGTATTCAACATAAAAACTTCTAGGATTCCGATACCCAGTATTGTCTCTGCAAAAAATTTTCTACTTATACATTTTCAGGTCTTTTCTTCTCTAGTTCATCATGGATATGTCACCTTCAACAAGCTCATCATCCAGAAGAGGAAGTACCAGAAATGCTGGAAAAGAGGACAGCATCATTGATGACTTGGATGAAACAACAGAGATTGAATCTGAGGCAGGAGATGATGAAGAAAGAGATGAGTTTGAAGAAGGGGACGGTGCACAGATGGATGGGGATGTTGATGGAGAACTAGATGCAGCAGATGATACAGAGGATGGAGTCAAGAAGGGAGGTGGCAAAAAGTCTGAAGACGTGTTTGAGGATTTTGAGTTTGTCCCTAGAGATTCAGAAGTGGCTAGTAGCTTATCTGAGGTAAGTTTTGGTTTGGCTTATAGTTTCAACACTATCTAAATTTTTAGCCTAGTTAAATTATTTTCAAGTTGGTTAATAACTTTACCAATTGGAGTTTATTAATAAACTTTTATTGTAAAATGTGACATTCTGTCACTTTTAAATAAAACAAATAGCCAATGCAACTAGCTATTCAAAACAGAAAATTTAATATAAAGTGGTTATTTTTAAAAAATATCAACAAGAGTCATAGAAAGTAAGGTAACTAAAGCACCCACCCTTTCATAGTGCAGATGATGTTGAATTTATCTTAATTTGACATTCTTTTTAGTTTTGTCAGGTTAATATATATTCACTTGTGATTACTTATTTCACATATTTTCCAGGAAGTTACTATAGATGCCGGTGGATGGGGTGATGGTGATAAAGTATGCTCGGCCGTTATTAAAAAAGATCGTAAATTTGTTTGTATTGACTACCCAGGGGTCATCAGAAATGTGGACAAAGCTGTAGCCACACTGGGAGGTCTACAAGATCTAACCGAGGTCAGTGCTGCTTGTCTTGTTTTGTTTTTCATTCAATTTTTTTTTTTAAATTGTAAAGTATACTTCATAGTATGAATAAAAGTCTTTTAAAATAATCAGAATTGTCAAATGATTGTAATCTACATACTACATTTAAATTCCATAGTTTAAACTGATTATCTAAGAATTATAGCAACAGTACTATGTTACAGCTTTGTTTGGATTTTTTATAGTACTAGTCTCAGCTTGTGGTCCTTTTGGGTTTTGCTGAGTCAACCCAGTTCTGATGGGGTACCTGGCTCAAGTCATTGATAGTGAAGACGATTGGTGAAAGTGTTGAACTTAAATATTTTTAGACGCCAGTAAAGTAAAATCGGAATAGTGTTGAGCACACCACAATCTTTTCATACATGAAAGTCAAATAAAAGATAAATTGTACATGATCTGCCCCATCAAAGTGTGACTTGTTACACTACTTAAGTATTAAACTAGCAACTTTTTTCTTCCAGGCCTTGTCCCAGAACCATCGTTTAAATTTAGTGTTTCGGCCCAATGATCCCTACTGTAAGGGCGCCATGTCCACGCTCAACCTGGCCAAAAATCTTCTTGTCAAGCTGCGAAGGAGACGCAAGCATCCTGCAGCAATGGAAACTGGTTCTGCGGATGAATATGAATATCAGGTGGAAGTGATTGGAATCGTCGAGAAAGTTCACGTTTTTGAAAGTATGGGTCGACTTTTAATTAGTTTCTTTTAACTGCTTAGTGGTTTTTGGTTGTAATTGTATCAAGAAAAATAATTGTAGCTATATTTTGTTTTACCCTTCTGCTCGTTATTTTAGAATGCTGTTTTCTGGGTAAATTTGAAATAATTTTCAGATAAAAAAGAAAAAGGCTTTCTTTTATACTCACAAATCACAAAAAAAAATAAATAATGTACTAAAAACTAAAAAAATAATTAGTGAAACCTCACTTAAGCTATATGCTGGTATGACTAAAAAATAAATCCTGGGCGCTCAATGATAAAAAATTGAACTTAGGTCTTATATTATGTTTTAGAGTGTAAACCTATCAATGGACTCCCTATGTATTCTCTATAAGTAAGCGCCCAGGGCACAGAACTTGATGTTGAATGATGGTATCCAATGTAAGTTGATGTCAGTCAAGCTGATAAATAATGCTTGTTAGATCCATGTTTGGTAATAAAAGCAATCCAAAGAATCAATGTGTAAACATTTTATTTTAACATTATTATAAACCTGTATTTGACATCATGAGATAAGAAAAAAAAACTTTAAAATTATTTCAGAGATGTGTGATTTCCAGTACCTGCCTGTGATAAAACACCCTGACGGTCAGTACAAAGAGATTTTGTCCAGCATTCGACCGACCATTGAGGATGAAAGAGATGAGTACTTGTCCAGAAATATTCCACTCTTCCTGCCCCCATACTGTTTTTCCAGGAGAGAGAAGCCCTGTGGTTTCTTCTTTGAATCTGAACCTTTTCAAGAGGGTGACACAAGTTTTGTACAAGGTATATTTGTTTCGTCTACGGGATGTCCTGGCAGTTTGTGTTTTTCGGGATTTGTAGCCTGTTTCATTTTTCTTAACTGTTTAACCATTAATGTCCCATTCATTCTACCAAAACTCCACCCATGACGGCCCAATGTAAGGAGCATAACTCTGTATGATCAAGTGAATATTTTCACAAAATATTTGTTTTTGTCTAAATGAAATTGAAAATTAAGATAAAAACTACTGCATAATGTTGGGAATAAACCTGGCTTTCCAACAGTATTAAATAGAATATATTATATTCGGTACAAGTACAGTATAAAAATATAAAATGTCGGAGAAAATTCAAAACAGGTCATTTTCGGTAGTCAACTTTATTTATTTTTGTCTAAACAACTATGCATCGAATTTAACAGTTAAATATCAATTTGGTTATGTTTAAGATATATAATTCATAAAATACATGCCTAGATACGTTTAGAGGGATTATTTTATTTTATTTTTAATATTAAATCTACTAAAATAGGACAGATGAGTCTAAAATTTTGAGATGGAAAGAAACTATTATTTTTTATCTTTCAAAAGCGCCATTGAAATTAGAAGACCGGAAAAGGATGCTGAAACTATCCGACTTCCTGTTTAGTTAAAAATTAGGATTTGTAGGCCAAATTTTAATGAAACAAATTTAATTTTTCTATGCGTATTGTAAGCGGGCGGCAGCGGGCGTTACGGGACATTAACGGTGTCGGGCGGCAGCGGGCGTTACGGGACATTAATGGTTAAGTCATTTTAACCTTTAGTCAGATAAGTGATCATTTGCAAACTGCATTAACTTGAGATTTTTTTTACAGCTAAGATTAAAATTTTTACATTCAGCTGTAAGTTATCTGTTGAGACTATGTATTGTGGGTTTATCATTATTTGTTTTAATCCTCTTTAGATTATGTTAAAATGGCAAATTTTGGGGTTTAAGTTATTCTTATGTATATACAAATTTGGGCAAATGAAAAAAAAATCTTCATCAGCTAAAATTATAATCTATACAAAAAAAAAGTATTAGCTGCTTTTTTTTTATTTACCCATGCTGAAAATCAGAAAGATTCAGGATTTTACAATAAATAATAGACAGTTTTTGTGCTGGCATTTCAGACAGAAAGAAACGTTTCCATGGTGTTGTCCATGTCTCCCACCACAACCCCACAGTCCCTCTGGTACCTGACCCAGATGCCTTCCAAAACCTCTCCAAGCTGCCAGTTAGTAATGTTGAGGATGGAAGGAAAAGCCTAGACAAGGTGGCAATAATTTAATTTAAATTGTTTGCTTTGATACTCTTATAATAAGTTAGATCAACATCCCTGTGATGATATCAATCAGATCAACATTCTTGTAATGTTATAAATCAGATTAACAATCTTGTAATAAATCACATCAACATCCATATGTTTTAAATCAGATTAACATCCTTTTATTGTCATTATTCACATTAATTCGCTTGTAATAAATCCGTTAATCATTCTAATATAACATTAACTCACAATATTATATAAAATCAATTTTCAAAAGATAAATCTGTTATTGTATTCTTGTTCTTTATTATGAAATCAGTTAAACACTCTTCAGTTTGTTAAATCAGCATATGTTTATTCGACGACAGATCTTTGAGGAGCGGCCATTATGGACCAAGGCTGGCATTCTCTCTCGGCTTGACCCCTACCACCACAGATACATCAAGTTCCTGCTGCCTGTGGTCGCCTTCTACTTTGATACTGGTCCCTGGCGCAACCTGTGGTGCAAGTTTGGGTACGACCCAAGAAAAAACCCAGAATCCAAAAAGTATCAGACATTAGATTTCAGGTTAAGATCAGGCAAGTTTGTTTACATTTTATTATCTTGCTTGTGTGTATCATTCTCTGCTATTGTAGTTTCATGCCAAGCATCAGCTGTGAAGAAAATAACTCCATAAAAAACAGGAGTAGTCATCTTAAAATAATGAAATTTAAAAATAGCTACTTACTTTACATAATAAAAACCAATAAAACTAAGGTCTAAGTATGAATCCGTAGAACAAAAATAATTTGAACATATATGATAGGTGATTATAAAGAAATCTCAAAAACCAAAATAAAAAATTGTTTCAAATCAAAATAATAATACAATGCAAAATAAACATACAATTGTGAAAAACTTTACATTTCTGCTAGAGACACAAAAACAAGTCACAATATCACTCACTCTTGATCTCTGTTAGCATATACAAAAACTCTTTCCCAGAGCAATGTGGTGAAACTAGTTTCAAAAGTGGTAGGCGGTTGTGGGTATGAAAGAGTTTAAAAAAAAAAATTCACGTTTTTGTTTTTTCTCTACCATTTATATTGTTTAACAGGTGAAAATATTAGTAAATCATATCCAAAATTTTTATAATTTGCTTAATGGATTTTTTTAAACGATTTATTTTTTCTAGTTGCAAGCAGAAATCAAGTAGATTCCAAGAGAGGGTTTGAAAGATACTCACACCCACAACTAAAGATTCGCAAGAACACATTGCTCCATGGCATAGAGGAAGATGAAGAAGAAATAGAGAAGAAAGAAGAAAATAAAAATTTGGTGAGTTGGAAGACAAGAGTTTACCCTTTAAAATTCTCTCCCTTGCAAAAAAAAGATGTACTTGTTTAGATTCTCCCCCTTTCATGCTTATGATGAATATTTTTAACAATCTATTTCATAAAGCCAGGACTGTATGGGCCTAGACTATTAGTTTTGTATTTGAGTGTGATATTTAGATTTTTTTTACAAATATTTTTGTTTTTCTACATGAGTTCTGGTTGGCTGTATTGAATGACCTATTGTTAACTTTCATACTTCTAAACATGTCACAAGAATAGTTTCTTAACAGTCAACTGGTCTTGCAGTGTTCTTGTGTTGGAAGATTATAAATGTCTGCACTTTCTCGAACAATTTTTTTATTTTATAATTACAAAAAGCTTTTTATTTTTAGTTGATTAAACTATTTTACTGACATTACTTTGGAAATTTTAAAATAAACTTAAAATGTTGATTCGTACATTTCCAAAAATATAATAAAATCATTCATGGGTAATACACTTGTTCTATACCCTATTAATTGTGTGCATTTCCATTGTCTTAATAGTTTTTTAGCAAACTTTCAGTCTTTCTGTTTTCTGTTGGACAATGATTTAGAAAAAAAAAAGAACAGGAGTTTCCCCTCATATTTTTATTATGTCAACTAATATTTTGGCTACACATCAGCGTATCACTAGAAACATAATGGGCCATCTGTGTCACACTCATGCCATATTTATGTCCATGTAACTGTGCTTACGTCAAATAGTAACTGTGCTGACATCAAATAGTAACTGTGCTTACGTCAAATAGTAACTGTGCTTACGTCAAATAGTAACTGTGCTTACGTCAAATAGTAACTGTGCTTACATCAAATAGTAACTGTGCTTACGTCAAATAGTAACTGTGCTTACGTCAAATAGTAACTGTGCTTACGTCAAATAGTAACTGTGCTTACGTCAAATAGTAACTGTGCTTACGTCTCTACAGGACCTGAACTACGTCTTCAGTCCTGCGCACCGGCCACCATACAGACAGATGAGATACCAGGTGTGTGATGTCATGCTGGATGATGTACAGAAGAAGCTGCATGAAAACGATGGCCAGGTAACGCTTTTATTTTCTCAGGTAAAAATGAATTAGAAAATAACTTTGTTAACTTTCCTGCTGATGAGGCTGGTATCATTAGCTATTGAAACAGAAAATTACGAATGCCTAAGAAAAAATACAAGTTCAGATAGAATTATATATTGTAATGAAGATTTTAACTTGGCATGCCTCAGTGGCGATTCACTAGCGCAAGGGATGCATGAATACTATCAGAAATATATATGCATCTAATTATTTATTTAGTTTTGACATCTCCCAATGTTGAGAATGGAGCATATGCTTGGAGTATGACGCTAGTTACTTCCCATTTTTTTAAAATTTAAATATTCAAGGGATACAACTTTATTCTGATTGCAAAAGTCTCTAAAAAATTTAAAAAATTCAGTAGTAACAAAAAAAATATAGGTTGCTGTTTTATTTATTGTAACAACACATACTTGAAAAACAGATTATGATTTTTCATGAATATTTATGCTTTATGCATATTAGAATAATCTTTTGACCCTTGTTTAAAATTTTAAAAAACACTAGCTATGTAAAATAGTTATATGGTAGACTTGTAGAAGTTCAGTTCAATGAAAATAGTGGCGCGTTATGTGCGAGGTTTGAAATTAGTTTTTCATTTTATGAGTTAAATGGAATTTTAATATAGTTCTGTAATGACAAGCCTGTTCTACTGTAAAAGCTAGCCTGACTAACTACTAGTCTGTCTAACAACTAGCCTGTCTAACAGCTAGTCTGACTAACTACTAATCTGTCTAACAGCTAGCCTGTCTAACAGCTAGTCTGTCTAACAGCTAGTCTGTCTAACTACTAGCCTGTCTAACATCTAGCCTGTCTAACAACTAGCCTGTATAACAGCTAGTCTGTCTAACAGCTAGCCTGTATAACAACTAGTCTGTCTAACAGCTAGTCTGTCTTAACTATTAGTCTGTCTAACAGCTAGTATGCTTTACAGCTAGTCTAACAGCTAGTCTGTCTAAAAGCTAGTCTGTCTAACACCTAGCCTGACTAACAGCTAGCCTGACTAACAGCTAGCCTGTGTACCATTTAACTAGTTCTACTGAGCTATTTATTAATCTTACTCTACAAGTTATCAATTAATTAAAATTCACTTGCAACAGAAGCTGGTAGCTGTACCAAAATCTGATAACTATATTTGTCTTATCAATTAACTATTTTCATCTAAAGTAGAGCTCACTTTACCAGTAATCAATCTTTTAAATCTTCTGAGTGTGGTTTTATTCTACAACTTGTATGTACTCATTCTTTAGATTAGTTACTATTTAATAGAAAAGTAATATTAAGCCCAACTATATATCTACTATTGATCTATTCTCTTGCTGAGGATAGGCTACAATGTTGTTTCTGTTTGGATTGTAATTTCCTATATCTCTTTTATTTTGTTGCTGCTGAAAACATTTTTTTTTTATGTTACACGAAGCTGTGTGCTTAACCTGTCATTGTGTTGTAGTTACTTTAAAAATATGGCTGTATATTGTGGTTACATTAAAAATATGGCTGTATATTGTGGTTACTTTAAAAATATGGCTGTATATTGTAGTTACTTTAAAAATATAGCTGTATATTGTAATTACTTTAAAAATATAGCTGTATATTGTGGTTACTTTAAAAATATGGCTGTATATTGTGGTTACTTTAAAAATATGGCTGTATATTGTGGTTACTTTAAAAATATTACTGTATATTGTGGTTACTTTAAAAATATTACTGTATATTGTGGTTACTTTAAAAATATGGCTGTATATTGTAGTTACTTTAAAAATATGACTGTATATTGTGGTTACTTTAAAAATATGACTGTATATTGTGGTTACTTTAAAAATATGGCTGTATATTGTGGTTACTTTAAAAATATGGCTGTATATTGTGGTTACTTTAAAAATATGACTGTATATTGTGGTTACTTTAAAAATATTACTGTATATTGTGGTTACTTTAAAAATATGGCTGTATATTGTAGTTACTTTAAAAATATGACTGTATATTGTGGTTACTTTAAAAATGTGGCTGTATATTGTGGTTACTTTAAAAATATGACTGTATATTGTGGTTACTTTAAAAATATGACTGTATATTGTGGGTACTTTAAAAATATGGCTGTATATTGTGGTTACTTTAAAAATATGTATGTTGTAATTACTTCAAAAAATTTGGCTGTATTTTATTCTCAAATTGTTTTGTATTTGCTGTTACAGGAATCTGTGTGTACAGAAAGAGATGGCTGGTGTGTGGCAGACTTCACTGACGTATGCAGGGATATAATGCACGGCGCCTGTGAGAAACTCTTTAAATAAGATATCCTGAGCTGCAGGGATATAATGCATGGTGCCTGTGAGAATATCTTGACGTCTGCAGGGATATAATGCATGGTGCCTGTGAGAATATTCTGACAACTGCAGGGATATAATGCACGGCGCCTGTGAGAAATTCTTTAAATAAGATATCCTGATGTCTGCAGGAATATAATAAAAGGCGCCTGTGAGAAACTCTTTAAATAAGATATCCTGAGATCTGCAGGGATATAATGCACGGCGCCTGTGAGAAACTCTTTAAATAAGATATCCTGAGACATCCGCAGGAATATAATGCACGGCGCCTGTGAGAAACTCTTTTAATAAGATATCCTGAGACGTCTGCAGGGATATAATGCACGGCGCCTGTGAGAATATTCTGACAACTGCAGGAATATAATGCATGGTGAGAAACTCTTTAAATAAGATATTCTTGAGTTGAATCAAGCGTTGAATCTGTAGCTAAGATTGCCTGGCTGGATGCTAGCAAACACAATCATGTCAACAAATTACTTGTGAGAAATAATTACAGTTTTGTAACTAGGTTTAATGATCTAAAATTGTTTATGGTAAATGGCATTTATTTAACTAGGTACAAAATTCAATGTTAGAATTTTGTATTGTATTTAAAATATTTGAAATAGTATGGATTATATTTTAGAATCATTTAATGTTTACAGAATGTCAAGATAAAACTGAAATTTGTGAACTAAATAATGTTTTAAGTTGATTATTTCATAGATGTTGATGCCTTTGATGTTGTTGGATGTTGTTACTGAAAGCAAATTGGTATTAAAAAATTATTTTTTACATTTTCAGGAGCTGGTGATTGTTGTTTTACCCTCGTCATGATTTATGTTTACCAGATAAAAGTAATCAATGATACTACCTTAAAACATTGATACTTGTTAAATTCTTTAGCACTCGTTGTTTGATAGAAACAGAACATTGCTATTTGACTGGGCCTGCTTGTAATAATAATAATAATCTGACTCAAACCATCTTACTCTTGTTATCTTATTATAACCACCTGACTCCAATCATCTTACTATAACCATTGACTCCAATCATCTTACTATAACCATTGACTCCAATCATCTTACTCTAACCATTGACTCCAATCATCTTAATATAACCATTGACTCCAATCATCTTACTATAACCATTGACTCCAATTATCTTAATATAACCATTGACTCCAATCATCTTACTCTAACCATTGACTCCAATCATCTTAATATAACCATTGACTCCAATCATCTTACTATAACCATTGACTCCAATTATCTTAATATAACCATTGACTCTAATCATCTTACTATAACCATTGACTCCAATTATCTTAATATAACCATTGACTCCAATCATCTTACTATCACCTTCTGACTTAAACCATCTGACTTAAACCATGTTACTATAACCATATGACTCAAATCACTTGACTCAAGCCATAGACCACTCAACCATCTGACTCCAACCAGTTTACAAAGTAAATCTCAGCCCCCCCCCCCCCCCCCCCCACTACCCACCCCGGCCCTTCATGTCCTCCAACCCACAATACCCCACCATTCCAGCCCCTACAAGACATCTCTACAGATATTTCCAGACTATCAAGTCCCACACCATCTGCTACAAAACATCCTTCTATTCAACCTACCAAATATTGTTTTGATCATGTGTCAATCCTATGAATACCTATCTTCAAAACACCTCTTTACATTTCTAACTATAGCTTTTTTTATCATACAGCCATAATTTGCAGGCTTAAAAAATTCCTTACTTCAACACGGCATTCATTTAAGAGTGTCTATATATTGTGCAAATATGGCAACCCCACTTCGACCCCTGGGCATTTTGACTGCAGTTTTTTTTTATATTTTTTTATTACTGAAACTGTTGACAATCTGGGTGTTGCAGGAATTCAAAGGGAGGGAATGCGGCGAAGGGGAGGTAAGAGATAGTTATCTCAAAGGTAAGCCCAAAGTCCATATATCTATCAACCAATCGTGCCTCTCCCCCCCCCCCCTCTCCTATAGCCGCCCACACAGAAAAAAATAGAGGGGCCAACTGGCTTATTGAAAGGGCGAGCTTACGGATAAGCGATCCATCATTCTTTAAATCGGAACTTGAGTTATGTCATTTGTGTTTAACTTGTAGTAGTTTTCGGTAATTTATGAGTTGGGTGGGTGATAACGTGGGCGAATAAGGTAGGCAGTAACAGACGAAAGATGTAGGCAATAACAGACGAAAGATGTAGGTAATAACAGACGAAATATGTAGGCAATAACGTGGGCGAATAAAGTAGGCGAAGTATACAAGTACGTATGTACATACACCACACACTTTAGTGTACACCCCCCCTCCCGCCCCCTAACACACACACACACACGTGCTATTTTAGTGTTCAACGTCCCCCCACCTCTAACACACATTTAAGCTAGTGTCCATCCCCCACTTTCAAGCCTCCCCCCCCACACACACACAACGGTACCCCACACACCAACCATAACCCCCATATTTTAACCTTCAGACATCTCCACACATACCCCACTTCACCAGACTTGCTGTTGTAGTAATATTCACCACAGCAACCACTTTACCATACAAATAGCTGCCAACATTCTACCACGGCCGTAATAAACCTATAGCAATACAGAAAATGCACCAGTTCGTTTTAAAACTATTTTAACAGCATGCATTAACATAGAAACACTCTTCAAACCGGCCCAAAAAAAAAAAAAATCCACAAAAACAAATTAAAATCGTACAATAGGCGGTGTCGTCTGTGGGGATTCCCCTTGAAATTCTGCCCTAGCGGTGTCCCACTATCGTCCCTAAACAAACATCTTGTCCACATCTTTGCATATTTTAATCCCGTGTAGGCTGTAGCGTATGTTTACGAACGAACATTCTCGATGCTCCCAAATTTAATTCTGGATATACTAGGATTATGTACTGGTATCTATTCTTATCATAAATTGTGCATTCAATCCAGCACATTTTGGGGGCGTTATAGAGTGGGTGTGGAGATGAATTTGATATTTGTAGCACCAAAACCTAATAGTTGTTGTAGGCTACATTAAGATTTGTTAGAGGATAGAGCATTGCTGTTGGGCGAGGGTTCGAATCCTCCGAGGGATATAAACATTAAATGGATCAAGATAAGATTGTCAGTAGAGCGGCTGTTTGTTCTTTTCTGTTGACAAGAGTACGTACATGGGAATACTAGCATGGGAAAACTGCTCACCCCATATCCCATCCTCATCCCCAGAGTTGAGGTTTGATCAACGTTTTTGTTTAAAACCATGTTGGTAGATAGTAACAATATAGTGGTTTAGCTCATAGATCATCTCCCTTTCTCGCTCTCACTCTCCCCCTTTCTATCCCTCCCCAATTCCGATCAGTGTCTCACCCTACGATACAAGATTAATTACATACATGTGGTGTGCTATACACAGACAATACAATGTCCAATTCTACAAGCCCTACTAGACTTTTCATGTTTTCACGCCTTGGTTTAGTCGTCCTGGAGTTAAACATTACCCTAACCCAGCTTGACGTGGTATAATTGTATGTGATTGTGGTTGATGAATGGCTGTGGTTGTAAACACAGGGGCTAAGGTTAGAGTTTTCCGCATTACAGAAGAAATGTAAACGTGGGGTGTGAAGACAACACCCTTGTAGTGTAGGACACCTCTGTGGTGTGATATGTCAAAGACAACACGTCTGTGATGTGTCTAATGCACAAATGTGCAATATACTCTACTCCCTCTAGCGCACAAATGTGCAGCCTACTCTCCTGCCGTTAGCACACAAATGTGCAGCCTACCCCCTCTAGCGCACAAATGTGCAGCCTACTCTACCCCCTCTAGCGCACAAATGTGCAACCTACTCGACCCCCTCTAGCACACAAATGTGCAACCTACACCCTCTAGCACACAAAAGTGCAGCCTACTCTACACCCTCTAGCGCACAAAAGTGCAGCCTACTCTACCCCCTCTAGCACACAAATGTGCAACCTACCCTCTCTAGCACACAAATATGCAACCTACCCCCTCTACCACACAAATGTGCAGCCTACTCTACCCCCTCTAGCACACAAATGTGCAACCTACCCCCTCTAGCACACAAATGTGCAACCTACCCCCTATAGCACACAAATGTGCAACCTACCCCCTCTACCACACAAATGTGCAGCCTACTCTACCCCTTCTGCCACACAAAAGTGCAGCCTACTCTACCCCCTCTACCACACAAATGTGCAGCCTACTCTCCTGCCGTTAGCACACAAATGTGCAACATACACCCTATAACACACAAATGTGCAGCCCACGCCCCTGTCCACCACACACAGAAACAACACGTCCCCACAAAAATACTCTGCACCTGAATCATACGTCGCAGCGAGCTATGAATCATAAGTTTCGTCCCTTACCTGAGAAATATGAGTCAACAATCTAAAACTATTCCACGCATAAATCTGGTTCACCTTTTCAAAAAGTTGATAGCTTGTTGCTTTGGAAGACTTGAAATCTTCAGCCAAAGAAGTTTTAAAAGTTTATAGATCTAGTATTGTGGTCTGTAGAGCTAAGATCCTTTTGGCAAGAATTGAGTCAATAGATTTATGGGAGGTATAAATGTTTATAATCTTTAGAGTAGGAGATCAACAACTACAAGTAATAAAAAATAATACGTACGAGCTTTTGATTAGAAGCATTAAATACTTTTGAAAGTTTTAGGTTTTGATTTTTACTTTCTCGTATATACGAAATATAGAGAAAGTTGTAATCGTGCAAAAAAAAAAAAAATCGAGATTTTTACAAATCTCGACGTTTTACACCTCACTGATACGGAAAAACATAATTTTGCAATCTTGTCCGTATGTCTGTGTGTCTGTGTGTGTGTGTGTGTCCGTGTGTAAACACGATAACTTGAGTACCGTTACAGCTAGGTTGATGAAATTTCATATATAAGTATTTTATCAAAATCGTAGATCCGTATCAACTTTTGAGCGATTTCCGATAACCGGAAGTGGTACTTTTCCTACTTTGAATTTTTCAAAAGCCTATAACTTGAGTACTATTTCAGATAGATAAATGAAATTTCACATGTAAGTAAAAGATCTAATTTTCTACCTTCTGTTAAATTTTGAGTAATTTCCGTTGACCGGAAGTAGTAATTTACGCTACTTCCGATTTCTCAAAAAACTAATGTAAATTTTTAAAGTACTAATAATATTGCGCACTATTATGCACTTTTTGATTTGGCGTTCACTTGGTGTGCAATAAATTTGTCTACGAGATTTTATTCTATTTTTAAAACTTTAAGTATTTAAAATGGGTTAAAAATCATGTCTATAGCCCGAGTTCCCATCCCCTGTTGTTTTATATAAGAATATTCGAGAAAGTTTAGGGGAGATCACTCCCGGTTTATTTTAGTACAAAATTGTATTTTATTTTGAACATGCCATTTGAATAATCTTTCGATTGGTAAAGTTATTAATCTATCTGTATTAAAGTTCATATTCTTGTGTATAACGCATAAAAGACTATGAAATCTGGACATAAAGTCTTGCAATCTATAAACTATAAACTCTGTGCATTAAACCTTGCAATCTATGAACTCTGAGCATAAAATCTTGCAATCCATCAATCTTAAAGTTGCATGACGTTATTGATTGAAAACTGCAAGTTTATAAACCTTTTAACAAAAGAATGTAAAACTCGAAAGACCGCTACGCTAGCAATATGCAGTTTAGCTAAACATCAACACAGTGAAAATAATAACGGACATCAGCCCTAATAAAACGCAACCTAGTTAAACATCAACATAGCGAATTTATGAAAGACAACAGCCCTAATAATACGCAACCTAATTAAACATCAACATAGTAAAAATAATATAAGACATCAGCCCTAATAATACGAAACTTAGCTAAACATCAACATAGCGAATTTATGAATGGACAAAGCCTTAATAATACGCAACCTAGTTAAACATCAACATAGTAAAAATAAAATAAGACATCAACCCTAATAATACGAAACTTATCTAAACATCAACATAGCGAATTTATGAATGGACAAAGCCTTAATAATACGCAACCTAGTTAAACATCAACATAGTAAAATAAAATAAGACATCAACCCTAATAATACGAAACTTATCTAAACATCAACATAGCAGAAAAATGAAACCCCCACAGCCTTAGTGCTAGTAAAATGCAACTTAGCTAAACATCTATAAAAACGAGGTATCAACTTTCTTGCACTTTATTAACTCCGCGGATTACAAAGTGTTGTTTTCTTTTTTCGTTTTTGGGGAACTTGATACGTCGCGTTATGAGTAAGCTCAAAGTTAGGATTCCTTTTATTGCGGCGTTTTCCACCTTGTCGAAAATATTATTCCAAATGTCGGAGAGTGCATTTTAATAATCACACACACACACACACATATACAAACACACAGAGACTTTTTAGCCCCCACACACCACGTACTAGCAAGAAAAGCGAAAGTTGGCTTAAAAAACTGATCCCTAGTCGTTGTATTAGCATGATGAATGATCCAGGTACTTTTCACTTTGAAGTAGACTTACAACCTAGCCATAAAAAAAGCCTAGTTATAGTGTAAACTACGTTGTGTTGATTAGCATTGTGAATTTATAACTTCATAACTAGAACTGGGTCGAATAAGTCAGTCTATGTAGGCCGATATAGGCCATAGATTTTATCTTTAATACCCTCTACCCTGTTTTCACTTAATACAACAAAATGCTAGCGTCAACCTGAGCTAGGTCAGACGTTCCAGAACAGTCTTTTCTACTGCTTGCTCCTTAAAATAGCTTTTTCAAGTCGACAGGTTTTTTTTTCTTAAAGAGCCCAAAGCAAATCCTGCTTAACGCCCTTGGTTCCTGGCTAAAATAAACTGAGCTAGATTTAGTAACGAAAAGAAAAGCGTGTAGGTTATAAATAATAACTGTTTGATGATGTTAAAGCTGTTCTTTTGTTTTTTAATAAACACATTTTTTACACGTCGCCATGTGCTTTGGGTACAGTTGCACTTGAGAACCTTTAGCAAACAACATGGCGGACGGGGGCGGTGTCACATGATCAATCCAAGGGAAACCACTGTCGTTGTAACCGGCTTCCTCTTCAGTGGGGGAAAAAAATATGTGTGGGCTTTAGTAAGAGTTCGTGAGAAAATGAAGGGGTTGAATAGTGGGGTGGGGTTGGGGTTATAGGTGGGGGAGGGGGTAAAAAAAAAACAACGCGCCCTAACAAGGTTATGAATTACTGAAGGAAGAAATATGTGTAGTATGACATCTAGTGTTTTCTAGGCGTCTGTTCTTACAATGAATGCAGGAAAAATGGGATCAGTATTGGTCGAGGCGAGTTTGTCTATGGTGGTTTTTTTTTATTCAAATAGACGCAATAGGTGGCTTTTATTACAATGGTTTTGAAGCTGTAGCAAAAAAATTAAAACTAAATAATTTAAAGCCGTCTATTATTATGTCAGCCATTTTACGGTTGATGAAACCAACTAAATGATTACAGCGGCTTTCTTTGTTCTGAAAATTTAAGAAAATTCTATTTTCGTAGGTCTTTTTTTTTAAATAGGAGATTGGTCAGGATGGTCGGGTGGTAGGGTATACAACTGCTTGCTGTAAAGCATCAGTTCGATTCCAGGTAGCGGTTTGTGAAAACGTCACTGTCTTCCTAGAGCCAGTCGGTTGTGGAGTCCACATAGTCTTCACCTGTATCATACAGTGCTTCTTTCAGGCATCTCTTCGAGGGAGGAAAATATCTGAAAGCAACGCTGATATCGAACTCCAAGAAACAGACGAACTCTTCGTAATCTGTTGTATGGAACTACAGGTTTGAAAGAGTACTACAATACAAATTTTTTTTACATTAGTACAGAACAAAATGCGCTCAGTATAGAAAAATGAATCAAATATCTTTGGGGTCATCCATAAATGACGTCACACTCGTAGGGGGGAGGGGGGGGTCCGTAATTTTGTGACGATGTGTGATGAGGGGGAGGGGGGGGGGGGGTCAGATGTTGCGACGTCACATTTTTGCATTATAAAAAAGCAATGTTAGAAAACGAATTTTAGACGTTATTTCGCGTTTTAGATAACTGTTTTAATAAATTGTAATAGTTTAGACAAGATTTTGGAAAAATATCGATGTTTAAAAAAAATTCAACTGCGATTTTGAGGGGGGTTGTAGGTTGAGGTGTGACGTCATTTTAGGGGGGGGGGTCTGACTTTTTGTGACGACGTGTGACGGAGGGGAGGGGGGGAGGTAAAAATCGTCAAAAAAGCGTGACGTCATTTATGGATGACCCCTTTCTGTCATGTAAGAAACTAGTCTAGAAAACTGTACGATGCTACAGAAGGAATGAACACGAATATCAGCGAAGTAGACTAGATATCGACGTGAATACTTTATAAACTAAGCAGTGACTGTAGAATAGATGAAATAAAACCTTCTTATCTTACATCGATGCAGTTTTACTTATCAAATACCTGAAGAAGGCAATGTAAAAGTTACCTCCTGTTGGTGTACGCCCCTGATTAATTTGGCCTAGTAAACAATCACTCCACCTACCCTTCCCCCACCTCTTTAGTTTACGCCCCTGATTAATTTGGCCAAGTAAACGATCACACTGCCCTCCCCCCCCCCCCTCCGCCCACCACTTTCTTCCCACGATAAGTTTGGCCAATAAACGCCATCGTTAAATAGCTCAAATATGACATCATTTTGTAAAAAATTGTTTGGATTACAGTTTGATCATAACAAATGGCTCATTGTAATGTCGTGATAGACTTAAGGTGATTGGGTTTAAAGTGATTCGGTTGTAGAGTGGTGTTACAGATTGATTTAAAGCAAAGAGACTTGTAAAAGGCTTGCTCGTTATTTTTTTAAATATGAAACATACGCAATTATAAACTATATAAAATAATAATATACAAACACATACACACCTTAGCAAAAACGTATCTTAAACTAATCTCTTAAACTCCGCTGACTCACCAGTCAAACCTGAACACACATTGAACACTTCAAGGTGTGTCGTTTAACGTGTGTCTAGGTGTGTCGTTTAAAGTGTTCACACATCTTAAATTACACATCTAGACACACATTAACTTACACACGTTAACCTGCACACTTCAACACATCGTTGTTTTCTTTACAGAAATAGTTGTAAAATGTAGAGGAACTTTTTTTTCTTTTTCCACACACAATATACAGCATACACAATCTGCATACAACAACAACATACAACATCAGCATACACCCTCGGCATACACCATCAGCATACAAGATACAAACTCAGAATACAGCATACAACATCAGCATACACTATCTGCATACAACAACATCAGCATACAACATCAGCATAGACCACTCGTCACTTACACACCAGCATGTAATCATCTACACAATACCGCGTGACGCATCAATTATGTAATTCAAGCAAAAACTGTATCTACTTGCTAATCGTGTAGTTTTTAGCCAATCAAATCGTGACGCGCTGTTCCATGACAGAGCACTCGAAGTCACTCAATTATTGGTGCCATCTGCTGGTATATGGTCCATTGATTGATTGATTTGTCTTGTTAAAGATACAGCGAAAATCGAGTCTCTGTACGATGTTACTTCTGTGTATTTTTGTATCGACCACTCGCCCTAATTTTGTTCGTAAATACTTTGTTAAAGACTTTTGAGCCACTGTACGATTTATCTGTAACGTCAGAACCTTGATTAGAATTTCAGAACCAATTTTTTCAACGTATCAGAATTTTAGGACCCAATAGTTTTATCGCAACATCATACCAGGGACAAATGTTCCTTCGTTTAAAAAAAATGTAGAACCCACAATTTTATCGCAATTCTACGCACAAACCCGAAAACTTACATTAAATTAATTCTAAGTATACCCAACAAAGTTGGCCTTTTTCTGTGAAAGCCCTTGTATACTGATTTCTTCCTTTATTTTCTTACTTCGTTTAATTAAGTAAAAACGCTAACCAAAAGTTCAGGAACGAAAAGTTGATGCCTATATTATTTTGGCTGTAGTTGACGCCTACGTTAGACCACCTGTAGTTGACGCCTACGTTAGACCACCTGTGGTTGACGCCTACGTCACACTACCTGTTGTTCCACAATCGCCTACGTCTGCCAAAAACAGGGTGGGCGACTTGTCACAAAACTTTAATGACGTCATGTGTTATCTACCGGTTGTCGTAATGACCAGGATTTGCCGAGACGAATTCAACTTTTTTTTCAGGATAAGGGATATTTACATGTCCCCCCCCCCCCGGTCTGGTGTGACGTCAGAGTGTATCTCATCCTATCCCCACCCCCTTTAACGCCTGCTGTATTTAGTTAGGCGAGACGTCTACGGTCTAAGCTAAATATTGCATACAACTGTGTATCTTATTAGTGCGGCGCCCACCTTCAAAATGCCTGATGTCATTGCGTCGCACAAAATATACTTTTGGCCCAAGACGTGTTGCATCGTGATGCGCTATGGTGCACGGTGGTGCACGGTGGTGCACGGTGGTGCGTCCGTGGGTCACGTGAGCCCCGTCTCAACAGACAATCTTGTGTGAAACTTCACGTAACTCTTACATTACGTTAACTGTCAGGGGGAGGGGGAGAATGGAGGTGTTTAATGACGTAAAGTTATAAGCCGTGATTGACATAATTATGTCAACACGAGATTTGAGCGAAATGGTACCTAGAACGTCTAGGGCTGGAGTTTTTTTTTTCTATTAAAAACACGATGGTGGTAGACACTATATATGTACATACTAGCCGTCCCGGCCAGGCTCAGCACTGGCTTCTGTGGAAAAAAAAACTTATGCAAAGAACCGTGTCTTGTATGTTTATTGAACAGCATAGACCCGGCATATATATATATATATATATATATATATATATATATATATATATATATATATATATATATATATATATATATATATATATATATATATATATATATATATATATATATATATATATATATATATATATATATATATATATATAGGGAGACCTTCCCAGTTCACACGAGGGGCTAAATATTGCCTGATAAAAAGTTGTTTGTCCAAACACTCGATTTTGTCTACCCGCAAGTGATGACGTCACGTACGTATAACGAGTAAGGCTGAAGTTCTCGCGTCGTGTCTTTAATTACAGAAGCGCTACCTGTGTGTACACACTCACCTGTATCAATGTGTGACAACATCTTTACATACACGTGTTTTAAGAGTGCGGGGTAAATGTGTGTGTGCATACATTTATGTCTGTATGTGTACATTTATGTCTGTATGTGTACATTTATGTCTGTATGCGTACATTTATGTCTGTATGCGTACATTTATGTCTGTATGCGTACATTTATATCTGTATGCGTACATTTATGTCTGTATGCGTACATTTATGTCTGTATGCGTACATTTATGTCTGTATGCGTACATTTATGTCTGTATGCGTACATTTATCGCCATCTTGTTCTGAATTACTCTGATGACGTGTATTATCTACCGACGTCTGTCTGATGTACCTGTGACGTCAATTTTACGCAGGTGCAGTAGATTTTATCTGTTTCGTTGACTTGGCACTCATGGCATAGTGTGTGTGTGTGTATACTCAAGCCGTCTTTACTTTCCACCAATCGAGTCAAGTATGAACGTCCTACAGACTCGAACCCGTGAGCACAGCTCGAGGCGTGGATGCTCGTACTTGTTCGTTCTACTACTTGACCACGTTGAAGATGTGGTCAGCCAAAAACACATTGACGACAAGAGCTTGCGGCGGATACCATCAAGATGGATCACATGTGGTACCATCTAGAGAAGACCTTTGAGAAAGATAACTCTTCATCTTGCGGCCCACGAGATACTGGGTGTGGCAGGGTATGATGGTGAAGACCCAGTGCTGGGGCTGTGGGCTGAGACAAACCTGGATCAGTTGCTCGAGTTTAGCTGGAGTCAGGTATAGCATGATAAGCCGTGTGAACATGCTGACGACCCAACAGTGACGTGAAGAAATGACCCTCAAACACCTGCACACACCCTGGAATGTCGCTCCGTCAAAAGCTTGTAAATCTAGAACCTTCAACACCTTTTTACTATATAATCTATTCCTCCCCCCACCCCCATCATTATCAGATTACAAAATTTCTTTACATTTATACAATCCATTCAAATGCAGCCGATGCATTTTTCTAAGTGTAACCAATCTAATCCTATTGAAAACGACGACTGAATGCATTCCATATGCAGCCCTCGTCTCGCCAACAGTTCAGATTTCACACCGATAGCAGTTTAGTGTCGGTCTGGTCGTAAACTGCATGTTGCTGACCTAAGTTGTAGCGATGTTGCTGATCCTAGTTGTAGCGATGTTGCTGATCCAAGTTGTAGCGATGTTGCTGATCCTAGTTGTAGCGATGTTGCTGATCCTAGTTGTAGCGATGTTGCTGATCCTAGTTGTAGCGATGTTGCTGATCCTAGTTGTAGCGATGTTGCTGATCCTAGTTATGGTGATGGGATCTCGTCAAACTTGGACATCGTGCAGGATTTATTGCTGGCTGGTTTTCATATTGCCAGGCTAGAACTGAGGCTCAGATTTGGCTTTAGATGGGTTTTATGTTCGTAAATCTTCTTAGCTTTGGTTCTAGGTGGGTTTTAATGCGCGATGATCTACAGGTGGCTCAGTCATACCTGGATCAGGATAATTCAGGGTTTTGTCATCGGCTCAGGTATCGGGTCGTGGCTTGTTCCTGCTGTCTGGTGCCACCAGAGCATGCTGGGAAGGTGACATGCCTCCACTTCCCCGGGGAGGTGTGTGGGAGGTGAGGGGGGGGGAGCTCGCTTCATATAATGTGATGGAATTTCTTTAGGCAGTTTGCATCATCTAGTATTACATTCACAGAAAAAAATTCATAAAAAACGTTTTAATAACAAGCTTTTATGTAATCATGCACTAAAAAGTAGAAAATAAATTATAGACTACTATTTAAATAACTATAAAGAAAAGCGTGGGTCACTTTAGTATCTATTGGATACCTTTACTAATGTTAAGGAAGACACCCACGCTTTTCTTTATAGTTATTTAAATAGTAGTCTATAATTTATTTTCTACTTTTTAGTGCATGATTACATAAAAGCTTGTTATTAAAACGTTTTTTATGAATTTTTTTTTCAGTACTTTACATGTTTTATCTACAATAGAGTTACATGACTAAAAACCATTGCGCGCCTACTGAATATCACGTTCAGTAGGCGCGCAATGGTTTTTGAACGCAGCCATTACGTGGTCGTGATGGCGCAGCTATTGATGACGCGTGTGGTGTGGTTGGCTAGACATGCCTACTAATTCGGTCCAAATTTTAATTAATTCATAAAAAATTAATTAGGCATCCAATTAAGTCAAATTTAGATTCAGATTGCATTGTCTTCATGTCTTGACCCACGTGCCAACTGTGAATCGTATCGGTCAAGTAGAACTGTCCGAATTTTCACTCCTGCGTTTCCGTCTAGACAGACAGACAGACTGTCGAGGAAGTGAGTTAAATAAAAGCTTGTAAAAACTAGCTCTAAGTTTAGCACCGAACGTAATCCACAGCATTCCTTTAGACTACACTACATTACAAAGGTCATGAGAATGATCACGATGCATGGTCAACCATGCTCTGTTTATCTAATGCCCTTGAAGGCTAATGTGTATACACCTGGAGGATTTTAATTCTCTGGACACACCCGTTGCCTCCCTAGACAAAACAGAGCTTTATAGGTACCAAGCTCAAGATCACCCTCCGACCTAACTGAATATATATATAGTTAGAGTGTAGGTCTAAGTGTTACATACGTTGTTAAGCAAAGACTACCCTATGCAAACACAGTGAGCTCTTGAGTTTGATTCCTGACTGGCTTGTAAAGAACAGCAGATAAAGCCAGCAGATATTGGTCAGATAATATATTCATCTGCTGTATAGGTAATGTCTTGGTTCCATCCGCTGTGGAGAGAGGGGGGATATGTGGAGAGAGGGGGAGAGGTGTGTGGAGAGAGGGGGAGAGGTGTGTGGAGAGAGGGGGAGAGGTGTGTGGAGAGAGGGGGAGAGGTGTGTGGAGAGAGGGGGAGAGGTGTGTGGAGAGAGGGGGAGAGGTGTGTGGAGAGAGGGGGAGAGGTGTGTGGAGAGAGGGGGAGAGGTGTGTGGAGAGAGGGAGAGATGTGGAGGAAGGAGGAGAGGTTTGTTGAGAGATGGGAGAGAGGGGGGAGAGGTGTGTGGAGAGGGGAGAGATATATGTGGAGAGAGGTGGAGAGAGGGGGAGAGGTGTGTGGAGAGAGGGGGAGAGAGGGTGAGAGGTGTGTGAAGAGAAGGGGCCCAACACATGAACAACTTCTGGCTTCTAACTTGCTGCCCTTTTGTTGCTCGGATCCAATCGTCGATCATTTATTTTATGCTGCAGCACCAGAAGCAGATCAACTAACCTCAATATGATATGGCTAGAATGGTATGGTAAACATTAGATGGTTAGATATGGTAAACATTAGATGGTTAGATAAACATTAGATGGTTAGATAAACATTAGATGGTTAATGATATGGTAAACATTAGATGGTTAATGAAATGGTAAACATTAGATGGTTAATGGTATGGAAAACCGGAGCTGAATAAAAGATTCTGAAAGTTGTGAGTGACACCATTCTAAACGTTGAGTGAAGTTGATGTCACAGATGTTACCATGACAGTTTTATGTCCCGACCCCAACCCCCCCCCCCCCCCCCCACCCCAGCTCCAAAGAGGTCATGCACCGACCACACACCACCCCATCCCCACCACCACTGAAAGTGATCACGCCCCTACCCCCTAAACTAATACATTGGTCATGTCCCGACCCCCATCACTGGAAAGTGGTCGTCCCGAACCCTACCGTTGGAAGGTGGTCATGTCCCGACCCCCCCCCCCCTAGAATATGGTCATATCACGCCCCTTCCTCCCCTTACCCCACCATGTCATGTACCGACCCGCCCTCTCCCCCCCCCCCCCCCCCCCTGACCCGTGAATATGTTCCTCACTTTGTGTTGTACTGACCAGAATCTCGACATGGACACAAACCCATCCAGTATTTTCAAACGCCAAACAGCCCAATAATCCTGTTAGTAGTCCTGGGTCGTCGCAGCTCTCTGCCACAGTTCCAGTCTGTTTCTTCAGCCTACGTGTCAACAGAATGGCAGGCCTCTGCCTAAAAATCATGCCCATATTTGGGTTAAAGATCTGACGGTCTTACATTGCCTCAACAAGCTACCTGGGTTGGGGCGGGGCAGGGAGGGGGGGGGGGAGCGGGATGGGCGTGGCATACCTTTAAAAAAAATATTATTAATCACCGATGCGTGCAAAGCCAGCCTTGTTATGTAGGACACGACACGCTCGCGTAGGTAGAAACTATCGATTGTATATGCAGAATGATAGGTAGGTCAGCCATCTTGGTACCTTGTCTATTTTTAGAAAGTCACAACTAGGTCAGCCAATGTATACAATTTTATACGTATAATGATTAAAAAACCTCTTGTTGAGGATATTTATTTTCAACAAAACAACAATACATATGGCCCTTAGGGTTAAGCAAATGGCGTATCTCGTTGATAAGATTCTAAAAATAGCTTTAGGAAAACATCGTTTCCTTGACGTATGTTTAGTGAAATAATTTATGGTGTAGTGCGGTAGTTCATGTCAGCCATCTGCCTCTTGTTGTAGCAAGCCCACACAGTTTAAACTTTGCTGTCTGTTAAACTTGTGTAGTGACCAACTGTCTAAATGTCCACCCTTGTCCTTGTTGTAGCAAGCCCACACAGTTTAAACGTTGCAGTCTGTTAAACTTGTGTAGTGACCAACTGTCTAAATGTCCACCCTTGTCCTTGTTGTAGCAAGCCCACACAGTTTAAACGTTGCAGTCTGTTAAACTTGTGTAGTGACCAACTGTCTAAATATCCACCCTTGTCCTTGTTGTAGCAAGCCCACACAGTTTAAACGTTGCAGTCTGTTAAACTTGTGTAGCGACCAACTGTCTAAATGTCCACCCTTGTCCTTGTTGTAGCAAGCCCACACAGTTTATACGTTGCAGTCTGTTAAACTTGTGTAGTGACCAACTGTCTAAATGTCCATCTTTGTCCTTGATGTAGCAAGCCCACACAGTTTAAACTTTGCAGTCTGTTAAACTTGTGTAGCGACCAACTGTCTAAATGTCCACCCTTGTCCTTGTTGTATTAGGTCCACACAGTTTAAACTTTGCAGTCTGTTAAACTTGTGTAGCGACCAACTGTCTAAATGTCCACCCTTGTCCTTGTTGTAGCAAGCCCACACAGTTTAAACGTTGCAGTCTGTTAAACTTGTGTAGTGACCAACTGTCTAAATATCCACCCTTGTCCTTGTTGTATCAGCCCCCCTCAGTTTAAATTTGCAGTTTATTAAACTTGTGTTGACCAACTGTCTAAATGGCCACCCTTGTCCTTGTAGTATCAAGCCCACACAGTTTAAACTTTACTGTCTGTTAAACTTGTGTAGTGACCAACTGTCTAAATGTCAATTTTTTCATTGTTAATGCAAGCCCACACAGTTTAAACTTTGCTGTCTGTTAAACTTGTGTAGTGACCAACTGTCTAAATGTCAATTTTTTCATTGTTAATGCAAGCCCACACAGTTTAAACTTTGCTGTCTGTTAAACTTGTGTAGCGACCAACTGTCTAAATGTCCACCCTTGTCCTTGTTGTATCAGACCCACACAGTTTAAACTTTGCAGTCTGTCAAACTTGTGTAGTGACCAACTGTCTAAATGTCCACCCTTGTCCTTGTTTCAGCAAGCCCACATAGAATCAAACTTTCTGTTGTCAAACAGCTACAACCTATTCCTACCTTGCTGACAGATTTATGGTTTGTTGGATCTAGCTAGTACCATCTTTACAACACCAAGAACGTTAAATTTTGGTGGAAGATTTGAACCCATTTCGTCTGGGAGATACCACGACATCACATCGAGTAATTTGAGCCGCAAGATTTTTTTAGTTAGAATTTTTCTTTGCTTTTAGAATCATACAATCCACTGATTTGCTAAATATGAAAGATAGTCGAACTAAGCGAAAGATAATGACTTGATGGACTCCTGGCCATCGCATTTCCCCAGTCTTGTGTTTAGTACTCACTCTATTGGACACAACCGAGAATAGTCTCGAAATTATTCGAAAAGCCCCTCAAATATTTAAAATATCATACACGATGTTATTAAAATAAACATGGTTATAAAAATCTGACTTTTTTTTAGTTAACTCAATAAAAATGTTAAAAGAAAAGTCAAAAACTAATTGTTTTCTTTGATAATTTTCTTTGATAAAAATGTAAACAAAAATGGCAGAACTATGTCATTTGGTATAGAAAACAATAATGTTATTAGAAAACTTTATCAGCAAAGTTTTAAAAATAAATGACTATGAAGTGTGGTTTTCAGAACACCTATGTTCCTGCTTTGTGTTTCATTCTATTGCTCTATATGCCTTACTATAGTTCAATGTTTCATGTTATTGGTTTTCTGGATATTTAAAAATAAACGTGAAATTCCCTTTCAGGAACAGCAGGTTCTAGGGATAAATTAAATATAGCTCGTGTTTTCCATGCATCGTCATATAGATAGTCACCACTAATACCAGACGGCATTTTTTTACGAGGCAGGAACTTACCAGAACTGAGTAGACTCAAGCAGGAGAACCGAACTCGCGATTCTCGGGTGAGTATTCATTCGCTCTACCCCTCTACCACTCTGTTGTTGTTTTCTATTCTATAATTGATACCAAACGTGTTAAATGTTTGGGGTGAGTTCTGTTTGTCTGGCACAGTTTGGCTGGAGAGGAAGTGAATACTTAGCGTGACCCGGAAGTATCACCCCGACATGACCTCCCATTACTTGCAGACACCCCAGGCTCGGATGGGGTGCAGACGACATTTTAAACCGTTTAGTTCTAGCTCTCTATGTCAGAGCCAGGCTGTCACGAATATGTTTATATGGTGCGTATTGGGCGTGGATAAGTCTGACACTGGCGTTATTTGGGACTTTAAAAATAGCTGAGTGGACATGCAAGGGACGTAGGTCAGGTTACATTGTACCATATCCAGCCCCCCCCCCCCCCCCAACCCACTCCCCCCCTACACACCACACACATACACACAGCCCAATCGCTTCATCCTTTTAAAGTTCAGTAACATTATTTTACCCCATACCCACCTCTCAGTAAAGTAAAGCTCACCCCGATTCTACTAGTAAAAAATCGAGTTTCGTACACCTTCATAAGACCATAGTACAGATGCAGTAGAGTTGAGCAGTTTTTTTAACCATTATGGCAACTGCCAATACTTTCCACTTGGGCTGCTGGTCACTCTATCTGTGATTGTGCATAGTGCTGACCACACTATTCCCTGTATTCCGAGGTCACTGATACTGATGAACTCTACTTCCTCTGCCGCATGTGTTTTGGGCATTAACTGGTAAAGATAATGAAATGAATCGCCTTTGCTGAAAACACCATGAATTAGCTTGCAATTTTGACTGAGAGAGAGAGAGAGAGAGGGAGAGACTACCATTGAACAACCTAGACAACTGATCAGCAATTTCTCTAGAACACTAGCCTGTGACCTCCGACCCCGAGGTCACAGAGATTAAAACACAATTCCTTTGGGTCAGGTTACTCCAGCAGCTATCAGACGATTTGTTCCAGCCTTCGATAGCACCGGCCGTCCTGATGAGCAATTAATTATTCCCAGCCTGCCAGGGAATCTGTGGTTATGTCATAAATGTATGCGACAAGTGGGGTCAGGGTGGGGGGTCAAGGAGGTCATGGGATTTGTTCGCGTGTCGCATAACGACCTTGAACTTTTATGATATGCGGATGAGTCTTGGCATTTGCATGTCAAAATGTCATCGCCTGGCAGGATGGAGCTCATCATTTTAGAGATTCCCAGCCGTCCCACCCCCGAACCTACCCAGCCTCCCCGAACCTAAAAAATCTCCCCACCCCCCTCCACAGAACCTCCCCAGTCCTGCTACCAAATCTCCCCACCCTTCCCTTGAACCTCCACATCCCTCCTTTGAACCTCCCCACCCCTCCCCCTGAAACTCCTCACCCCTCCCCCGAACCTCTCAACCCCTCCCTTGAAACTCCTCACCCCTCCCCCGGACCTCCCCACCCTCCCCCAAATCTCCCCAACCCTCTCCTGCACCTCCCCACCCCTCACCTGAACCTCCCAACCCCTCCTACCGAACGTCTCTACCCCCCCCCCCCCCCCCCAAACCTGACACCATAACATGGAGGTGTCGGCAGTGAAAGGCTGTGTTGCCCAGGCAAGGAATAATGTGTCTGGCCCGGCAAGTCTGATATCAAAGGCAGGTGAATGCCCACCTTGTCCACGCTAATTAATTAATTAACACAATCTCCCGGATAGGTTTTTTTTTTCTCGGAAGAAAACAAAAAAAGGCATGTCTCCAACTTGTTGGTTGATCAAGCTGTTACTATTTATACCTGGGCTTCAGCCAATCGTTGACAAGCTTCAAGTCACGCGATGACGCCATCACGCTTAACCGATTGAAACTTACAGTAACATTGTTGTACTTTAATTACAAAACACCAGCAGTAAAAGCCACCAGCTTAGCTCAAGTTGCCTCCACTCAACGACTGCTGGGATGTAAAAAAAACAGAATTACCCACCATTTTATAATGAGACAATCTGCTGCAGTTGAGTCAATTGCATCCCGTTTGACCTCAATTAAGGTCTAAAAATAGACCAGTGTCATCGCGCCGTTAGGCAGACAAAACAATGTCTGACAGTTACAACACAGTTGGTCATGTGACCTGTGCTGGCCAATGGGAGCTCTGGATATGTAAGCCACGCCCCGGCTGTGAAGATAGTGAAACAATGTTATGTTACGCCCTGGTTGTGTACGTGTGACGTCCATAGTTGTGTACATGTGATGCCAATGGTAGTGTACATGAGACGTCCATGTTTGTGTATGTATGACGTCAATGTTTCTGTACATGCGACCTTCATGGTAGTGTATCATGCGCACACTAGCATGTACGTGTAAGATACACAATTTGGTGCCCTTAAAATCAGCGCTAACCTCCAACTCAAGATAACCTTTAAACAAATACTACCCACTACTACCCCCTGCCATACCCACCCCTTACAATCCCATACGCCTACCATTTATCTAAACATTCGTTTTATGTCTTCCTGTATGTTAAGTCCTAACGGTATATACCGATGTCACACATATGATCCTATGGACTATGACGTCTCTTGTATGTCATGTATTCAGTTCCGACATTTTTCAACAAAAACCCGATAATCCTAGGCCACGACATTTTTCAACAAAAACCCAATAATCCTAGGCCACGACATTTCTCAACAAAAACCCGATAATCCTAGGCCACGACATTTCTCAACAAAAACCCGATAATCCTAGGCCACGACATTTTTCAACAAAAACCCGATAATCCTAGGCCACGACATTTCTCAACAAAAACCCGATAATCCTAGGCCACGACATTTCTCAACAAAAACCCGATAATCCTAGGCCACGACATTTCTCAACAAAAACCCGATAATCCTAGGCCACGCCTTTTTTCAACAAAAACCCGATAATCCTAGGCCATGACATTTCTCAACAAAAACCCGATAATCCTAGGCCATGACATTTCTCAACAAAAACCCAATAATCCTAGGCCACGACATTTCTCAACAAAAACCCAATAATCTTAGGCCACGACATTTCTCAACAAAAACCAATAACCCCATACCAAGACATTTCTCAACAAAACCCAGTGAGCTGATACCAGTCCGATAACGCCACAGTTATTTAATCTTATTTCAAAATGTGTGTTAGGATACTGGCAGTAAACTATAAACTTATCCAACTTTTAGCGCTAACACTATCCCTAACCTAACCTAGATCTTACCCTCGCCCTAGCCCTAATTACGGGAGCCTACAGATCTTACCCTCGCCCTAGCCCTAATTACGGGGCCTACAGATTACCCTCGCCCTAGCCTAAAACAGATCTTACCCTCGCCCTAGCCCTAATTACAGGGCCTACAGATCTTACCCTCGCCCTAGCCCTAATTACGGGGCCTACAGATCTTACCCTCGCCCTAGCCCTAATTACAGGGCCTACAGATCTTACCCTCGCCCTAGCCCTAATTACAGGGCCTACAGATCTTACCCTCGCCCTAGCCCTAATTACAGGGCCTACAGATCTTGCCCTAGCCCTAATTACAGGGCCTACAGATCTTACCCTCGCCCTAGCCCTAATTACGGGGCCTACAGATCTTACCCTCGCCCTAGCCTAAAACAGATCTTACCCTCGCCTTAGCCCTAATTACAGGGCCTACAGATCTTACCCTCGCCCTAGCCCTAATTACAGGGCCTACAGATCTTACCCTCGCCCTAGCCCTAATTACAGGGCCTACAGATCTTACCCTCGCCCTAGCCCTAATTACAGGGCCTACAGATCTTGCCCTAGCCCTAATTACAGGGCCTACAGATCTTACCCTCGCCCTAGCCCTAATTACGGGACCTACAGATCTTGCCCTAGCCCTAATTACGTGGCCTACAGATCTTACCCTCGCCCTAGCCCTAATTACGGGGCCTACAGATCTTACCCTCGCCCTAGCCCTAATTACAGGGCCTACAGATCTTACCCTAGCCCTAGCCCTAATTACAGGGCCTACAGATCTTACCCTCGCCCTAGCCCTAATTACAGGGCCTACAGATCTTACCCTCGCCCTAGCCCTAATTACGGGACCTACAGATCTTGCCCTAGCCCTAATTACAGGGCCTACAGATCTTACCCTCGCCCTAGCCCTAATTACAGGGCCTACAGATTACCCTCGCCCTAGCCCTAATTACGGGGCCTACAGATCTTACCCTCGCCCTAGCCCTAATTACGGGGCCTATAGAAGAGCTAATGTGTGAATTATTCTAACAACTTTACACACATATTTTTGGACAACAGCAACATGATTTAAAAGCGATACTCATGATCGTAATAATTTAATTCTTCGTTATAATTCGTAAATTTTACGACATGGTTTTATCAAATTTTCCAAGATGATATGCTAGAATATTTTGTCGATTTCAGAAATTTTCAGCCTATTGCCCCAAAAAAAAAATATTTTTACTTTTAACCTATAACCCGTTGTGTTGACCTTAACCTACTTCCCAGAAATAATCCCCGTCCTTATTATAATATCGCCTAACACTCATCTTCCTACGACTTGACTAAATGAGAATGTTTTCATGCGTGCTGTGTTTTTTAAACGGTGTCTTCTGCAGCTTTCAAAGCGAGGTATCATCGGTTCCGTCGGGTTGTGGGGGGGGGGGGAGAAGATGGGGTGCCTAAAGAAACACGACGCCTACACCTCAGGGAGTCGGGTGTATGCGGACAAAATTACCGGGCCATGAGGATGATGGATTCGAGAAATAATTACCGGGCTGTGTGAAGAAATGTCCGTTAAATTTTTTTTTTGTCGTAACGCTTGCAGGTTTTATCTGGCTAAAAATGTTTAGAAGTTAATATCAGATGCGGACAGGCATGCCAGATAAGAATCTCACGCAGAAGATAAGTTTTAAATACGCAACAAGTGACCCTGAAATTATCTTTCCTGATCAAATACAGCGGGTGATGTTGGTTTTCGCTTTTAAAAATAAATGCAACAAATGACCTTGGCATTGGCTTTCAAACTTCGAGCCTGTAAAATAAATATTTTATTTATTACTTGATCACCGTCATTAGCTGAGATTTGTAGCCACCAATATTGAGGCATTCGAAAACCACATTTAAATGTTATAGTACTCGTGTTCTTCTTTGTTTCGCCGTGTCGGCACATGGACCGCCTTAGACGATACCCCAGAACGACGACAACAAGTAAATTAGCTGTCGTCGTGTCGGTTCATGGACCGCCTTAGCTAGACGATACACGAGAACGTCATCAGCCAGTTACCTTGAACCCCCCCCCCCTTCCCCCCCCCCCCCCTCAGCAATAACACTGAGCCCCAGCTAGGATACAATTTCAGCTGGGGTGAGGGACAAACTGCCCTACCCTATCAGGTTACTGTGGATCATGAATTAGATTCAAACAATTTGGTTCTTCATGTTTACTTTTTAAAACATTTTTCTTTACATACGACACTTTCTGTATGACGTACAAATAATTTTGTAGAGCGAGTAAATATTCTGTTTAAAACATTTAGATTTAAACTTCCCAAAACAACCTGTAAATCCTAAACATTTATGTAAACCTTACAACACTTTAAAGTGTCCCGTTACCTTAAAAGAGTCTATTGACGTAAACATTTTATCCCCGAGGCTTAACAGCTACTCATTTTTTTCTCAAATATTTTGTTATCCTACATTGTGCTGTTACCCTAACCCTAAGCTGTAACCAAGGGAGGGGATGGCCCTAGCGGTAGAGAGCTTGACTGCAGACCCGAAAGTCTCGAGTTCGAATCCGGGTTCAAGTCAGTAGACCGTCCCTGAGTCCACCCTTCCCTGATGGGTACCTAATTTACGTTAGGGAAGCAAGGACGGCTAACCCCAGTATCCCTTCATATGCCGAGATCACAGAAACAGGTGAATTCTGCTTCACTTGCCTCGTCCGATTCAAAAGGGAAATTTTAATATAACCACCAATCTCACTGTAATGTTCAGTTGAGACGCTTATGTTTTGTTTACATATTGTTTAATTAGTGTGTTATGGCTAATTAAGACTTTGGCCACGCCCATATTTACTCCTTTTTTCCACAACCGCCGCAAGTTATGCAATTATCGAACGGATTATCAAAGTAAGCAACGGATAAAAGCATACACATACATTTACATGAGCTTTTGTTTTATTGATAAAATCTTGGTAAGTACTACAGCCAGTTAAGTATTGCCTCAGGAACAATTACGTACCCAGCATATATTAACATTCAGCTTACGACATGTGTTGATCAGATTTTAGTAGCAAGAAACTGATTTTAAAAGGACAACTCTAATATGTGTTAGAATTTGAAAGGGGGAAGGGGTGGTAAAAAAATAGACGAAAATTTCACCTTCAATAATGGAATGGACGAAGTTTTTGTCGCGAAAAAAAAAATGTTTTTAATTCACTTTTATGTTAATCCCGCTTTAATATCTGATGTTATCGCCTCCTGAAAATGTATTTTAAACATTCCTTCCTGCACATCTGAGGCTTAGGTTTGAATTCGTGCCTGGAGTTCACTAGCTTTAAATTAATCTAAAAACATTTTGGATGGATGGGTGCTATTATTAGCATTCGTTTACATCAAATTCTTGGGTTACATTTTGGAATTAAATAGTGCTATAATGGTTGGGTGATACATCTTTTTTCTAGTCGGGAACTATCCCTTCTAAGAATGATGAAAGAATTAGAACTAACGGTGGGGGAATTAATCTTTTCTTGAAGCGTCGGGAAATATTAATTCTAAGAATGGTTTAAGAATTATTTGAACAGAAAAAACAATATTTTTACGTTTATCTTTCTAAATGTCTTGTGTCTTAGTTTTAGCGTAGGGGCTGATATAATATCATGATAAATACCCTGTTGTATTGTTATCATAAATATCAGCTACCTCTAGCTCTAGTCAAAAACCCTAAACTCTACTACCATTTGACTACAGCGCCCCCTGTTGGAAGAGTTCACTGTCAACTTCCGGCAAGAAGAAGAAAAAAAACACTACAGCCTTTTTTAACGTCACCAGAGCGTGGAGAATAAATCCAAGTGCTGAAAAATCTGGCCAATAGAAACACCCACAAGTAGTAGGACAATATAAGCAGATCAAAGTAGCCTACATCGTTTCAGGTGAAATAAGGTATACGGTGAATTAACCACATCCCATAACAAGACGGGTGCATCAGCTAGTTAAAGACTCGATACATCCCGTAGCAAGACGGGTACATCAGCTAGTTAAAGACACATTCCGTAGCAAGACGGGTACATCAGCTAGTTAAAGACACATTCCGTAGCAAGACGGGTACATCAGCTAGTTAAAGACACATCCCGTAGCAAGACGGGTACATCAGCTAGTTAAAGACTCGACACATCCCATAGCAAGACGGGAACATCAGCTAGTTAAAGACACATCCCGTAGCAAGACGGGTACATCAGCTAGTTAAAGACACATCCCGTAGCAAGACGGGTACATCAGCTAGTTAAAGACACATTCCGTAGCAAGACGGGTACATCAGCTAGTTAAAGACACATCCCGTAGCAAGACGGGTACATCAGCTAGTTAAAAATTCGACTTGCCAATCTGGCAAGCCAGTTAATTATTTCAGAGTTTTAGGCCGCAGTCCTGATCTGGTTAGCGCAGATCACATGATCGCTGAGATAGAAACCAAAACATCAGCAGTTTGTCTACACATTCGGCAGTTCATGGAAGCTGGCTCAAGCGTGACGCGTTCGACTCCAGTGACTCCAAGCTCCAGTCAGTGCCAATAAATAACTCGCTGACTCTTCAAAAAAAAAAATTTGGACTCGACTCCCCAGGGAGAACCTGTCAAGCGGGTGACAGCTCTAAAGTAGGAAAAATGTCCGCCTGTTGTGACGTCACTGTATTCGTTGAATGGTACGCGTTATCTGGTCATGGGATCCATGCTTCAAGTTTTTGTCAACAGTGACAAGTTTGTGATCAGTGCTTCAAATGTTCGGCAACAGGGTCAAGTAAATTTAACCTGTCTTGTGTTGGGGGTGGGCGGTTCATAATAGACTGGTTAGCATGTGGTCTATGTGGTCTCATATGGTCCGCCTACACGAGTCTTACAGGGAAGTCGGCCCTGGGATAGTTTCTCCAACCGTCCCCAGTGGTAACAATAGTTCATGTACTAGTGGTAACCCATCTTTCTTGTGCCCAACTGTCCCCAGTGGTAACCCATCTTTCTTGTGCCCAACTGTCCCCAGTGGTAACCCATCTTTCTTGTGCTAGTTTCTCCAACTGTTCCCAGTGGTAACCCATCTTTCTTGTGCTAGTTTCTCCATCTGTCCCCAGTGGTAACCCATCTTTCTTGTGCTAGTTTCTCCAACTGTCCCCAGTGGTAACCCATCTTTCTTGTGCTAGTTTCTCCAACTGTCCCCAGTGGTAACCCATCTTTCTTGTACTAGTTTCTCCAACTGTCCCCAGTGGTAACCCATCTTTCTTGTGCGTCTCACCAAATGTCCCCAGCGGCAACCCACTTTTGTGGTAGAAAGGGGGGTTCCATCTCACGCTGGGTTGGACTGACATTTTTACACACTTTGTGGGTGAGTACAACTCCGTTGATCACGCAAGCCAACATGGCGCTTGGCCAACATTCAAGTGAGGAAACTTAATTAATTGACATTAATTATTATTAATTTTCCTTTTTTTTTAAATTTTAAATTTACTTTGTTTTCTCTCTCCTTCACATAATCGATTTTTCTCTCACCTCGCAAGATAGTTGCTGTTGTCGTTAATGCCCCCTCCCCACCCCCACCCCCCTCCCCCACACACACTTCTCTATTAGAATGGTGATTTAGCTGGCACGACTTTGGTGCAATGCTTTGTCTCACGTTAAAAATGACATGTCATTGCTGACAGTAATGACACGTACTTGATGTCACATGTCATGACGTTATAGCTTCTCGTCATATTTGTCCGTGTTAATGTCCTAAAATATTTCTACGTGAGTGGATGAATTTCTCACTTCCGCCTGGGTAGGTTAAAATCTAATAAATTATTAACATCTGAAAAATACCTAAAATATATGCATGTCTTTTCTAAATTAAATCTCTAGACTAAATCTACAGAAAGATTACACTTAAAAAACTGCGTCAGATATGCAGCCAGTGTTTCACACAACTAAAGCGAACTACAGTCAAATCTTTTATTAAGTGCAGACCGTTCAATCTTCGCCCCTATAGAAATTGACATATATTTTAATTTAAATCTTAGGTTTAGGCACAACGTTTTAATTCATCTAGGGATAATGGGTTTCTGTTTTTTTAGAGACAGCTTAGATTTCTTTGGATAAAATGTCATTTGAAGATTGAAAGGTAGACAAATCCGTTAGCAGCACTAAAGGTAGACAACCCTATTAGCATGTCAAAGTAGATACTACAGCAGGACTAAAGGTAGACAACTCAATTAGCATGTCCAGTTAGATACTACAGCAGGACTAAAGGTAGACAACTCAATTAGCATGTCAGAGTAGATACTACAGCAGGACTAAAGGTAGACAACGTAGCTACAGTATTAAAGGTAGACAACTTAGCTGCAGTATTAAAGGTAGGTAACTTAGCTGCACTAAAGTTAGACAACTCTGTTAGCAGGACTAAACGTATACAACTTAGTTGGACTAAAGACAGACAACTATTTAAGCTGGACTAAAAACAACAACATAAAACAAACCTCTCGCTGACCTACTGTTGTGGTGCCCCTATAGATTTATCTTTTCTTCTTCTTCTTCGTTCTTAATTTTAGTGTTGGAAGGGATTCCCTCCAACACAATTAAGTATACGTGTCAACTGTTTATGCGCCATTGGGGCCTCCAATTTCAGCCTGCTTTTCTTTTTAGATTTACTTCCATAGACTTTGTCCAATCAAGAACAAACTACACCTTCTTATTCAGTATTTCATAATCCTGCCTGTTTAGAATCAAGACTGAACATTTTGTCGAGTTATTTTCACAATGGCACAAGCATTTAAAAGATTCATCCCCATGTTTGATAGGGTGCTTGTTGAAAGATTTCTCCCCGAAGTTAAAACCAAAGGTGGTATCATGCTTCCAGAGAAGTCGCAAGGAAAAGTTGTAGAGGCCACAGTTGTTGCTACAGGAACTGGTGCTAGGAAAGATAATGGTACTGTTGTGCCACCTAGTGTGAAAGTTGGAGACAAAGTTTTGCTTCCAGAGTATGGTGGAACTAAAGTTGTATTGGAAGAAAAGGAGTATTATTTATTCAGAGACAGTGATCTTCTTGGGAAGTTCGAGAGCTAAGGATAGGACGTAAATGGAGTTGTGGCTGGATTTAACTATTATGTATACATGCTTGACTTTGATGTAATCAGTTATGAAGTTCTACAATACTTCACTGACCAATGTGTTCTGATATGAGAGGCATTTATAGATATTTGCTAAATGTGATTTGATTATCCAAATGATTAGTCTGACTGTGAATATTTTTACTTTTGTTTTATTTGACAATAAATCTCAGATTTAAAAAAAAAAAAAAATAAATAAATAAATAAAAAAAAAAAAAAAAAAAAAAAAGAACAAACTACAAGGCAGCAGTTGTTTAATTTGGAGTTGTCTCTTCTAGAAGAGTGGCTGTCTCCAGCTAAGGAGCCTCATCTGCCAGATGTTTCGAACTAGAGACTTTTAGGTTAAGCAACCATGAGCTTTCACCGACTCGACCACGCCGACCCCATTTATCTTTTGACAACCAGCATCCTCCGCCATCCTCCCGTCAACAAAGTCCACATGACCACACAAAGCGTGGCATCAAATTGTTCTTTACCTCAGTAGTTTTCTCCATGAACTCAAGACATGATCTGTGAGTAAAGCTTCAAGCTGAGCAGTTGTTGTTTTGTTTCTAAACTGAATGTAACTGTTGGTGTTTTCTGTGACAACTTATTCCATGACTTATGTGACTGTAATACCTTCATGAAGATTTGGGAAATTTGTCAATTTCAGCAGACGTGGGAGGGCAGGTGAGCTCAGGAGAATGTGCATGGGTGTGACTGTAAATGTTACAGATGAAGTAGAGTTTTCTGTATAATAGTAAGTGAGCTAAAGAGAATGTGCATGCCTGTAATAGTAAATATGACAGGTGAAGTAGAGTTGGACTGTTTGATAGTAAGGGAGCTAAGGAGAATGTGCATGCATGTAAAAGTAAATATGGCAGATGAAGTAGAGTTGGTCTATAAGCTCAGGAGAATGCGTATGGGTGTGACATTAAATTGTGGCAAGTGGAGTAGAGTTGGTCTGTTTGATAGTCAGTGAGCTAAGGAGGATGAACATGCATGTAATAGACAGGTGAAGTAGAGTTTATATGTGAGCTCAGGAGACTGTGAAGTAACGTGCCATCTCCAGCAAACCCTCCCCCCTCCTCACCTTTTTGTCAGTGAGCCGGCCTGCACAAAGGCGTCAACTGTCAGGCACACGGTGACATGCGTGATGACAAAAACACGTGCGTGTCGTGAGTGCCCAGAGAACAAAAGACATCAGCAGACAAAAGGTGAGCAGACGACTGGCAGCTCACAGCTACAGCAGGCATACGTCAGACATGCAGCAAGCATGGACATACAAACCCCGCATGCATACAGACATATACTGCAGAATCTACAGGCAGAAAAACATGGCAATTCCTAAACGACTAAATAAACAAACACAATGCTAAAGGCAAACATCGGCAAAAACATACAAATCGAAACATACAAACCCACATGGAGCCATACAAAATAAACATTAAAGAGGCATCCATCAATATACAATGTGTAAGAGTTGAAGCAGGCGTCGTTACTGAAATAGTAATATTGACAGGGTTATTTCAACGCCAAGGGTAGACACGGGTACAGAATATAGTCCAAGTAGACAGAGCATATGTTTGAATGGTTGTTGTTGTGATGGTTTGTGTGTAGGATTGTTGGTGTGTATGCTTGAATGTTTGTTGGTGTGCATGTTTGAATGTTTGTTGGTATGTTTGAATGTTTGTTGGTATGTTTGAATGTTTGTTGGTATGTTTCAATGTTTGTTGGTATGCTCGAATGTTTGTTGGTGTGCATGTTTGAATGTTTGTTGGTATGTTTGAATGTTTGTTGGTATGTTTGAATGTTTGTTGGTATGTTTGAATGTTTGTTGGTATGTTTGAATGTTTGTTGGTATGTTTCAATGTTTGTTGGTGTGTTAGTGTATGAGTGTATGTCATTTTGTTTGCTCACATGGCTGGGTGTTTGTATGTTTCTATGTTTTCAGGTGTGGTTTTATAGTTTGTTTGCTTGTTGGTATGAATGTATGTGGATACGTATGTCGTGTTGTATGTTTTATATGGATGGCCATACACACACATTCGCCACGCCTCACATGCATCTAGTCACAAGTGGTGCCGTTTGATTATACACACCAACATTCAAATAAACAAAACACACTATCCTATATACAAACCAATACACCAACAAACATTCAGACATACACACCAACAACCCTACACAGAAACACACCAACAATCCTACAAACAAACACACCAACAAACAAACACACCAACAACCCTACAAACAAACACACCAACAACCCCACAAACAAACACACCAACAAACAGACAGACGTCAATAGTTCAACCAGTCCAATCCCTCACGCTCTCACCCTTGATAGAATCTGCTCGTGCGTGATATACATAAAAGGATTAATTGATTTCTCCCCCACCCCCCTTTACATCGTGCCCCGCCCCTCCCCCGTCCCGGTACAACATGCAAGCTGGAACGTACAGCTTACACTTTACACCGGTTACCATAGCAACGGCTGCCGGTGACAACAATCACTGGGGCTAGTTTTTAAACTTTTGTCAGAAGATTTACTTTCTTCTCCGTAAGGCTTTGGTGTGTTAGAAATAGTTGTATGTTTGTGTTGTTGAAGGTATGTTTGGAGATGAATGCGGTGTTTTGAAAGTTGACTGTGGGTGTGTTATGGTAATTTAAGACTTTGTTTTTTTTCCATAACGAAATAAAAACCGCACTTTAAACCTGTTCACGTTTTGTGTCAGGCTGTCACGGGTACGTGGGTCACGTGATGCTATAAATAGGATTATATTTATAGCTTTTTAGATAAGGTTGTCCCGTGCCACTCCATCATTGGATGGCTGTATCGATTCGTCAATAATCGAGACGGTGCTGATGATGTTTCGATCCTACGTGGGACACTTGGTGCCCTTCATTGTGGTGGAGCTTCGGAGGAAATGTGTTCGTCGATGACCGGAAGTGTGTAGAAACCTGGAGATGACCGGAAGTGTGTAGAAACCTGGAGTTGACCGGAAGTGTGTAGAAACCTGGAGTTGACCGGAAGTGTGTAGAGACCTGGAGATGACCGGAAGTGTGTAGAAAACTGGAGTGGACCGGAAGTGTGTAGAAAACTGGAGTGGACCGGAAGTGTGTAGAAACCTGGAGTTGACCGGAAGTGTGTAGAAACCTGGAGTTGACCGGAAGTGTGTAGAAACCTGGAGTTGACCGGAAGTGTGTAGAAACCTGGAGATGACCGGAAGTGTGTAGAAACCTGAAGATGACCGGAAGTAGGCAGGAGCTCCATGTTGTGCTGATTGGTGAAACGATTACAACAGTAACAGGTTACTGTATGTGCAACACTAATAAGCATACACTAACAAGCCCACACTAGCAATTCCACATTAACAAGCCCACACTAGCAAGCCCACATTAACAAGCCCACACTAGCAAGCCCACACTATCAAGCCCACACTAACAAACCCACACTAACAAGCCCACACTAACAAGCCCACACTAGCAAGCCCACACTAACAAACCCACACTAACAAGCCCACACTAACAAGCCCACACTAGCAAGCCCACACTAACAAGCCCACACTAACAAACCCACACTAACAAGCCCACACTAACAAGCCCACACTAACAAGCCCATACTAGCAAGCCCACACTAACCAGTCCACACTAACAAGCCCACACTAACAAACCCACACTAACAAGCCCACACTAACAAGCCCACAATACTAATTCCATATTAACAAGCAAGCCAACATTATAAAGCCCACACTACCAAACCCACAACCCACACCACTAAGCCCACACCAAAAACATTATATAGCACCACAACAGCATCTGTTTGTGCTCATTTAATCAAAGTTCCCTCCTCAATGTTCTGTGAAACAGTTACCATGGTTTGTTTTTTAATCTCCATTTGTGACCACCAATCTCCAACTTATCGAGAGTCATTTAAAGATTGAAAGTTACAAACATTTTATTCGTTCGTCTCGATTGTACTGTAACCAATCCAACCCAGGTCAGCTAGGGGCAGTTAATCTATTGGAATCTCACCATTAATTGCGGGCCTTGAATAAGGGGCGACTACCGGCAGTCCAGGCTTTATACCATTCGCGTCTGTCAGATCCAACTAATTATTTATGGCCGTTGTTCACGCTCAGTCGGGTAGCAATTTTAAGGCAAGTTTAAAACAAGTGGAGTTCGATCGATTGGAAAAAACAGCGAGAGATGAAACAGTTCAATATTTCAAGTCCATTTAAATAGAACAGAAAACGATTTTTTTAAGGTTGTGATTAACACTTGTGTGATCAATTAACTATGATCTACTAGTTTATGTGTAATCAATCAGATTTTGAAAACTAAAGCTCTAGTGTCTTTGATCAATGGACTAGATATCGATTATTTACTGATCGTTTTGCCAAGTGATCGATTGGTTTCTTACCATTTGTTAATCGCAATTAGGATTGGAGATCAATTTGTTTAAAATCAATACGACAAACGATCGATACGCCCGATCAGAAGGATAATGAATCGATGCATTACCCAGAACACTGTGTCAGGAGCAGACAACTAGAATCGCCTGGAATTCCTGAACAATGGCTGAAGACGAGTCACTTCTGCTCATTACATGGCGGTAATTTGATCGCCCGATTACACATCGATCTTAGTTTTATTCAATTGTTTATTTTAATCACAGCATCGAACAAAAACAGCAATAAATATTTTATGGACAATAACAATACTGAATTGGATTTATTAATTTTTTTCTTAATTTTCCAATTAAACAAATTTTCATCATGTGACTACAAACTCTGCGATGATTGGTCAAATTTCCATCGTTCTGGTGTGTGAAGATTGGCGTGCTGAGTTAGAGATTATCTGTGTGAAGATTGGCATGCTGAGTTAGATTTTATCTGTGTGAAGATATGGCGTGTTATCTGAGTTAGAGATTATCGATGTCAAGATATGGCGTGCTCTCTGAATTAGAGATTAGTTGTGTGAAGATTGGTGTGCTATCTAAGTAAGATATTATCTTTGTGAAGATCGGCGTGCTGAGTTAGAGATTAGTTGTGTTACGATATAGCTTGCTATCTGAGTTAGAGATTAGTTGTGTGAAGTTTGGCGTGCTAAATGAGATAGAGATTAGTGGTGTGAAGATTTGCGTGTTATCAGAGTTATAGATTAGCTGTGTGAAGATATGGCGTGCTGAGTTTAAAGATTATCTGTGTGAAGATTTGCGTGCTATCTGGGAGATTAGCTGTGTTCAATTCTTCGGCTTGTTACACAAGAAATATCTAAGCCGATTACGGATTGCACAAGGTACAGATGCTAAGGCATGTGAAGCCTAGACCCACAACAATAAATTCTACTTTCGTTTTCATCGATTGTATATTCTAGTTTTAAAATTGGATTATCTTGTATTCGTAACTATAATTTTTTTACTTTCTCATATATACGAAGTATAGAGAAAGTATTGTAATCGTGCACAAAAATCACTTGAAATTTTAACTATTTTCACCGTATTATACCTCAGTCCTTCATCACATCCGAAGTATAGAGGACTTATTTTAATCGGACAAAAAATTATCAATCCAGATTTATCAAATTAAGAGGTTTTATGCGTAATCCAGTCTGAAAAACTGGGCTTTGCAATTCTGTCCGTATGTCTGTGTGTCTGTCTGTCTGTCTGTGTGTGTGTGTGTCCGTGTGTAAACACGATAACTTGAGTACCGTTACAGCTAGGTTTATGAAATTTCATATGTAAGTATTTTATCAAAATCGTAGATCCGTATCAACTTTTGAGCGATTTCCGATAACCGGAAGTGGTACTTTTTGTACTTTGAATTTTTCAAAAGCCTATAACTTGAGTACTATTTCAGATACATAAATGAAATTTCACATGTAAGTAAAAGATCTAATACTCTACCTTTTGTTAAATTTTGAGTAATTTCCGTTGACCGAAAGTAGTAATTTACGCTACTTCCAATTTCTCAAAAAACTAATGTAAATTTTTAAAGTACTAATAATATTGCGCACTATCATGCACTTTTTCATTTGGCGTTCACTTGGTGTGCAATTCTTTTGTCTACGAGATTTTATTCTATTTTTAAAACTTTAAGTATTTAAAATGGGTTAAAAATCATGTCTATAGCCCGAGTTCCCATCCCCTGTTGTTTTATATAAGAATATTCGAGAAAGTTTAGGGGAGATCACTCCCGGTTTATTTCGAAATGTGCTTATTTTTCAAATAGTATTGTGTTATTGTTGTGCATTCTATTAAAAAATACGAGGCGTTGTACAAAATACATAAGCAAATATAAAATTAAGTAACAAGTAACAAGCAAAAATTCCCTAAATATTTTATAGTGCATTATAAGATTGGCTTTTATATTATCATACTTTTAAAATCACACATGTTATATCCGATAACGAGATGACAATAAAAGTTCATACACTTTATTTAAGTCATCAGATTCAAATGTTATACTGACCATCAACTCAGCACTGACCATGACGTCATCAACTCATCACTGACCATGACGTCATCAACTCAGCACTGACCATGACGTCATCAACTCAGCACTGGCCATGACGTCATCAATCCAGCACTGGCCATGACGTCATCAACTCAGCACTGACCATGACGTCATCAACTCAGCACTGACCCTGACATTATTAATCGAACTCCGACCATGACGGCTGTAAAATTGAGGTCGGGTGTTAGCGCTCGACTACCTACTCCAAAGTCTGGAGTAAGAATCTCAGTCCGGAATCCGACCTACTGAACGTCCCTGAGTCCACTCAGCTCTAATGGGTATCTGACTCTAAGGGAAAGTAAAGGTGACTAAGCATTGTGCTGACTACACCACTCTTTCATACACTGAGGTCAAGAAACATCAACTCTACTTCATCTGCCCTAAGCATCGTTTGGTTTGTAAGGGGAACTCTACTTATTGTATGTGGCCTCGAGTTACTTTCTAATTAAGAACCCTAACGTGGCCTCTAATTAATATCTAATTAAGTACCGTAGTGTGGCCTTTAGACTCCATATAAAAACTGTTTTGTGTCTTCTGATGATTATTTAAGAACCTCTTCTAAGCTCGAGGATAAAGTTCAAGGTCACATAATTCCGACCATGTTCCGGTGACCCAATCGATGTCTCAGAAACTATCGAATTCAGCTTTGGTGAGAATAATTTGCTGACTCAGCGGGAAATAAATCCCAGGGAAAACCAAACCTTGTTTTTTTTACTCACATCGAAAACACCAGCAGTAGTTTTATACGTGGAAATTCTTTTGTTCAAATACGCGGGGAACGGACAAAGTAGAGGATTATGTTAAAGGCAGTTAGCTCCACAAGAAATACAAAGTACTAAAATTTTCTTTTGTTCCGTTATCTCTTCTTTTGCTTTTTTTTATGAATTATAATTAATTGAATTTATATCAAGCAAATGGTTCAGATCCCTCGTATTTATATTTTAAAAAACTAATCTATAATAACTTAGAAAACAAACAAATGTTGTTTTGAGTTTAAGTATTAGTAAAACAAGACCTTGCAAATATTACAAAGAAATGATTGATACAATTGTCGATTCGAGATCTTTATTTAATTAAGCTAGTAGAGTACATTCAGTGCAAAGTGTGGAAGATTGTCTCCATCCATTGGATGATGGATTAGTAGAATCCTTCACGTCTCCTTGCATTTTAGTTGTGGTATTTTTGTAGAGGATCTAAGGCATTAAAAGCTGATGTGTTTTCATTTCTCGCGACTTTAGCTAGGTTATAGGTGCAAACTACAGCTCTCCAGAGTTCTCTGTCCTGCCGGAGTATGGGTCACCAACTACAGCTCTTCAGAGTTCTCTGTCCTGCTGGAGTATGGGCCACCAACTACAGCTCTCCAGAGTTCTCTGTCCTGATGGAGTATGGGCCACCAACTACAGCTCTCCAGAGTTCTCTGTCCTGCTTGAGTATGGGCCACAAACTACAGCTCTCCAGAGTTCTCTGCCCTGCTTGAGTATGGGCCACCAACTACAGCTCTCCAGAGTTCTCTGTCTTGCTTGAGTATGAGCCACCAACTACAGCTCTCCAGAGTTCTCTGTCCTGATGGAGTATGGGCCACCAACTACAGCTCTCCAGAGTTCTCTGTCCTGATGGAGTATGGGCCACCAACTACAGCTCTCCAGAGTTCTCTGTCCTGCTGGAGTATGGGCCACAAACTACAGCTCTCCAGAGTTCTCTGTCCTGATGGAGTATGGGCCACCAACTACAGCTCTCCAGAGTTCTCTGTCCTGATGGAGTATGGGCCACCAACTACAGCTCTCCAGAGTTCTCTGTCCTGATGGAGTATGGGCCACCAACTACAGCTCTCCAGAGTTCTCTGTCCTGCTGGAGTATGGGCCACCAACTACAGCTCTCCAGAGTTCTCTGTCCTGCTGGAGAATGGGCCACCAACTACAGCTCTCCAGAGTTCTCTGTCCTGCTGGAGAATGGGCCACCAACTACAGCTCTCCAGAGTTCTCTGTCCTGTTGGAGTATGGGCCACCAACTACCGCTCTCTGATGGGCCACCGACTACAGCTCGCCAGAGTTTTCTGTCCTGCTGGAGTATGAGCCACCAACTACAGCTCTCCAGAGTTTTCTGTCCTGCTGGAGTATGGGCCACCAACTACAGCTCTCCAGAGTTCTCTGTCCTGCTTGAGTATGGGCCACAAACTACAGCTCTTCAGAGTTCTCTGTCTTGCTTGAGTATGAGCCACCAACTACAGCTCTCCAGAGTTCTCTGTCCTGCCGGAGTATGGGTCACCAACTACAGCTCTCCAGAGTTCTCTGTCCTGCTGGAGTATGGGCCACAAACTACAGCTCTCCAGAGGTCTATGTCCTGCTTGAGTATGGGCCACCAACTACAGCTCTCCAGAGTTCTCTGTCCTGATGGAGTATGGGCCACCAACTACAGCTCTCCAGAGTTCTCTGTCCTGCTGGAGTATGGGCCACAAACTACAGCTCTCCAGAGGTCTCTGTCCTGCTTGAGTATGAGCCACCAACTACAGCTCTCCAGAGTTCTCTGCCCTGCTGGAGTATGGGCCACAAACTACAGCTCTCCAGAGGTCTCTGTCCTGCTTGAGTATGGGCCACCAACTACAGCTCTCCAGAGTTCTCTGTCCTGCTTGAGTATGGGCCACCAACTACAGCTCTCCAGAGTTCTCTGTCCTGCTTGAGTATGGGCCACCAACTACAGCTCTCCAGAGTTCTCTGTCCTGATGGAGAATGGGCCACCAACTACAGCTCTCCAGAGTTCTGCTGGAGTATGGGCCACCAACTACAGCTCTCCAGAGTTCTCTGTCCTCATGGAGAATGGGCCACCAACTACAGCTCTCCAGAGTTCTGCTGGAGTATGGGCCACCAACTACAGCTCTCCAGAGTTCTCTGTCCTGATGGAGAATGGGCCACCAACTACAGCTCTCCAGAGTTCTGCTGGAGTATGGGCCACCAACTACAGCTCTCTGGAGTTCTCTGTCCTGTTGGAGTATGGGCCACCAACTACAGCTCTCCAGAGTTCTCTGTCCTGTTGGAGTATGGGCCACCAACTACCGCTCTCTGATGGGCCACCGACTACAGCTCGCCAGAGTTTTCTGTCCTGCTGGAGTATGAGCCACCAACTACAGCTCTCCAGAGTTTTCTGTCCTGCTGGAGTATGGGCCACCAACTACAGCTCTCCAGAGTTTTCTGTCCTGCTGGAGTATCAGCCACCAACTACAGCTCTCCAGAGTTTTCTGTCCTGCTGGAGTATGGGCCACCAACTACAGCTCTCCAGAGTTCTCTGTCCTGATGGAGTATGGGCCACCAACTACAGCTCTCAAGAGTTCTCTGTCCTGCTGGAGTATGGGCCACCAACTACAGCTCTCTAGAGTTCTCTGTCCTGATGGAGTATGGGCCACCAACTACAGCTCTCCAGAGTTCTCTGTCCTGCTGGAGTATGGGCCACCAACTACAGCTCTCCAGAGTTCTTTGCTGGTGCCATTTTCTTTATTCTATTTATCTTAATTACACCCCACTTTCAATTAAAATACATCTTATTTCATAAAAACAATTTCTTTGGCTTCTGTTAATGTCCGCCGTTTGAAAAATAAAATAAACTCTCCACTCCTTATAAGGTTTCCCTTCCCTCACCACCCCTCCCACCGCCTACCTCCAGCCCACATCCCCACCTCCTGGGATGCCATTAAAGCTGAATCCTTATGGAAATGACCGCAACAATTGGCACGGCAAGGGAAGAAACAAAAATTCTTGTCCATCAAGGGAGCTAATCACTTTAGCCTTTAGATCTGGGCTTGGAAATTCCCTGCTGACTTAGATATTCGACCTTTGACCTCTCTCTAGAAATACATCTTTATTTGTTCGTCTCCTGGACGTTCGCGCCACTCTGGGAGTACATGTATGTTATTTACACTCTAAAACAGACACAACAACCCAACAGGAATAGCCTGTTACAGCTCGTCTATATATTGTAAGGTCTAACAATGATGTAGCCTCTTTCTCGTTTTCTTAGAGTCAGTTACGTAACTGAAAAATCCCAAAATTCTTCTCCCATGACCACCCCCTCCAGCCCCCTTCCCTCCTGCTAATTCTCTATTTCCCCAGCACTTCCGGTCTCAATCGCGTCACTTCCGGGTCGTCAGAGGTCATCAGACTGCTAGACATGGGGGGGGGGGTCTCTGCTCAAATTTAAGAATTTGTTATAACACTCTCAGTCTCACACTGTCACTCTGACACTGTCAGTCTGATACTGTCACTGTGACACTATCAATCTGACACTGCCACTTCAAAACTGTCAGTCTAATACTGTAATTCTGATACTGCCACTCTTACACTATCGTCTGGCTGAAGACACTTGTAACAACCAGATGTGTTCGTGTCACGTCTCACACACATCTAGACATACAGTCACGTTTAGTGTCACGTCTCACACATATCTAGACATACAGTCACGTTTAGTGTCACGTCTCACACACATCTAGACATACAGTCACGTTTAGTGTCACGTCTCACACATATCTAGACATACAGTCACGTCTCACACATATCTAGACATACAGTCACGTCTCACACATATCTAGACATACAGTTACGTTTAGTGTCACATCTCACACATATCTACACATACAGTCACGTTTAGTGTCACGTCTCACACATATCTAGACATACAGTCACGTTTAGTGTCACGTCTCACACATATCTAGACATACAGTCACGTTTAGTGTCACGTCTCACACATATCTAGACATACAGTCACGTTTAGTGTCACGTCTCACACATATCTAGACATACAGTCACGTTTAGTGTCACGTCTCACACATATCTAGACATACAGTCACGTTTCGTGTCACGTCTCACGCATATCTAGTCATACAGTCACGTTTCGTGTCACGTCTCACGCATATCTAGTCATACAGTCACGTTTCTTGTCACGTCTAACACATATCTAGATATACAGTCACGTTAATTGTACACAAGATGCCCCAAGTTAGAGGCTACTGAACAAACTTCTGGACATCAGAAAAAAAGTGCAATAGAAAAAACGCACAAAATAACTTGCGCATATAGAAAATTGTGCTAAAGAAAATTCTGTACATAGTTAAAAACGCCCAAAAATGCGCATACAGAAAATTAGGCAATACGGTTTTTTGCAATAACTTAATAAACCTGGCTTTTGGTCCCAATTCTGAATGTCCTAAATGTTAACACAAAGACCTGCTTGTGTTTACTTAATCCATTGACTCATGTTGAGTCAAGCATCATCATCATCTTCATCATCCCCATCATCGTCATCACCATCTTCAACATCACCCAAAATTAAATTCACTCTAAAGATTCCCTGTGCTTGAGACATATATAACATACGTGCAGCATGCGCAAGTGAAGAAAAAACAACTTTTCTGTGGCTTCGCCCAGGGCAACAACAGAGTTTTAATTATGCTACATTATGGAACATGTTATGCCGTCCAACTAGATCAGGGGTCTCCAAACTTTTCAGCCCGAGGGCCGCATTAACTATCAAATATAAGTTCGGGGGCCAGAGTTTCTTCCAGGTATATCATTGGGGTGGCATTTTTCCGCAGCCACCTACAACAAACATTTTTTACCGTGGACAAGAAGCTCTCAGAGGGCCGGAAGAGAGGACCTCGCGGGCCGCATCCGGCCCGCGCGCCGTAGTTTGGAGACCCCTGAACTAGATGAAATAAGCAGCTAAGCCTTGGTTTTCTCATAGATTATTAGAAGATAAATTAATTACAATTTACAACAACGGAGCTGACTGTGTTCCTGGTGTAAAGCTGGAGCAGACGACTTAATGTAAAGATGGAGCAGACGGTGTGATGTAAAGACAAAGCTCGTGCCGTCTGCTACAAAAAATCGTTAATCACCTGACCTTCTCGTGCACACTGTCGCATACGTCACGACCACATAAACCGCACACGTCACCAGCACATAAAAAGCACACGTCACCACCACCTAAACCGCACAAGTCAACACCAAATAAACATTCTCTTTCGAACACCTCGCTCCTATCACGGCCTAGCGGTAGAAAGCTAGACTGCTAACCCGAAAATCTCGAGTTCGAATCCAGGTTCAAATCAGTAGAATGTCTCTGAGTCCACCAAGCTCTGATGGGTACCTAACTCACGTTAGGAAAACAAAGGTGACTGGGCATAATTCTGACCACATTATCCCCTTGTATACCGAGGTCATTGAATTACATGTACTCTACTTCATCTGCCAATTGAGTCGTGAGCACACACGGAAACACACGCCACCCCCAAATAAACATACACTTTCAACGCCCCACCCCTAAAACTTCCCCTCCTTCCCCTTATTCCCCCCGTTCCCCTCTCTCAACCAGAAAACTTAATAAAACTTTTTTCCCTCTACCTTTACCATTTTCAACGAAACAAAATCACGTGCCGGCAAACTTGCAGTAAGTGGTGACGTCACCCGGCGCGCGCGTGAATCATCGGAAGCGGAAATCGAAATCTAGGCATCAGCGGGGTCAACCTGACATTGGCCCGGTACTGTAAGCCCTCTATTGATCAGATCGTCTGCCCAACTCCTGCATCTACCGCCAGGTTGGCCTGTGCCAGATAAATATGTACACACAGCTACATAAATGTATACACATCCCTACGTGACCTCATGACCGGACCACCGCCTCTCTCCACCCCCCCCCTTACTGTGTAACGAATGGCTCTCGTCATAACTGACCAGTACACCAAGCGATGACCCCATCAGCAAGTGATTTGACCTTCCGGTGACCTTGAACCGCAAGATGCTATGCTTTAAGTCTGCTTAAAAGATCTGTAAAAAAAAAACAATGTACCTCCTGAAACGTTGACGATGATATATTTCTTAGAATCACTAACCATAAGTTTCAAATTAAGCTTATCTGTAATCCTGGCTATTCATAGCCAAAAACCTAACCCTAACCTCTAACATCACTCGAGCCCTATATCACATGACAAGTCCTTACTCTAACCCCAGCCATAGCAGAAGTCGAAACTAGCCTTGATCCTAACCCTAACCCCAGCCATAGCAGAAGTCGAAACTAGCCTGGATCCTAACCCTAACCCCAGCCATAGCAGAAGTCGAAACTAGCCTGGATCCTAACCCTAACCCCAGCCATAGCAGAAGCCGGAACTAGCCTGGATCCTAACCCTAACCCCAGCCATAGCAGAAGCCGGAACTAGCCTGGATCCTAACCCTAACCCCAGCCATAGTAAAAGCCGGAACTAGCCTGGATCCTAACCCTAACCCCAGCCATAGCAGAAGCCGGAACTAGCCTAGATCCTAACCCTGTGGTACCTGCACAGAAAAACTTCCATACGATACGGTGTTGTCCGGCAATTGAAAACAAATGTGTATGTGACCAAATCATGTTGACCTCAAATGTCAGTACACGCTGACCTCATCGCTCCCACCAGCCTCTTTGTGAGAGTGAGTGGCCTCGGTCCACTGACACGAATAAATGCACATGCATGAGTTAATCTCACGTGACTTACCGGCAGTAAAAATCCATTGGCTGGAACAAATCACTCATCCCCCCACCACCACTCCCCCCACCCCACCAGACCCTGAGCTCATTGTACAGTGACGTCACGGCTGAGCGGATCTGGTCACCAAACCGTGACATGAACACTGAGACAAAGACCATCAGGTCACGGTGACCTGCCTGTCATTGGTGTCACATGACGTCACTGATGACTTACTCACCTGGCATCTGTTATAATAGTTCTGGGGTTTGTGAAGGGTTTGTGCTTGGTTTTGTTTTACTGGGGATGGGAGGGGATGGGGAGATTGTTAGGGTTAGTGAAGGGTTAGTAGTTGGTTTTGTTTTACTGAGATGGGAAGATTGTTAGTTAGGGTTAGTGAAAGAATAGTAGTTAGATTAGACTATGGAAGATGGGTTAGCGATAGGGTTTGTGAAATGTTCACGGTTAGTTCAGTGTTACTGTGGGCAGGGTGCAGTTAGTGTTTGGATTTTCGAAGGGCTATGAGTTAGTTTATGGAGAGTGGAGATTTAGGGTTGTGTAACATTAGTTAGTTCTACAGAGAGAGAGAGAGAGAGAGAGAGAGAGAGAGAGAGAGAGAGAGAGAGAGAGAGAGAGAGAGAGAGAGAGAGAGAGAGAGAATGAGCTGCCTCCGGTTAGTGTTGGGGGGGGGGGGGAATGTTGCTGTTCTTTTTTCTTTGCAATCTGTAAAGATATTTATGCTTGACGCTAGAGTTTATTGAAAAATTGTGGAAAAGACTTCAAGTTAACATTTTCTTTAAATCTTTGGACTTTATTTAAGCCTGTCTATATCGTGTGCTGTACAATTCAATGGTTTAAAAAAAAAAAACATACAGTCATACTTTTAAAAAAGAAATTACCCTACTCCAATCCACGTTATTTTTCAATTTAAAACTCTCAGCTTTTGTTAATTAAAAATTTTAAAAACAAAAGTGAACTGATGACGTGCATCTATTATTTATCTTACGCCATGTCCAGCGGAAACCCATTCTTCCATTTTTTTATTTACTTCAGCCAGTATTGATCGTATGCCGCCCGAGCTGTCAAGGTCATCATAACCCGGCTGTCTAGCAGACGATCGTTCGCTTGCTAGATGTCGTCTGCTGGATCTCTGGAACCAGAAAACTTTTTTTTTTACTTGACGTCACATTGACACGGTGCCGATGGTGGAATTGTTAGAAGGGCGTAACTAAGGGGAGAAGGGGAGGCTGCCCCGGGTAGTGGAATGGTAAAGGTTGCGAAATTGAGTTTCCGTCACTTCCGTATACACGGAAATATGTCATGGATGGAACGGCGTAGTTGGGCAGTAGAACTCTCGAGTGCTAACTCGTAAGTCTCGAGTTCGAATCTAAGGACTGTAGGAGGTCCCTGAGTCAACCCAGCTCTGATGAGTACCTGACTCAAGTTAGGGAAAGTAAGCGCGGCTGAACATAGTGCTGACCACACCATCCCTTCATGTGATCAAGAAACACATGCACTCTACTTCACTTGCCCTATGGAATGTCAAATCCGAAAGGGCAACTTTACATTCTGTAAAATTACTCATGCATGATTTAATATAAATGCAATCGTCTATTTTACATCACATTATTCATACACAACTATATTTAGTTTTTTTTTTTTTTTTTTTTTTTTTTTTTTTTTTTTTTTTTTTTTCTTTCGCCAAAGCCTTTTGTTGCTTCTGAAAAACGTTGTACATGCCATATCTTTTTTTTTTTTATAAAATATGCATATGATAAAAAGATTATTTTAAAATCACCATAATTAGATGCTACTGAAAAAACTTGCAGCAGGTGCAGTAGAACAGTCTAAGTAACCCAGGGGAAAGGGTGTGGAAGAAGAAAGGGCTGCAGGGCATACATGGGGGGCTCCACTGAAGAGATTTACTTAAAACAAGGGTCTGGTGGAGAGGGGTAGCTGCAGCTCGTTGCTTCTCGGGAACGTCACGTGATTAAGTAAAAGACAAATAGAACCACGATCAGCGTATATCATAAACCATACTTGCATAAGATTGTAAAAATGTACCACAATAACTGTCAACTGTTCCAAATGTTATAAAATTGTACCAAAATGTGTAAAGCATAAGAACTGTGTACCATTATAACATAGAACTATAAGATTGTACAATAAAAACTCAGTATGATTGTAATGCAACATTATAAAGACTTATATTGCGACAGTTGAACAACTGAATACCATAATAACCATCATCATTAGGATGTAGTATAAAATGGTACACCATAAATACTACACATCATATGATGTTTGGTTATTATGGTGTTGAACGGTACTATTACAATGTAAACCAGATATTGAACGCGATTGAAATAACCTTGTAAGTCGATAACCTTGTGCCGTAATGACGTTACATACCGGACAGTTAGCGCGACTTTTCTGCACGATATAACAGTTTCTCACCGTCGTATAGGCTACTAAAAACTCATTAGCATAATTTATAGTGAAAATTTTACGTCTCAATGGTTTATAATGTGAGAAAAAAAATGTGGACTATAAATCGTGTTTTTTTTCAATAAAACTTTTAACTCATTTGCATTAGAACTGGATGTTTTTAAAACTGAATGAAGCGAAATCTGTTCCCTTCTGAGTTTTGGCCTATTTTTACACAATTGGCCTGATCATGTGACGACGCTTGCACTTTTTTAGCCAATCCTGGCTGCCGATACAAGTCGTGTCTGTTTCTTATTGGGGCATGGCGAGCAGGAGTTTTCTGAAGTACAAGTGGATGATGGTATACAGTATCTGCCCAAAGATTGGATACAAGGGGCTGATAGTCTAAAGTATATGCCCAAAGATTGGATACAAGGGGCTGACGGTCTAAAGTATCTGCCCAAAGGTTGATTACAAGTGGATGATAGTCTAAAGTATCTGCCCAAAGATTGGATACAAGGGGCTGACGGTCTAAAGTATCTGCCCAAAGGTTGGATACACGTAGCTTATGGTCTAAAGTATCTGCCCAAAGGTTGATTACAAGTGGATGATAGTCTAAAGTATCTGCCCAAAGATTGGATACAAGGGGCTGACGGTCTAAAGTATCTGCCCAAAGGTTGGATACAAGGGGCTGACGGTCTAAAGTATCTGCCCAAAGATTGGATACAAGGGGCTGACGGTCTAAAGTATCTGCCCAAAGGTTGATTACAAGTGGATGATAGTCTAAAGTATCTGCCCAAAGATTGGATACAAGGGGCTGACGGTCTAAAGTATCTGCCCAAAGGTTGGATACAAGGGGCTGACGGTCTAAAGTATCTGCCCAAAGGTTGGATACAAGGGGCTGACGGTCTAAAGTATCTGCCCAAAGGTTGGATACACGTAGCTTATGGTCTAAAGTATCTGCCCAAAGGTTGGATACAAGGGGCTGACGGTCTAAAGTATCTGCCCAAAGGTTGGATACAAGGGGCTGACGGTCTAAAGTATCTGCCCAAAGGTTGGATACAAGGGGCTGACGGTCTAAAGTATCTGCCCAAAGGTTGGATACAAGTGGCTGATAGTCTAAAGTATCTGCCCATAGATTGGATACAAGTGGATGATGGTCTAAAGTATCTGCCCAAAGGTTGGATACAAGGGGCTGACGGTCTAAAGTATCTGCCCAAAGGTTGGATACAAGGGATGATGGTCTAAAGTATCTGCCCAAAGGTTGGATACAAGTGGATGATGGTCTAAAGTATCTGCCCAAAGGTTGGATACAAGTGGCTGATAGTCTAAAGTATCTGCCCAAAGGTTGGTGAAGTCCGTTAAAACAAAACTGCAACCAGGGGCTCTCAAAATACCCGAGCACTCTAGGACTAGCAATAACCAAATGTGGCCAACAGGAGCTAAATGTGGACCGAAAAGAGAAAACTGTGGACTGTCAAGAGACAATTATGAGCCAACATGAACCGAATGTGGCCCAAGTGAGGAGACAACTAGGCTATGGAGCCAACTAGAAAGAGCCAACTTGGCCAGGAAGAGCCGCCCAGATATCCTGGATCCTCCACGCTCCAGTAGGCTCACGTCAATGAGATCCTAAACCCGTTCGACAGGAACATCAGTCACGTGACTGACATTGGCTGACCTTACGCTGTTGAATTCAGTCCCGACGGCAAACAGGTCGTGTAGGGGGGGGGGGGGGGTGTAAAAGGGAGGGGCGGTGACGGGCGAGGGTTAAGGCAATAAATAATTTCATTTGGAAATGTCACTTTGCTGCGTCCGCACATTTCCACTTGCGACATTCTTGGCTGTTTACGCGAAACTACGCATGCGTATCAAGGCTGAAAAGATTTTTTTAAAAATATATTCTTGAACAGATCGTTGTAAAATTGAAAGGATTTCGGCAGTGTTGAATTAAGAAACGCGAAAGTTCGCTTGGCTGGTTTGAATTCAAGCTGTCTACGGAGCTAGTATGGTCTATTTGGTTTGGAGAATCGCTACTTCCCTCAATTATGGACGCACATTAATGCTGGCTTCATTCTACACCTGTTATGTTTTTCATTAATTATTGAACTAGTTTAATCGTTATTTTAAAAAAAAGTGTCTATTATCATTAAGAAGTTTGGGAACATTGTAGAATATTATTGTGCCCCATCTACGGAGATTTTTTAACTTTCTAGATTACATTTTAGTATGGGATATCAAACGATTTTTTTTCTCTCTCATGGTTTACGTGGAATATTAAATTTATATTTTTTTATGTCTCGAGTTTGTTGGTGAATAGTTGTCTGTTTATACCACGATTCCGTTTTCTACATTTTTGCTACTTGGCAACATGAATGTTGTTTATAATATGTAACATGAAATAGTCAGTTATCACATAGACACATATGACAATTCACATGCTGTTTTACCCAAACCTCCATCGAATGTCTGGTGCCCACAAAATATCAGAAGACCAATATAGGCCACACGGAGGGAGGATTAAACCAAAACTATCCAGGAAGAGATCTTTATCAGGTAGATCAGGGGAGGCTGGAATGACATGACCGAAGGTAAAAAAAATAGCGATCTGAATTTGTTATTTTTAGATGTCGTTTTGGTTCAATATTCCTTGGCCGACGAAAGAATTAGCAAGAAACCAGGACCCAAGTCTCGCTGGTAGTTCAGTGGATACGTATGGCATTCTATACAAACTATAAATATGGTATAAAATAGTTTAAATTATGGCATTTGACTACCATTTAGAGATCAGTCCAGAGCTTAGAAGGCTGGGCTTTAGGATAATAGGGCTTGTAAGTAGGTCACAACTTCTCGTTCTCGTACTTGCCAGCTAGTAGATTTCGAGACCGTAGACTTACAAGCCCTATTGTTAGGTTCTAATGCAGACATCAAGACGCCGTAAATTGTTTATATACAACCCAAGTCTGACCGGCGTCAAGTACAATATTCACAGTTTACTAACATCTGTAGTTGTTGTTTTTTTTTTTTACCTCAAATAGCATGTTGGAAAGACGAAGTTACCAAGAGAGCTAGGTGTAAACTTTGATATGTCATTTTGTGGATACATGTCATCATTTTCTCATCAGTAAATGTCAGCAGCTTTTCTTGTTTTGTGCTACTTGCTACCTGTCAGATGCTACAATACAAACACAAAGTGCTACCTGCAAGCTACCAACGGCTACCTGTCAAAGCCAAACTGAAAACTACTGATAGTTTTCTTACCAAATAAATCCTTTAGTAACCCCCACCCGTAAACACATACACCCAGGAGCTCACATATGCACACATACTCACACACACAGACACTCACACGCAGACATACACACATACATACAGACAGACATACAGAGCCACTGAATAAAGACCCCCCACCCCCATGATCGTGTCTGCCAAGTCCCCGCGATACCATATTACAGATAGTCCCGCCCCCTCCTGAGACCATATTACAGATAGTCCCGCCCCCTCCTGAGACCATATTACAGATAGTCCCGCCCCCTCCTGAGACCATATAACATACTAAGAACGATTGAATACAGACCATAGCTCATCATGATTGTGTTTAGCCAAGTCCCCATGAGACCATGTTACATAGTCCGCCCCCCCCCTTCCCCATGAGACCATGTAACATACTAAGAACGATTGAATACAGACCATAGCTCATCATGATTGTGTTTAGCCAAGTCCCCATGAGACCATGTTACATAGTCCCCCCCCCCCCCATGAGACCATGTTACAGACTGAGAACCATTTAATACAGACCAACCTCACCTTGATACCATGCCATAACGGTCTATGGTCCCGTCCCCCTGAGACCATGTAAAATAAAGCGCCCCCCCCCCCCCTCAGAGAACTATGTAGTAGACCACCAAACAACACGGCCATGATGCGCCATTCAATCGATCACCATTGATCTCTACCAGCAAATGTGTACCACTGTAGTACGTGGGGAGGTAGGGGGGGGGAATTTCACTTAATCCATACTCACGTCATCTGGATATCATCACAGCCTGGATAACATCAGTCACGTAATAACATCACAGTCACGTGGATAACATCACAGTCACGGGGGTAACATCACAGTCACGTGGATAACATCACAGTCACGGGGGTAACATCACAGTCACGTGGATAACATCACAGTCACGTGATTAACATCACAATAGCTTGACACAATCATGTCCATCCGTTGAACTGAGTATGTCCTACAGTCCTTACCTTGTCCCACCTGTTATTAACAGCAGAACTGTCCTACCCAGTCCTTATGCTGTACAAACTAGCCCAACAGCCAAACTTTACAACACTATACTACTTACCATACATTGAAACTTGTGTTTAAAGATCACTCATTCACATCCGTGATTAATTTTGTAAAAATTGGATAATTTAATTAACAAAATGAAAAAAAAAATTTTATATTTAAAAGTTTCATTTATCTTAAAAATAAATTCGTTTTTTTTTTCAATCAATTGTCTTTCAGGCGATTGGAATTTGGCAATTGTCGTAGACCTCATGAAAGATTTATCTTCCCCTGCTTCACACATTGATCAGGATAGGTGCTCAAGGGACGTAAGTCTAGAGTCCAGGCATTGTGCGTGTTAGATTGGCTGAACTGAAACTTTGATGTTACCTAGGGATTTGTGCTGGCACGAAGACCGGATGTGTGGCTGGTTGTACGGATGTGTGGCTGGTGGTACGGATGTGTGGCTGGTGGTACGGATGTGTGGCTGGTTGTACGGATGTGTGGCTGGTTGTACGGATGTGTGGCTGGTTGTACGGATGTGTGGCTGGTTGTACGGATGTGTGGCTGGTGGTACGGATGTTTGGGTGGTTGTACGGATGTGTGGCTGGTTGTACGGATGTGTGGCTGGTGGTACGGATGTGTGGCTGGTGGTACGGATGTGTGGCTTGTGGTACGGATGTGTGGCTGGTTGTACGGATGTGTGGCTGGTGGTACGGATGTGTGGCTGGTGGTACGGATGTGTGGCTGGTTGTACGGATGTGTGGCTGGTTGTACGGATGTGTGGCTGGTTGTACGGATGTGTGGCTGGTGGTACGGATGTTTGGGTGGTTGTACGGATGTGTGGCTGGTTGTACGGATGTGTGGCTGGTGGTACGGATGTGTGGCTGGTGGTACGGATGTGTGGCTGGTGGTACGGATGTGTGGCTGGTGGTACGGATGTGTGGCTTGTGGTACGGATGTGTGGCTGGTTGTACGGATGTGTGGCTGGTTGTACGGATGTGTGGCTGGTGGTACGGATGTGTGGCTGGTGGTACGGGTGTTTGGGTGGTGTAGGCTATATGATGGTAGTAGGCAAGTAGGCAGATGTTTGTTGTAGGCAATATGGTGATAGTAGGCAAGTTGGAAATGTTTGTCGGCAAGGTGGCAGGTGATTGTTGCAGGCAATATGATTTTAGTAGGCAATTTGGGAATGTTTGTCGGCAAGGTGGCAGGTGATTGTTGTAGGCAATATGGTGATAGTAGGCAAGTTGGGAATGTTTGTTGTTGGCAATATGGTGATAGTAGGCAAGTTGGGAATGTTTGTTGTTGGCAATATGGTGATAGTAGGCAAGTTGGAAATGTTTGTCGGCAAGGTGGCAGGTGATTGTTGTAGGCAATCAGGAAGGCACGATCTGAAGGCATTTTAACGGTGGGGGTTGCGATATACGGTCTTTAAACATGATAGGGAAGTGAATTGACGCTCGTTATACATGAGGTGACGTGTGCTTTTAAACAAATGCACAGTGCTCAGCCGTCCAATAGTCAGTTGTCTAATGCCCAACCGTCCATTGGCCAGAAGTGTAATCTCCAGCCATCCATTGGCCATTTGTCAAATGTCCAGCCTTCCAATGTCCAAACGTCCTATGTCCAACCGTTCAATGTCCAACCGTCCCACGCTTAGACGTCCAATGTCCAACCGTCTATTGGCCAGATGTCCAACCATTTAATGTCCAACCGTCCAATATCCAACCGTCAAATGTCCAGCCGTCCATTGCCCAACCGTCCAATGCTTACATGTCCATTGCCCAGCCGTTCAATTTTGGTCCAAAATTCAGTTAACGAATCTTTCAGCAATTAAAACGACAACATTCAATCTTTGATTGTTCAACCGTCCAAGACTTTTCACACCTGCACTTTATAGCCGTTGTCAGAAAGATCTCGACTTACCTGCCCTCAAGTTTTAAACCCCCTACCAGCAAGCGGAACGAAATAATTTGTCGTCAATTTTAGAATTTTTTTTTTTTACTTTTTTTACCCCACCCTCTCCGCTAGAATACTTGCAAAGCTGTTAACATTTAACGTTGTCAAATTGTACTCTACCCACTCCACCCCAACGACCTCTTTTTATTCTCTTCTTCCACCCCCACCCCCCCCCCCCCCCTCCTCGCGGCCTGTAAAAATGAAATGTTTTCTCTTACACATAATATCACATCTTGTTGAACTTTAACTTCAAGAACCAACTACAAAACGTGTGTGTTAACGTAATTTAATGAAGCCGAAGAAACAGATGAGATTCTACTGTCTGCTTTCTTTAAGCTCTGCTGAGAGTCTCCTGTCCAATGTCTTTAATATCTTTTGGAGAATCTATTGCCCGCTGTCTTTAAGCTATGTTGGAGAGTCTATCGTCTCCTGTCTTTAAGCTCTGCTAGCGAGTCTATTCTGAGCTATCTTTAAGCTCTGCTGAGAGTCTCCTGTCCAATGTCTTTAAGCTCTGTTGGAGAGTCTCCCGCCCGATGTCTTTAAGCTCTGCTAGAGAGACTCCTGTCCGCTGTCTTTAAGCTCTGCTGTCCTTTGTCCCTAATGTCTTATGGAACATCAGACTCTTTACTTTATTTTCTTGTTCATGCATCCAGTTTAGTTGCACATACCGCATGGTAATCCCATTCTTTATGATCCCATTCATTATAATCCCATTCATTATAATCCCATTCATTATAATCCCATTCATTATAATCCCATTCACTATAATCCCATTCATTATAATCCCATTCATTATAATCCCATTCATTATAATCCCATTCTTTATGATCCCATTCATTATAATCCCATTCATTATAATCCCATTCATTATAATCCCATTCATTATAATCCCATTCATTATAATCCCATTCACTATAATCCCATTCATTATAATCCCATTCATTATAATCCCATTCATTATAATCCCATTCATTATAATCCCATTCTTTATAATCCCATTCATTATAATCCCATTCATTATAATCCCATTCATTATAATCCCATTCATTATAATCCCATTCATTATAATCCCATTCATTATAATCCCATTCATTATAATCCCATTCATTATAATCCCATTCATTATAATCCCATTCATTATAATCCCATTCATTATAATCCCATTCACTATAATCCCATTCATTATAATCCCATTCATTATAATCCCATTCATTATAATCCCATTCACTATAATCCCATTCATTATAATCCCATTCATTATAATCCCATTCATTATAATCCCATTCATTATAATCCCATTCATTATAATCCCATTCATTATAATCCCATCCCTAATCCCATTATCAGCTTCACAAAATGTGTCTCACTTGGTTCTATCAGGACGAAATTCTTCAACTAGAATAAATGGACGATTTTTTTTGGGTCTAAGAAACAACTATGTTTACATTAGATGACCTTCACCTCCCACAATCTATGCGATGGCAGGAAAACGTGATTAAAACAAGCTAGTTTGCATAATTGGAACACATCTTGTCCATTCCTTTAATTTCCGATACACAGATATCCGAATGTTTCTCGAAAGATTACCATCGGGGTGTGTGTGTGAAGGGGGGGCGGGGGTGGGAAGCGGGGAGGGGGGTTGATAACCTCCTCATTACATCAGGGGGAGTTTGACAACGACATCTTGTAATTAGCCATCGTTCAAAGAACGGCTCGCCAGGCGAATAGGCTGTTTTTTCACAATTTCGCGACAAAAAAGTGTCTCCCTTTATTTTAAATATGGAAATATTGTAATTACAGAGCGTCTGTGTTTTTTTGCAAGCGTATTTTTACTTGGTGTGTTTGTTTCATGGATGTGTTAAAAGTGTTTTGTCTTGTGTATTATCTGACGAAGACCTAACGTCGAAACATCACCTGTTTTTTTGTTAACTTTTTGAAATACACCTTGTATTTGTATGCATTTTCAAATATTTGTTAACGTTTTCCTTTAATCAATGACGGAACACAATATAAAGAAATTAACCATTGGTATCACATAATTAATTGAAATAATTTACCGCTTCTTTGGGGTCGGCGAGACCACTAAATGACACGTCAAATTTTTGTGGAGGGTGGGAAGATGCGGACTTAATGATAATATGTGTTAAATTGTTTGAGGGGGGGGGGGGAATGTTTAAAAAATCTTTTTAAAAAACCATGCTGATTCTCATTAGAATTAAGGCTATTAGGGATGGTAGAATGTTGAGATGTTATATTTAAAGGATGCTTATAATTTATCAAGACTACTTTGATAGTAGGTGACTTGGGGGTGGTAAAATTAAAACGTGGGGCCAGTATGTGAAATCTAAGAATGTGGCGGGGCGGTATGGTGGACCACTAAAGCATATGACTGTTAACTCCAAAAGTCGCGACTTCGGACCCCCGGGGAAATGCCCATTTGCTGGGGACAGCCCTACGGACGAAAGCGACCAACATGTAAGATATAGACGAACACCTATGTTGGCTCCTTTAACCGGAATTTACCATATCGAGGCGTGCCTGGTTGATGAGGGTGGAGGGCTGATCCGGAAATGTCCGTGTTTTTGAAGCCTGGGACAGTAAACTCCAAACTCTAAACTCAAACAACTGCTGCCTTGTAGATTGTTCTTGGGTGAACAAAAGCTATGGGGAAAAAATCCAGAATGAAAAGCAGGCTGAGTCAATGTGCCACATTGCGCATAACATGTCGACACGCAATACTTGAATGTACTGGAGGAAATCCCCCATCATTATTACAAGTAAGAAGAAGGGGCTTTTCAAAATGTACGTCGCATAATACCTTATGATACCGTTAGGAGCGTGATCGTTATCATGAATCGGATGTGACCTGCACCGTCAACACAGACAATCATTCCAAGGTCATCTGAAGGTCAGCACGACCCAGAGCCTTTGATGGTGAGGTGTGAAGATGTGGATTAAGATAAGCGCACGTGCGTCGTCAGGTGAGCAGTGTAACGTGACGGTAAATTGCGTCATACCTGATCCACCGGATGACCCGAGGGGCGTCCAGTCTCCGTGTCACAAGTCTATCAGTAGAAGGGTGTGGGTGTTTGGGGGGATGGGGGGGGTCTGTCATAATCAAAACTTAACCGTTAAGGTTTAGAAAGTAGGGACATACATCATTGATGAACAATTCAAGGGATATTTCTCTAAATAATGGTTATGTGTCATGCCAAACTTCTATATAATTAATTCGTCCAGCACACCTAATTAGCATGCAGCGACAGGTGTCTCCCCCTGTGATGTCAGCCACCTGTTGTCACGTGCGTGTTTACCTGGGTGAGCAACCACCTGTGTCTCACCTGTGTTGTTTGACCGTGATCTCATGCTAGAGGCATTGAGTGCACGGTTGGTTGAGGGGGTTGTCACGTGATCTCATGAGGGGGTTGTCACGTGATCTCATGCTGAAGGCATTGAGTGCACGGTTGGTTGAGGGGGTTGTCACGTGATGATCTCATGGAGCTATTGAGTGCACGGTTGGTTGAGGGGGTTGTCACGTGATCTCATGCTGGAGGCATTGAGTGCACGGTTGGTTGAGGGGGTTGTCACGTGATCTCATGAGGGGGTTGTCACGTGATCTCATGAGGGGGTTGTCACGTGATTTCATGCTGGGGGCATTGAGTGCACGGTTGGTTGAGGGGGATATACCGTGACGGGACCTGGGGGTCGGGTCTAGGCCTTACCCCGCCGTCCCACAGTTACTTTACTCTATGGTAACTACCTTTCTGAAAAGCATGGCAGTCGATAGAAAAGGTTTAATAGAGTAACCTAACCCTAGCCCTGGCCCAATTCTAGCCTTAACCGTATACCGAGTTATTTAGAATGGGCTAGGGCAAATTTATAATCGAAAGAGTCGATCTCGTCTGATCTCACCTGTTCTGTATGTTTATTTGTCACCCACCCCTTTCCGTTGTAAACAAGTTGTGAAAACTTTCAATGTGAGGTCATAATGTACCCGATGTTGTCATTTCCCACTGTCTTAATGTTCCCATTTTAAAAATATTCCCACTGTCTTAATGTTCCCATTTAAAAAATGTTCCCACTGTCTTAATGTTCCCACTGTCTTAATGTTCCCACTGTCTTAATGTTCCCACTGTCTTAATGTTCCCACTGTCTTAATGTTCCCACTGTCTTAATGTTCCCACTGTCTTAATGTTCCCACTGTCTTAATGTTCCCACTGTCTTAATGTTCCCACTGTCTTAATGTTCCCACTGTCTTAATGTTCCCACTGTCTTAATGTTCCCACTGTCTTAATGTTCCCACTGTCTTAATGTTCCCACTGTCTTAATGTTCCCACTGTCTTAATGTTCCCACTGTCTTGATGCCCCCATTTTTCCAATATTCCTGTTACTGGCATACTCTCTCGATCCGATGCCGTTAACAAACTTAACCAACCAAACCACTTTGACCGTCACTGCTTACTAATTCAGCACTTAACACAGTGCACTTTCAAAAATAAAAATTGCCAGTAAAACGTTTTTATTTATCTTTTGTTGGAGATTTCAAAATGTCATTGAATAGTTTTTTTACCTCCGAAATTAATGATCCCTGAAATAGTTATTTTTAATTTTTAGACCTTGTCATGACGTTTAGCGAGTTGCGTGGAATACCCGCCGTGAATAAATTAAGTCTGAATCAGACCCCTGTGGGATTTTTGACAAATATGTTACAACATGCGATAGTTTATTTTTACCCGGATACACCGCACCTCCACACACCACCCCCAACATCCCACACTACAACATCATACAACCCCATCCTCAACATCCAACAGCCCCACCCCCAACATCTCATAATACCCCCCAGTACCCCCACTCCCCACCCTCTTTACTACGAATAAATCTTCGCGTTGCTAGGTCTTCCAGTTCTCATGTAACGAAAATAGCAACATTGTGACTGTGTCTATTGAATGTCCTGATCCCTGTCTTGTCTAGCTGAATAGCACATACAACCAAGGGGTGGGGGGGTATACATTAGCTGGCTGGCTACTTTTGAACCTAAGGGTACTATATATACGCATATATTAAAATTATATATATATATATATATATATATATATATATATATATATATATATATATATATATATATATATATATATATATATATTGATCGTATAGACGAATAGACGAAGCATGTGGACAACTCATTTTGTGTTGACATAACCAAACACCTGTTGAACTTGTCGTCGGTTTTCTCCAGTCTGTTATTTTAATTCAAATTGTGTTGGTCACTTTCTAAACTTCTTTCAACACAAGACCAATGGTGACGTCAGTTTATGGGTAGGGTGACCTCCACCTCAACGCTTCGACCTTCGGATGCTATTAATAGTGAAGTGATGCTTGGAGAGGTGGTGAGGTGTGCACCAAAGGTTGCATCAAATGGTGCACCAAATGGTGCATCAAATGGTGCATCAAATGGTGCATCAAATGGTGCATCAAATGGTGCATCAAATGGTGCATCAAATGGTGCATCAAGTGGTGCATCAGTGTGCATCAAAAGGTGTGTCAAAAGGTGCGTCAAATGGTGCATCAAAAGGTTCGAGAAAATGCGAGACACAGCTGGGCGTCTGATCCCTCGCGGCGCTCAAAGGGCGTGGGATCAAAACCCGATCAGACGCCGTGGGACAGTTGACATTTGTGATGAGACTTGAGGTGTATGTCACATGACACCAGTTTTAATCCACTCGTCTCAGCTATAAAGTGAGAAACTTTCGACGACTGAGTTTAGTACACATTTAGAATTACGACCTTCCCCCCCCCTCCAATCCCTCCCCGACCTACCTACACCGATAGCGTACCCCGACCCGACAATGACCTACATGTAACCGGGTAAATGAGCGTCAGTGCAAGAGTTATTGGTCCTTAACCTGGGCGACTATTCGATCATAGGTGGCGCCAGGGCTGGGATTTGTGGGGCCCACTACTTCCTGGGCTGGGGTATGTGGGACCCACTAGTTTATGGTGTATGGTACCCGCTAGCTCCTGGGCTGGGTTATGTGGGACCCACTAGTTACAGAGCTTAGGTATGTGGGGCCCACTAGTTCTAGGGCTTGAGTATGTGGGGCCCAACAGTTATGGGCTGCGGTATGTGGGACCCACTAGGTCTAGGGTTTGAGTATGTGGGACCCAAAAGTGCTTAGGCTGGGGTATGTGGGGCCCATGAGGTCTAGGGGAGGGGACGGAGTGGTCTAGCGGTAGAGAGCTGGACTGTTTACCCGTAAGTCTCGAGTTCGAATCCGGGTTCAAGTCAGTAGACCGTCCCACCCAGATTCCACCTAACTCTGATGGGTACCTAATTCATGTTAAGGAAAGCAAAGGCGGCTGGACATAGTACTGTTAATTTTTAGCTTGATATAAATACGTTGTCTAGATCATCCACTCCAACATCTAACTCTTACGGAAACATAAGGCTGTAATTAATTGTCTATATTTCATGTCTCGCTATCCAGAATCACAAATGCAAAGATCTTAATCACTCATTATTTTTATTCTGATATCGTTTTTTAAATATAGCCTATTACATTGTGTAGGCCTGTAAACCAACTTGATACATTGTCAATAAATTTTACTATAACAAACTGAACGCATGTGATAAATTATGTCCACAATTGTTTGAACTTCGAATAAATCGTTGAGGATTTTTATCGGTTCTTACCTGGCCATAAAGCCACGCTCCACCTGGCTCCCTTCTGGTCTGTTGTAAATCTACATGGGTCTATGGTTTTACTGTAAATCTACATGGGTCCATGCTTTTGCTGTAAATCTACATGGGTCCATGGTTTTACTGTAAATCTACATGGGTCCATGCTTTTGCTGTAAATCTACATGGGTCCATGGTTTTACTGTAAATCTACATGGGTATATGCTTTTGCTGTAAATCTACATGGGTCCATGGTTTTACTGTAAATCTACATGGGTCCATGCTTTTGCTGTAAATCTACATGGGTCCATGGTTTTACTGTAAATCTACACGGGTCCATGCTTTTGCTGTAAATCTACATGGGTCCATGGTTTTACTGTAAATCTACAAGGCTCCATGGTTTTACTGTAAATCTACAAGGGTCCATGGTTTTACTGTAAATCTATATGGGTCCACACAGTTTTACTGTAAATCTGCGTGTGTCCAAGGTTTAGCTGTAAATCTACATGGGTCCACTGTTTTGCTGTAAATCTACATGTGTACAAGGTTTTGTTGTAAATCTACATGTGTCCACGGTTTTGCTGTAAATCTACATGTTTCCATCGTTTTGTTGTAAATCTATATGTGTCCACGGTTTTGCTGTAAATCTACCTAAATCCTACATGACCCAAGCCCTTGCAGGTAGCCTTAGTTCACCTATCATAAGGTTGTCTTCCTACAAATTCCCCATCCAACGTCTCCATTTCATGGTGTCTTGGTGTCCGTGTCCGTATAAAACACCACGTCTCCACATGGCCACCACTGGCTACATAACCTAAAACCCCAAACCATTATCGGCTAGCCATTAAACCACAAATTTTCCAACTGGCCAAATACCACCTAACCCCTATTTACTAACTACATCTACACACACAATACACCATAGAACCGGTTCTAAATGAAATCACTAAACAAGATTACGCCAAAAACTTCGATCCACGCGATAAGATTTGAGTCTAATCCTCCACAAACCAAACGGACCAAATTTTTTATGACTAACTCCGAGAGAGGGTAAATCTTGAAACCGGTTGTAACCGGTTGTTCCTGGCGTCTGTCCTACACTTGAGTGGTTATGGTTGGTGTTTTAGACCAACTTGGGTTGTGTACGTGTGTATGGTTGAGGTCATCAACCTTGACCTTGATAGTATCATGGGTGACCTTGCTAAAAAATTACATTTCTGGATGGTGGTGGTGTTGGTGGTGGTGGTGGTGGTGGTGGTGGTGGTGGTGGTGGTGGTGGTGGTGGAGGTGGTTGTGGGATTATATGGTAACCTTTAGCCTGCAAACAACACAGACCATAAGCCTCGAAACTTAAGAAACACCTTTTATCTATTGAAACACCTTTTATCTATTGAAACACCTTTATCTTATGAAGCACCTTTTATCTTATTAAAAATCTAACCTAACAAATTATAACTTATGAAACACCGTTCACCTTATTAAATACCTTAGAAGTTACGAAACACCACTCACCTTATTGAATACCTTAGAAGTTACGAAACACCATTCACCTCATGAAACACCTTACTACTTATGAAACACTACTTACCTTATGAGACACTCACCTTAGGAAACACCTTACCAGTTACGTAACACCCTGTCCCTGCCACAATGAAAACATACTCAGGTCACGGTGACCTGCTCCTGTCTGAGTTTGCACAAAGTAAAAAAAAAACGGTGAAATAATTTTCAATGGTCCAAAAATAGCCGCCTGTTTGCCTAAAACCCAACTGTTGACTTATCTGCACGAACACACCAGGAATGGTTTGGCCAGTTATCGGAAGCCAAATGTGCCTTTTTACAGCTGTATTTGCTACGTCAGTTTTTTCAATGTCCCTCATACAGTACGTGAAATTAGAGGCGATTTGTTGTATTCATCCATTCTGTAACAAGCAGGGGTAAAAAATAAATAGAAGAGGCTTCTTTTGTTGAGTTAGAATTCTAGAAGTAACGTAACGTCTAAGGGAACATGTAAGTGTAAAGCAATATGTAAGTGTAAAGGCGACATGTAAGTGCAAAGTCAATATGTAATGTAAAGGCAATATGTAAGTGTAAAGGCAATATGTAATGTAAGGCCAATATGTAAGTGTATAGGCAATATGTAATGTAAGGCCAAAATGTAAGTATATAGGCAATATGTAAGTGTAAATTGTAACTTGTTTGGTCCAAATCTCCAGCGTGTGTTTTGTTGTGTTTAGTGTGTTCTATCTTGTCGCTTTGTTTTTGTTTGTTTTTTCGTTTTTTTTTCTTCATGTTTGAATTTTTATTTATTTAGATTGCCTAATAATAGTGACTCTTTTGTTTTTAATAGCTAACACTTTCATTTTTAACAGGTAGCACTTTCTTTTTAACACTTTCGTTCTTAACACTTTCGTTTTTAACACTTTCGTTTTTAACACTTTCGTTTTTAACACGTTCGTTTTTAACACTTTCGTTTTTAAAAGATAACACTTTCATTTTTAACAGGTAGCACTTTCGATTTAAGCTGAAAATATGAGCTCTTCCAACGTGTTAGGTCCTGTTGGTACTTCCTGTTGACGTGGACCAATGAAAAAAAACCCCAGCGATAAGATCTAGCTAGACAGTCAGACATACACAATCAGACAGACACAAAAAAATTTTCTATGCTCTAGCTAAACAAATCGTCTATAAATGTACTGTTAGTTTTAAAACACCAAGCGAATCAAAGATAGACTCTATATTGAATTCAATAAACGTAAAAAAAATGTTTTAAAAAATACGTTCGACAAATTGTGCAATCGAACGGCAGTAGCGTAACTGACATGTATTGCATTTTTTGTTGGAGAGGGGAAAAGTCTCTGGCAGTGGCGATATAAACAGGTATTGTGAATAAAAGATTGGCCATAGTTCAAGCGCATTGACTGCTTTGTGTGGGTAGTATGGCTGCAAATGGCAAATATTTACTCTACTGTGTGGAATTAATGGATAAAGCTAGACAGTGTTCAATGGAAAAAAATGGCTAGATTTATTTGGTTGGTGAAGTCCTAGTATAAAAACAAGATGGCTGCTCCATGTACTAATACCCTGAGGTAAAAGCGTAACGCATCTTTAAAGGTTTTTTAAAAGTGTTATACATCCAGAATTTTACTACAAGCACATTGTCGTTAACGGTGGTTGAAGGCTGCTAAAATGTAATTAAGCTTTTGGCTTTAGAGCTAATTGTTCTTTTCGTGTTAAATATGGTTCGGGTACTCATTAAACCTGACTGTGCTAAGGAACCTTGTAAGGATTAAAAACTGGACCCAAAATGACAGTGTCTTCTCAAACCAATGCAAGCAGCCCTAACTTATTCACAAGCCCATCATGTATTTTATCCAGATCATCATTTATTTTATCCAGACCATCATTTGTTATGTCCAGACCATCATTTTGTCCAGGCCACTATTTATTTTATCCAGACCATCATTTCATTTTTTCAGACCACCATTCTTTGTCAAACATATCGTTTTCGAATAACCTATCCATATTATGTAACAACCCATCTATGCTAATGTACAGCCGACTTTATCAACAGCCGATCCATATTTAACCATCCATCCTTTCTGAACCACTATCAATTTTTACTTTCTCGTATATACGAAGTATAGAGAAAGTCTTGTAATCATGCAAAAAAAAAAAATCGAGATTTTTACAAATCTCGACGTTTTACACCTCACTGATACGGAAAAACATAATTTTGCAATCTTGTCCGTATGTCTGTCTGTGTGTCTGTCTGTCCGTGTGTAAACACGATAACTTGAGTACTTTTACAGCTAGGTTGATGAAATTTCATATATAAGTATTTTATAAAAATCGTTGATCCGTATCAACTTTTGAGCGATTTCCGATAACCGGAAGTGGTACTTTTCCTACTTTGAATTTTTCAAAAGCCTATAACTTGAGTACTATTTCAGATAGATAAATGAAATTTCAAATGTAAGTAAAAGATCCAATTCTCTACCTTCTGTTATATTTTGAGTAATTTCCGTTGACTGGAAGTAGTACTTTACGCTACTTCCGATTTCTCAAAAAAACTAATGTAAATTTTAAAAGTACTAATAATATTGCGCACTATTATGCGCTTTTTTATTTTACGTTCACTTGGTGTGCAATTAATTTGTCTACGAGATTTTATTCTATTTTTAAAACTTTAAGTATTTAAAATGGATTAAAAATCATGTGTATATCCCGAGTTCCCATCCCCTGTTATTTTATATAAGAATATTCGAGAAAGTTTAGGGGAGATCACTCCCGGTTTATTTTTTGTCCATATTTCTTCAGCAATCATCAGACGGAGGCGGGTCACATGACCCATATTTCACGTCCCTGTGATGACGACAGCAGACGACTTGTGACGTGTGATGTTCTTAGTATGGTTTTGATGAGCTCCGTCGGTGTGGAGGTGGGGGGGGGGGGGGGGGGGGGGGTGATTAGGGGGGGGGGGCGGGCAGATGATCGGTATGTGAATGGGGGACCTGTTGATTTGTCCCTAATCCTTATGAACGAGGCCCTATATGGGTTAATGCATCGTCGATGACTCGTGTGACGTTTCTCTAAGTGGGTCAGGAGGGGAGCGGCGTGGCGTGTATGTGGGTCAGGTCTGGCCCCGGGGTGATGGTATCTCGGAGCCAAATCTCTCGCGTGACTGACATTTTTTTCAAAAAGTCAGATACAAAATATTTGTTTTTTTTTTTCAATGCGAGTCGGTCAACCGTGACGCTGATCATTAAAAGTAGACGCTAAAATGCTGCAGGACTGGCTCTTAAACATTGAGGAGGAGGGTGGATTCCATTTGTGTTTATATCCCAATACTTTTGTCACATAGAAGGAATTTATTTTGGGATACAAAGGAAATAACACCAATAAAAATGGTGTTGAATACAGTGAGAAAATTGTACGGTCGAGTGGTAGGCTAAGTGCCTGCTAACCCGAAAGTCCCGAATTCGGCTGTTCTGATTGAGATAAATCAAAAGTTGGATGTGTAAAGAAAAATGTTTAATGCGATGACTTAACTGTATGAAGTTCACATTACTAAATGACTTAACCATATGAAGATTACATCACAAAATGACTTAACCGTATGAAGACAACATCACAAAATGACTTAACCGTATGAAGTCTACTTTACTAAATGACTTAACCGTATGAAGTTTACTTTACTAAATGACTTAACCGGATGAAGTCTACTTTACAAATGACTTAACCGGATGAAGTCTACTTTACTAAATGACTTAACCGTATGAAGATTACTTCACAGTTGAATGATCCCACAAACGAAAATGTGTCTTCTCAAACATTGGAAGTAGGACTCGAGTTCAAATCCCGTCAAGAAACCACAAAATGCCAGTCAGTCCGCCCAGTGACGTAGCGAGGTCGGGTATCACCCGGTGCGGCACTTAATGGTCTCACCCCCAGAGGCGTAGCGACCCTTCCCGGGGACAAACTTTCAAATTTTCGATTTGCACCCCCCTCAAACTTTCGATTTGCACCCCCCACTCAAGTTTTCGATTTGCACCCCCCCCCCCCCCCCCCCCCATCAAACTTTCGATTTGCACCCCCCCCCCCCCCCCTCAATTTTTTCTCTATATATTTTGCTATTTTTTGCCTTGGTGTCGCCCGGTGCGGTCCGCCAACCGGCGACAAAAAAGTTTCCAGAGAAATGCGTCCTACGGCGAGTCAATAAACTTACCAGCAGCAGACGTACTCATAACTCAGAAAAAAAACAACTGTAGATTTTTGTTGTGAGTAGCCATCTTGAACTAAACACCCTGGAGTTTTCAAATAGCTGTTTGAAAGTAGCTGTTTGATAGTAGCTGTTTGAAAGTAGCAGTTTGAGGTAGCAGTTTGAAAGTAGCAGTTTGAAAGTAGCTGTGTGAAAGTAGCCGTTTAAAACTAGCTGTTTGAAAGTAGCAGTTTGAAAGTAGCTGTGTGAAAGTAGCCGTTTAAAACTAGCTGTTTGAAAGTAGCAGTTCAGATCAAACACATTAGGTAGATAAGTGTATAGTCATTTAAATAACATATTTATCCGGTGCGCGATTAGAAAAAAAAGCTTAATCGGCTATAACTATAACCACAAAAGTATTAGTAATAATAATCATTTAAAAAGTTTTAAAAAACCCACGTTTTCTGATTGAACTAAAAAGTAGAAAATAAACGCTATACATCACAATAATGCAAGCGATCACTCTACTATAAGCGATGAAAACGTGGGTTTTTTAAAACTTTTTTAATGATTATTATTTTCTACTTTTTAGTCTTTGTTTGTTTGCATTAAAATCTTGCTATCGATTTTATCTTTTCACTTATTTTGGGTAAACGAAGACAACTCGTAAAAAGACAACTCGTAAAAAGACAACTCGTAAAAAGACAACTCGTAAAAAGACAACTCGTAAAAAACACGTTGTGTTAACACATAGATTTGAACCCGTGTCGAGTGGGATAGCAATCGTGTGCCCAACCACTCGATAATATCGTCTCCCCCAAACTGGCCTACCTCCTGTAAGTTTAAACTCGGTTCAAAAACTAAATTATCTGCCCCTAAGCCTGTGGCGATGTGGGATCGTTCGCTTCACTGCGCGCGAGGTACGCGTCGCTCGTTTTTTTTTCTAATGGCTCGCAGAGGAGAATTATATATATAGATTATATAGCGGTCTAAAATGCAAAATAAAATGTTTCCATTGATCAATTTAGTAATAATAACAATTGAATATTCAATGGTCATCCAAAAGAAAGCTTCCCTGAAAATTTCAGCGCGCTAGCTAACTGGGAAGTGCCAGAAATTTCGATCGCAAGATTTGATTGGAAAGACAAACACAAAAACACAGAAACACAGACACAGAGAAAGCAAGTTAAAGAAAACGTGGGAAAAAGAAAGGAGAACTAACTTTGAGCACATAGTTAGGGGAGGTAACTTTCAGTATACAATAAGGGGAGGTAACACTTCCCTTATCTCCGAATTTGTTTTCTCCCGTTTCCAGCACTCCCATGTTCCGTATTGATTGTCGTCATGTCTATTTTTAGACCAGCCGGCCTGGAGTTAGCTCAGAGGTCAATATTAGTCGAGCTGTCCGCCATTATCAGATGGTCATCTCATATCTAAGCGGGATGTCAGTTATGGACACTGGTCTTGTTTTTGACATCTCAGTTTTGTTGACATTAGATTTGTTGACATCCAGTTTTGTTGACATCATTTTTGTTGACATCAGTTTTGTTAACATCAGTTTTGTTGACATCCAGTTTTGTTGACATCAGTTTTGTTGACATCCGTTTTGTTGACATCAGTTTTGTTGACATCAGTTTTGTTGACATCAGTTTTGTTGACATCAATTTTGCTGACATCAGTTTTGTTGACATTAAATTTGTTGACATCAATTTTGTTGACATCAATTTTGTTGACATCAATTTTGTTGACATCCAGTTTTGTTGACATCAGTTTTGTTGACATCCGTTTAGTTGACATCAGTTTTGTTGACATCAGTTTTGTTGACATCAGTTTTGTTAACATCAGTTTTGTTGACATCAATTTTGCTGACATCAGTTTTGTTGACATCAGTTTTGTTGACATCAATTTTGCTGACATCAGTTTTGTTGACATCAGTTTTGTTGACATCAGTTTTGTTAACATCAGTTTTGTTGACATCAGTTTTGTTGACATCAGTTTTGTTGACATCAATTTTGCTGACATCAGTTTTGTTGACATCAATTTTGCTGACATCAGTTTTGTTGACATTAGATTTGTTGACATTAGATTTGTTGACATTAGATTTGTTGACATTAGATTTGTTGACATCAATTTTGTTGACATCAATTTTGTTGACATCAATTTTGTTGACATCCAGTTTTGTTGACATCAGTTTTGTTGACATCCGTTTAGTTGACATCAGTTTTGTTGACATCAGTTTTGTTGACATCAGTTTTGTTAACATCAGTTTTGTTGACATCAATTTTGCTGACATCAGTTTTGTTGACATCAGTTTTGTTGACATCAATTTTGCTGACATCAGTTTTGTTGACATCAGTTTTGTTGACATCAGTTTTGTTAACATCAGTTTTGTTGACATCAGTTTTGTTGACATCAGTTTTGTTGACATCAATTTTGCTGACATCAGTTTTGTTGACATCAATTTTGCTGACATCAGTTTTGTTGACATTAGATTTGCTGACATCAGTTTTGTTGACATTAGATTTGTTGACATTAGATTTGTTGACATTAGATTTGTTGACATTAGATTTGTTGACATTAGATTTGTTGACATTAGATTTGTTGACATTAGATTTGTTGACATTAGATTTGTTGACATTAGATTTGGTTCAATATTTCAAAGGGACGGCTTGGCCTAGCGGTAGGGCGCTTGACTGCTACCCCGAAAGTCTCGAGTTCGAATCCGGGATAAAGTCAGTAGAACCTCGCACCCAGCTCACGGCGGCTGGGCTTAGTGCTGACCACACCAAACCTTTCAGATACCGAAGTCACTTATACAGATAAATCCCATGTTTTTTGGGCACTAACTGAAAAAGATGATGAAAAATACTTTAGTTGACCTCCCCAATTACGTTTGACACTAGGATGTTAGCGAGAGTCTTGTGTGAACTGTGTCACGTATCACAACACAGCACTAATACACCACCAACACAATACCACCCCAACACACCACCACCCTGAGGCATTAGCTGGAGATATATTAACACTATATGGAATGGCAGCACTCACATTTCGGTGTAACATTCGTGTAAAAAATGTTATCGTATAACATTCATATAAAAAAGATGTTGTTCATGATATTTTTTTTTATTCTAGGATAAATCCGCGCTCAAGTATAAAATATCTAGTGGTTACGGGATAGACCAAACAGATCTCATCTAGAAAATTCGATCCGAATATTCGATCACAGGATCACGTGTTGAGGAGAAGGCCAAAAGGTGACACCGATATGTGTCACAAATTTCGGTGAGATAATGTCGTCAATGACTTGTGTCACATGCTTGATTGATGCGTGCAGTCATGTCTGCTGGATGACTGCTGGATAACTGTCGGACTGCCGGAGCCAGACGTACAGCAAGTCATCCATCATTACTGTGATATTTTTTTCTCTCACTGCGGACCTCTAAACGAAAGCGGAAATCTCTTTCCGGAAATTCGATATACCGGAAGTGGGGAGAAATGTTTTGTTTTCCGTGAATAATGGATTGATTGTTTTCTTAATGGGTAGCAGTGGGGGCTTTAAATTAGATTTGTGTTCGAGAAAACAGAGATATTAGGGGGGGGGGGGGTGTTAGCGTGGGGGTGGTGGGAGCTTAGGGTGAGACAGTTTGATATGGGTGGAGGGTGGGGGTGAGAGAGTTGGGTGGGGTTAGTGGTGACATGGATTGGTGGGAGGGTGAGACAAAGCAGTTCAATGGTGAGATGGTGTGTGAATAGTGAGATGGTGGTTGTGGTGACACAGGGTGTGAACAGAGGGTGATATGGGAGGGTGAGACAAAGTGAAATGGGAGGGGGTGTGGGTGGGGTGAGGGTAAATAGTGAGACGGTTTGGTTTAGGTGTATGATGAGAGGTGGGGGGCTGTGGGTAAAGGGCGTGGTTAAGTGACGATGGGGTGTGGATAAGTGACAATGGGGTGTGGTTTGTTGACAATGGGGTGTGGTTTAGTGACAATGGGGTGTGGTTTGGTGACAATGAGGTGTGGTTTAGTGACAATGGGGTGTGGTTTAGTGACAATGGGGTGTGGTTTGGTGACAATGGGGTGTGGTTTAGTGACAATGGGGGGTGTGGTTTAGTGACAATGGGGGTGTGGCTTAGTGACAAAAGTTGTGGTTTAGTGACAATGTGGTGGGGTGTAGTGAAAAAGGGCGTGCTTTAAGGGCAAAGGGGTGTTGTGTTGTGACAGTGGGGAGGTGGAAAAGTCTAACAAAACAACTGTATTCTGGTGCAATGAATTTGTTTTAAAATTATGCCTTCTCAATTTCCTCAAATCCAATAAACAAATTACATTATTTTACCCCAAATTCTAACAATGTCCGAACACTTTTTTTCACAGCCTGTTCAATTAAATCATCCATAGAACAACGACAAAAAATATTTCTTACCCAACAAAATAATTTTATTTCTACACATTTTTTTTCCCGAAACATTTTGCACACGAGACAAGTTAAAGATGTCCATTTTAAAAATGGTTTAACGTGAAACATTCGGGTGCTACAGTGTACGGGTGTCACATGTCTGCCCCTCTCCCCTCCCTACTCACATCCCCACCCCCTCCCTTGAAATATGTGTTGAGATTGTCTGAACGTCCAGTTAGACATTCGCATCAAATTTACTTGGATAAAAACTCGGCGATTTTATCTGGCAATATTGTCGTGTCTTGATCACTTGCCAGTGGCTTGTATCATAACGATGCTAAAAAAACTGGAAGTTTAGATAGCGTCCTTTGGTATTTGTTTAGTGTGTATTTTGTAGTTGTCTAAAATAAACGAATAGTTGCTATTTACCGTGTTTGTTGTCATCAAATGTTGCAAAAGCCATTCGTATGTTGTGTCCCATGTGAGCTGAGTTGAAAAATGTTTGTTGTTTGTTTTTTTATATTGTGTGAGGCCAATGCAAAATGTTATCTCAATGTGTACAGATGAAGCATACACAGAGGAAATATGTGTATGACAGATGCTGTAGAGTTGTATACAGAGGAAGTTGTCTGTAGCTTTGTACACAACGCAAGTCGAGCATTGATTTGTACACATCGCAGTTGACAGCTAAATAAAACTATGAACGACCTACATGTAGGCCTACACCAAAAACAACCATCTGACACTAATAACGACACAGCGATTTTCATCAAGCAGACGACATAATCTACTCTACATGACAACCTACACCGTCAATAACTGCCACATTACGTCGTCATTTCTTGCTTCCGATCAGGTAGTTCTGGAGAACTTAAAGAAAAAAGTTAGGAGGTGGAGTGGGTAGTTTGTGAGGTGTGGGGTGGGTAGTTTGTGAGGTGTGGGTAGTATGTTAGTTGTGTGGGTGCTTAGGTTGTGAGGTGTGGGGTGGAGTGGGTAGTTTGTGTGGTGTGGGGTGGGTAGTTTGTGAGGTGTGGGGTGGGTAGTTTGTGAGGTGTGGGGTGGGTAGTTTGTGAGGTGTGGGGTGGGTAGTTTGTGAGGTGTGGGGTGGGTAGTTTGTGAGGTGTGGGTAGTATGTTAGTTGTGTGGGTGCTTAGGTTGTGAGGTGTGGGGTGGAGTGGGTAGTTTGTGAGGTGTGGGGTGGGTAGTTTGTGAGGTGTGGGGTGGGTAGTTTGTGAGGTGTGGGGTGGGTAGTTTGTGAGGTGTGGGGTGGGTAGTTTGTGAGGTGTGGGGTGGGTAGTTTGTGAGGTGTGGGGTGGGTAGTTTGTGAGGTGTGGGGTGGGTAGTTTGTGAGGTGTGGGGTGGGTAGTTTGTGAGGTGTGGGGTGGGGAGGGTAGTTTGTGAGGTGTGGGGTGGGGATGGTATTTTGTGAGGTGTGAGGTGGGTAGTTTGTGAGGTGTGGGGTGGGGAGGGTAGTTTGTGAGGTGTGGGGTGGGGAGGGTAATTTGTGAGGTGTCGGGTGGGGTGGGTAGTTTTGGAGGTGTCGGGTGGGTAGTATGTGAGATGTGGATGGGTGGGTTGCTTGGGAGGTGTGGGGTGGTTAGCTTCAGAGGTAGAAAAGAAGAAGAAAAAACGATTTAAAAATTTGGATTCCGGTTCCAAAGATATGCAATCTTGAACGCTAATCCTACCTGAGTTAGCCGCGTGACATTGTTATGCAAATAAGTGAAATTGAAAATTTAAAAGGCTTTAAGGATTGGCAACTAGGAAATGGTTTTCAAGGGAATTTTTATTTTTTGAGTTACATGGGTAGGCCGAGAGAAATAATTCTTAGGACCAGCCACAAAGCACGGCCATGATTGAGATAATTATGGGATACTCTAGGCAAGTGATAGATAGATCTGATGGTGAGAACTAACATGTATAGCGCGTTTTGTAGCGCTGTTGTGGTTGTAGCGCTGTAGCGCTGTTGTGGCTGTAGTCTTGTTGTGGTTTTAGTCTTGTTGTGGTTGTAGTGCTGTTGTGGTTGTAGTGATGTTGTGGTTGTAGTGTTGTTGTGGTTGTAGTGATGTTGTGGTTGTAGTGTTGTTGTGGTTGTAGTGATGTTGTGGTTGTAGTGTTGTTGTGGTTGTAGTGCTGTTCTGGTTGTAGTGATGTTGTGGTTGTAGTGATCTTGTGGTTGTAGTGATGTTGTGTTTGTAACGCTGTTGTGGTTGTTGTGTTGTTGTGGTTGTAGTGTTGTTGTGGATGTAGTGCTGCTGTGCTGATGTGCTTGTAGTGCTGTTGTGGTTTTTAGTACTGTAGTGATTGTAGTGCTTTTGCGAGAGGCTAAATACATCCAAAATGTACGCACGGTTCTAATGCCAATCCTTTACACCATTACACCCTGTTGACTTGTTGGTTTTTTCTCCTTCGTTGTTTATAATTGTAATGTTGGACGGGATTTCCTCCAACACAATTAAGGATTACGTGTCAACATGTTATGCGCCATAGAGGCCGTTGACCCCGATTTCAGTCTGCTTTTCTTTCTGGATTTGCTTTCAAATCCTTTTTTTCCATCAAACTACAAGCTACAAGGCATCAGTTGTTTGATTTTAGAGTTTTCTCTTCTATATGAATAATGGGTTGCTTTCACAAGCGAAAAATCCTCATCTGCCTAGGTTTTTTTGTTTTTTGTTAATTATGTTTGAATTTGGCCTCGTAGTTGTTCAATTTTGACAAAACGTAAACAACAGCACTTGTTTGATGTGCTAGCTTGCAACAAATTCAACAGCACTTGTTTGATATGCTAGCCTGTAACAAATTGAACAGCACTTGTTTGATATGCTACCCTGTAACAAATTCAACAGCACTTGTTTGATATGCTAGCCTGTAACGAATTCAACAGCACTTGTTTTATATGCTAGCTTGTAACCAATTCAACAGCACTTGTTTGATGTGCTAGCCTGTAACAAATTCAACAGCACTTGTTTGATATGCTAGCCTGTAACAAATTCAACAGCACCTAACAGACTGCCTAGCCTGTAACAAATTCAACAGCACCTAACAGACTGCCTAGCCTGTAACAAACTCAACAGCACCTAACAGACTGCCTAGCCTGTAACAAATTCAACAGCACCTAACAGACTGCCTAGCCTGTAACAAACTCAACAGCACCTAACAGACTGCCTAGCCTGTAACAAACTCAACAGCACCTAACAGACTGCCTAGCCTGTAACAAACTCAACAGCACCTAACAGACTGCCTAGCCTGTAACAAACTCAACAGCACCTAACAGACTGCCTAGCCTGTAACAAACTCAACAGCACCTAACAGACTGCCTAGCCTGTAACAAACTCAACAGCACCTAACAGACTGCCTAGCCTGTAACAAACTCAACAGCACCTAACAGACTGCCTAGCCTGTAACAAACTCAACAGCACCTAACAGACTGCCTAGCCTGTAACAAACTCAACAGCACCTAACAGACTGCCTAGCCTGTAACAAACTCAACAGCACCTAACAGACTGCCTAGCCTGTAACAAACTCAACAGCACCTAACAGACTGCCTAGCCTGTAACAAACTCAACAGCACCTAACAGACTGCCTAGCCTGTAACAAACTCAACAGCACCTAACAGACTGCCTAGCCTGTAACAAACTCAACAGCACCTAACAGACTGCCTAGCCTGTAACAAACTCAACAGCACCTAACAGACTGCCTAGCCTGTAACAAACTCAACAGCACCTAACAGACTGCCTAGCCTGTAACAAACTCAACAGCACCTAACAGACTGCCTAGCCTGTAACAAATTCAACAGCACCTAACAGACTGCCTAGCCTGTAACAAACTCAACAGCACCTGACAGACTGTCTAGCCTGTAACAAACTCAACAGCACCTAACAGACTGCCTAGCCTGTAACAAACTCAACAGCACCTGACAGACTGTCTATCCTGTAACAAACTCAACAGCACCTAACAGACTGCCTAGCCTGTAACAAACTCAACAGCACCTGACAGACTGTCTAGCCTGTAACAAACTCAACAGCACCTAACAGACTGCCTAGCCTTTAACAAACTCAACAGCACCTGACAGACTGTCTAGCCTGTAACAAACTCAACAGCACCTAACAGACTGCCTAGCCTGTAACAAACTCAACAGCACCTGACAGACTGTCTAGCCTGTAACAAACTCAACAGCACCTAACAGACTGCCTAGCCTGTAACAAACTCAACAGCACCTAACAGACTGCCTAGCCTGTAACAAATTCAACAGCACCTAACAGACTGCCTAGCCTGTAACAAACTCAACAGCACCTAACAGACTGCCTAGCCTGTAACAAACTCAACAGCACCTGACAGACTGTCTAGCCTGTAACAAACTCAACAGCACCTAACAGACTGCCTAGCCTGTAACAAACTCAACAGCACCTAACAGACTGCCTAGCCTGTAACAAACTCAACAGCACCTAACAGACTGTCTAGCCTGTAACAAACTCAACAGCACCTAACAGACTGCCTAGCCTGTAACAAATTCAACAGCACCTAACAGACTGCCTAGCCTGTAACAAACTCAACAGCACCTAACAGACTGCCTAGCCTGTAACAAACTCAACAGCACCTAACAGACTGCCTAGCCTGTAACAAATTCAACAGCACCTAACAGACTGCCTAGCCTGTAACAAACTCAACAGCACCTAACAGACTGCCTAGCCTGTAACAAACTCAACAGCACCTAACAGACTGTCTAGCCTGTAACAAACTCAACAGCACCTAACAGACTGCCTAGCCTGTAACAAATTCAACAGCACCTAACAGACTGTCTAGCCTGTAACAAACTCAACAGCACCTAACAGACTGTCTAGCCTGTAACAAACTCAACAGCACCTAACAGACTGTCTAGCCTGTAACAAACTCAACAGCACCTAACAGACTGTCTAGCCTGTAACAAACTCAACAGTACCTAACAGACTGCCTAGCCTGTAACAAACTCAACAGCACCTAACAGACTGTCTAGCCTGTAACAAACTCAACAGCACCTAACAGACTGCCTAGCCTGTAACAAACTCAACAGCACCTAACAGACTGCCTAGCCTGTAACAAACTCAACAGCACCTAACAGACTGCCTAGCCTGTAACAAACTCAACCAGCTTTACAAACTTTGCCTCAGTGCCCAGCTAACTGTCACAGCGTTTAACCTACTGGGTCGTCTGCAACATTACAAAACGAAAGTAGACGTACCGGAAGTTGACGTTTATGTGCTTAGTCTACTTTGATCTCCGTGTCATGTGACACTGCTTGACTTCATTTGCATAAATAATTTTTTAGAAGTTTCTTTTTGACATTTGGATTATTTAAAAATAAACCAAGCATTACAGTTTTGTTTGTTGTTTTCTTTTATAAGAAACTTTATGCCATCATCTGCATTTTACTGCGTCAGCAGTCAATCGTCTGTGACTCCGTTAAATTTCTCCAAAAGCTTTGACTCCGTCAAATCTCTCCACTTTCTGTGACTCCATCACATCTCTCCACTGTCTGTGACTCCATTAAATCTCTCCACTGTGACTCCAACAAATCTCTCCACTTTCTGTGACTCCATTGAATCTCTCCACTGTGACTCCATTAACTCTCTCCACTGTGACTCCATTAAATCTCTCCACTGTGACTCCATCAAATCTCTCCACTGTCTGTGACTCCATTAAATCTCTCCACTGTGACTCCATTAAATCTCTCCACTGTCTGTGACTCCATTAAATCTCTCCACTGTCTGTGACTCCATTAAATCTCTCCACTGTCTGTGACTCCATTAAATCTCTCCACTGTCTGTGACTCCATTAAATCTCTCCACTGTCTAGCCAACCATTTCAGACGTCAATTAGTGTCAAGTGTGAGTTCCTCTACCAAAACTTTCATTCCCTCACAGTTCTAGTCTGGGCGGAACATACTCAGTGAGTTCCGTCCAGACTCGGCTACAATAAACAGGCGGAAGTGCCGGAAAACTGGGGTCGATACACTGAACTCTCAATTGATTGATATTTTGATCGATCTCTGCCGGAGTATCTGGTAATGCTGATTCAAAGCTGATGTACAAAGGTTAGGGGAGGTACCCTTAAGCTAAATCAATGTTATGCCCTGGGGCAAATAAAGTTTGAGTGGTTCCACCCACCCCTACCCCTCTCCTCTTTTTAACTATATAGCAACTGAATGGTGTTCAGTGATGACTATAACACAATGACCATTTATATACATATATATATATATATATATATATATATATATATATATATATATATATATATATATATATATATATATATATATATATATTTATAAATATATATCTTTATTATTAAAATACATATAAGGATAAGATAAAATTTGGGAGCCCTGTGTAGATTGCTTACCTTTTGGTAGCCATCAGGTGAGGGTCCGTGGTTCGAGTTCAATGGATGCCGACTTTACTATTATTGTTTACATTTTATTTATTTTGATAAATATGTTAGACGCGTAGGCAGAGGAGACAAACGCCAATTTAAATATGAACCTTCTGAGACAGTTTGAGACGGTAGACACACCTGAGACACAACTAGCACAGACACAATGAGACAAAGGCAATGAGACAGAGACAATAAGAAGAGACACAACGAGACAGACATAACAAGACAGACGCAATGAGACAGAGATAGAGAGATGAGACGGAATATGAAGACAGAGACAATGAGACAGAGACCTAGTGTTAACCAGTACAACCACGCCACCACCGATCCTCCCCCCCCCCCATCCCCCCCCCCCCCCCCCCCGATTGTTCTACTGTCAGCTGTACGTGACTAGGCACTCACACTGGGGTATAACCTAACAATACGGTCAGGCTAGATCCTCACACTGGGGTATAACCTAACAATACGGTCAGGCTAGATCAGATACAGAAGGTAAGTCTCACCGACGTTGTAAGGGGGGAGTTACTAGACAAGTGAGTCCCTCGGAAGTATTCAGTTGAGCAATACAAAAACAGTAACATTTCTAAAGTATTCAGTTGGGCAGTACAAAAACAGTAACATTTCAAACGTACTTAGTTGGGGAATACAAAAACAGTAACAACTTTAACGTATTCAGTTGGGCATTACAAAAAGAGTAACATTTCTAACGTATTCAGTTGGGCATTACAAAAACAAAAAAATCTCTAACCTTATATCGCTGTGTTTGGAAGAGCCATTTTTTGCTTAAGCGTATAGGTTTGTGTTTGGATGTGTAGTGCTCCAGGCTATGTTTGGTACTCTTGTGTTATGTGTAGCTAGCTTATCCTCTCGTGTTATGTGTAGCTAGCTTATCCTCTCGTGTTACGTGTAGCTAGCTTATCCTCTCGTGTTATGTGTAGCTAGCTTATCCTCTCGTGTTATGTGTAGCTACCTTATCCTCTCGTGTTATATGTAGCTAGCTTATCCTCTCGTGTTATGTGTAGCTAGCTTATCCTCTGGTGTTATGTGTAGCTAGTTTATCCTCTCGTGTTATGTGTAGCTAGCTTATCCTCTGGTGTTATGTGTAGCTAGCTTATCCTCTCGAGTTATGTGTAGCTAGCTTATCCTCTCGAGTTATGTGTAGCTAGCTTATCCTCTCGTGTTATGTGTAGCTAGCTTATCCTCTCGTGTTATGTGTAGTTAGCTTATCCTCTCGTGTTATGTGTTGTTAGCTTATCCTCTGGTGTTATGTGTTGTTAGCTTATCCTCTCGTGTTATGTGTTGTTAGCTTATCCTCTCGTGTTATGTGTTGTTAGCTTATCCTCTCGTGTTATGTGTAGCTAGCTTATCCTCTCGTGTTATGTGTTGTTAGCTTATCCTCTCGTGTTATGTGTAACTAGCTTATCCTCTTGTGTTATGTATAGCTAGCTTATCCTCTCGTGTTATGTGTAGCTAGCTTATCCTCTCGTGTTATGTGTAGCTAGCTTATCCTCTCGTGTTATGTGTAGCTAGCTTATCCTCTCGTGTTATGTGTAGCTAGCTTATCCTCTCGTGTTATGTGTAACTAGCTTATCCTCTCGTGTTATGTGTAACTAGCTTATCCTCTCGTGTTATGTGTAACTAGTTTATCTGCCCTCCCCTGCACACAGACGTAGGTTTATCTGACTTATTTTGTGTTTAGTTTGCACAGATTTTATCGTGTACTATATTTTAAAACAAGTGACAACGTTCGACCCCTCACGACATTGAATGTAATGCAAATAATACTGTTTCACCATAGCCGGCAATATATCCGACCCCCCCCCCCCCCTACATTATTTTTAGCTAATTTCAAGAAAGTACTGAAAACGTGAGGTCACGAGACGGCCTCCAGACATGCGCAGACGAGAGTACAGAGCTTCCGGGGGTCACGATTTAACGAGAAAGCTTTGCTGGCTAAAACTGTTTTATCCTAACGTGTCTTGCAAACTATATATATATATATATATATATATATATATATATATATATATATATATATATATATATATATATATATATATATATATATATAAGTTTATGTAGGTCTATATATAAACCTATTTGAAATAAATGTAATGTGTAATTAAGATGGTTAATATAGAGAGTAGAGCCTAGAACAAGGAACACATAACAAGGAACCTGGAACGTATAAAAGGAACAAGAGACGTGGAACATGGAATAAGTAACATGGAACATTGAACATGGAACATCGAACATGGAACATCGAACATGGAACATGGAACATGGAACATGGACCATTGAACATGGAAACACTGCCCTTCATTAGCATCGGACCAAGCCCTGGCCATGACGACTGCTTAAGCTTTTGTTATATTCATGAGCCGTCTATTATGTAACATGATTGGCAGTCGGTGACAGGACGTAATCAGCCATCGACTAATTAAAACTTGATCAGGAAATAAAGTACAAGCATTGATCCAGCTCCCCCCACACACAACAACCACCACAGCCACCACCACAGCCACCACCACAACCGCCACCATCACCCCCACCACCCCCACCACAACCACCTACCCCACCACCTACCCCACCACCACCACCACCACAACCACCACAACCACCACAACCACCACCACCCCCACCACCACCACCACCACAACCACCACAACCACCACCACCACCCCCATCACAACCACCTACCCCACCACCACCACAACAACCACAACCACAACCACCACCACCCCCGCCACAACCACCCCACCACAACCACCCCACCACAACCACATCACCACCACCACCCCACCACCACCCCACCACCACCACCACAACCACCACCACCCCCACCACAACCACCTACCCCACCACCCCACCACCACCACCACCCCCACCACAGCCACCAGCCCCACCACAACCAATCTGTGAGCTGACGACACCGTCATGGTTAGACCACACGTGACTGGTATTGGTGTATGTCACGTGGTGTTTATTTCCCAAATCCCGAGAAGCGACGTGTACATGCTGCTAGTCTAGTATATATACTAACGCTAAAATCGAAAAATTATATAATTATAAAATCACTAGGGAATAAAGCGGGAGTGATCTCCCCTAAATGTTTTCGTATATTCTTAAGTAACAGTAAGGGGTCGCACGCCCAGGGCCATTGAAATTTTTTAAATAATTTTTTTTACCTAATTTTTTTTTTTTAAACCGAATAGAATCGTGCAGAAAAAGAATTGCGCACCAAATGTGAACTCCTATCCAGCAATCAAAACAATGTAGGCCATTTTCTTGTCTGGCTCTCTAGCTTGGATTGTTCTCTTGGCTGCAAGATATCAGCTCCTTAAATGATCTTTGTTTCAACGTGTAGGACTGGAACTTCAGAGAAGTTCTCTAAGTTTGTTTTTTTATGTCCATGACATTAGTGGATGAGCTTCTAAATGAATAAGATTTTTTTTTTTGGGATGTCAAATTCCGGCTTTACAAGTTTCATCCAATCCTGTGGTATAAAACGCTGATTTGGGATTTAATTTCAAGCGTACACTATACGTGATATTTTTCTTCTCCTTAAAGGCAATGGGTGCGCCTCTAGAATTAATTTTTTTTTTTTAAACTTTTATTTGCAATTTAAAACAAGTGCAACAACATCAGCATATTTTACATTTTTCTAAATGTTCTTAAAAAAAACATATCAAGATGAATTTACAAATGTATACACCTTTTTTACTAAATTTTATCATCTAATGAAACCATTTTGTCCGGATGAGCGTATTAATAATAAGTATGTACATGGTTATCATATTTGTTTTATATATGTTGTTATACAAAATTTTAAGGGATAATCAGTAAAAGGGGTTAAAGTAAAATGAAAGTGTTGGAATCCGGATGAGGAGGGATTGACAAAACTTGTTTAAGTGGTGAGTACAGCGTGTCATATTTGAAGAGTTGTCCTTCTCGCTGTTTATGTTCTGTCGTCTGCATATATGTAAGAAATGGATCTGTCTGGGTTGAGGATGTAGAATATTTGATTGTGGCAGGGGTCGTTGTCGCGGTGCTGGTCGTTGAGGTGTTTTTCTATGTCGTATTTGGTGTATAGACTTGTTAGGCAGTATCCACACTGGAAGACAGCGGTGTCTGGGTGTTTTAGTACGTGGTGCTTTATTGCTCCTCTGCTTTTGATCAGATTGTTGCAATGCGGGCATTTACTCGTATCAGGATGGGAAGTTTTTGTATGTGTTTTACACTCGCTGGCAGTACTGAAACTGTGAAAGCAATAACCGCAGCTCTTGTCTTTTCCAGGAGTTAAAAGTTTGGGAATTTGAATTGGTTCAGTGGTAGTTTCTTGTTGCGGCTGGGTTTCTAAGGTGTTTGTCAGGCGATCGAAGATTTGATTCGCGAGTTTTTTTGTTAATTTTCCTTGTTCTGTGGGGCTGATTTCATTTTTTCTTTTCATTGACGTGGTGTAATCTATTTCTGAATCTGGGCTTTGTGTTTCTCCAGTGTTTTGGATTTTTGTTGATGTAGTTGGTGACTTCGGGTAAGCCGTACTTGGGATCGCTTTTTGGTTCGACAGGTTAGGGGTTACCAATGTTTGCTGCGGTGTGGGTGGTGCTCTAGGTGGTTCTGTTAAAATTGTCTGTGAGGATGGTTGTTGAGTTGGTTCCTGTATTGTTGACAGGTGAACAGTGGGTGTTGACTCTGGTGTTGATGATTGGCAGTGGTTGGTCCAGTGTCTGTCCGAGCCGCACACCTGACAGGCTTGGCGTCTTCCTGGCAGTGCGATGAGGATATTACGTGTTGTGTCTTTGTATGTAATTTGGATGTAGTGTGGGATGTGTTGTGGATTGTCGTTCTGGATGGTGAATCTGCGATTGTTTGTGTGCGGGATTGTGGTTATTGTAGGTGTAGATTTGCTGACTGTTTGCAGTGCCTTAATCAGTGTTTCGTTGCTCAGGGCTGGCGGGGCCCATCTAAGGGTTCCGATGATTTTGTCCTTGTGGTATCTGTCGAATTTCAAAGTGTATGGGCCGTGTGTTTTTGTGGTGCCGTCCAGATCCGCTACATCAAACTCGTTGGACAAGAAGTACCAGGTATCCCCTCGTCCATAGTTGAGCAGCAGGATCTGGTGTGGGCTAATGATATTGCGCAAGAGGTGGCCAGGGATGTTCTGGTGGTTGCTTGATTTGATGGTGACTTGAATTACTGTAGGCGAGTCGAAGAGCTCAGGAGCTATTTCATCAGACTTGTCTATTGTGATTGTTGTCTTGATATCTGAAACTGAAAGAGTTTGGGCCCAAGTTTTCATTAAGCCACCCGAACCGTAGCCCGGGTGGCTCCTCTCCGGATCTCTCGACCTAGAGGGAACAAAAATGGGCGCAACCCCATTGTTGACCTTCGTGATAGTTGCATAGTCCATTTCTAGTGCATGGAGATGAGGACTCTGTGCATTTGCTCAACGTCCCGGCAAGACCAACTTTGGCAATGTTCCCTAAAAGTATGATCTAGAATTAAACTACTGTTGTGGTAATCAGAAAGGTCCAAGATATGCACACAAATGTTATTAAGCAGATATAGTTTAGTCAATACTTGAATTATTTAAAAATTAAAATAGGTGTTAGTTTCGCATTTAAAATAGTGTCAAACAGTAAATCTAAAATTAAAGCATTTACATTTCGGAGAAAAAGTCATATACAATTTTTAATGTTTGTATTTTACTATTAAAACAAACACAAATCGGCTTTTTTATTTTATTACTAAGAAATTTCTTTGTGTTTTTATTACTTTTGGTAACATGGTTATTGGTTGTTTCCCCTCGTATTTTTTGTGTTCACTAAATGGGAAGTAACTATTTCTATTTTGCAATAGAAAAATTATTTATTTTTCGCCTTTTTATTGTGTTGACAATATGAAATAATCACGTTGTTCAATGAATGCAGAGGGGTAGCGATCCTTTCCGGCGCCTGGGGCGAACTATAAATTTTGCGCCCTCTCTCAATTCATTTTGTATCATGTTGGCGAAAATTTCTCCCTCCTCCACGAATTTGAAAAGTCTAGGAGCTTTTACCAGTCACTGTCCCGAAACAGTTTTTATTATAGTATCCCGTAATTGATGTAGACAACAGTCCGTAGAGCAATTGAATCTCCTTTCGTTTGAATGTGTGTGTGTGTGTGTGTGTGCGTGTGCGCGTGTGCGCGTGTGCGCGTGTGCGCGTGTGCGCGTGTGCGCGTGTGCGCGTGTGCGCGTGTGTGCGTGTGCGCGTGTGCGCGTGTGTGCGTGTGTGCGTGTGTGCGTGTGTGCGTGTGTGCGTGTGTGTGTGTGTGTTTTTGTACGTTAGCTAAAGCTAAAAAAAAAACTATCAAAAGTACTATATAACATGATGCCCCCCCCCCTTTTCGGTCGCTATCAAAACCATTTCTAGCTGCTCCATGTTCTCTGTCTTACCTTCACTCCCCTCCCCCCACCCCCACCCCATCAGGTGAGCAGCTCTGGAACGCTCACGATGACCTCTAGCGTGCCTGTGCAGCCTTGCCCATCGATCTCTAGGAATTATTCATCATTGAACATAGGGACGTATCGACCCCCACAGGGGTGTATCGACCCCCGTGTGATGAAATTGGAGATCAATCGAGGGGAATTGGATTCGCTTCACGGTCGTCCGCGTCTGACGTGAAACCGTCCAATCAAATTGGAGTGGAGCCTTGGAACTCTTCATTGATTGAAATGTACATTTCACATGTAGAACTTCGTATTGATTTACCTTCAAATAATAATCGAAACCGGTTTGTTGTAAGGACCCTTGCATTGTTTTTATTAAGACGACTTTAGAAGTTAGGTAAAGTGAAGAATAGAACAATGCATCGATTTGCGTCACGAAGATTTTATGTTACAGGCGAAGCTGGCTTTTTGTTTCGGTTAGTGGATTGATTTACATAACATGTTACTGGTGCAAGATCGTTTTCTAAGAAAGATGGTAATAGCTTTTGCCTAATGATCGAATTCGTAGAAAGGTTATAGTATTATCTAGCACCTGAAGATCGAATCGACTGAAGTATCTAGCGCCTGTCTTCTTGTTTTTTTTTGTCGAGGTGTGGGATTTACATCGACCTACACACGACTAAGTTAGAATTAGGCGGATGTGACGTAGTAAGCATGAAACCATAGCAACAAGGCTTGTAAGATCTCATTTTGACCTGTCACGAGAAGGAATTGATCCTTTTCCGCTAGTGGTAGTTGTCTGTAGTAGTGATTTGTATGATGGCGTTGTTCTGTTCATGTGGTCTGTTAGCGGTAGTCTATAGTTTGGTAATGGTCTATCCATGTGGTCTGTTAGTGGTGGTCTATTGGCTGGCAATGGTCTGTTCATGTGGTCTGTTAGCGGTGGTCTATGGGCTGGCAATGGTCTGTTCATGTGGTCTGTTAGTGGTGGTCTATGAGCCGGCAATGGTACGTCCATTTGTGGTGTTTATAGAACGTAATTGGTCTACTGTAGCACAGCACTGCTAAATAAAACCACCAAGTCAGCACTTTTAAAAACTGGTTTTAGTGGGTTTTTTAACCTACGATATTGATTTTTTCTTGATCGAATCGAGATTCGATCTCTGGAGCCTAGGGTCACCTGTTTATACCGAGAGGTTGACACTGTCTGGCTCTATACTCTATACAGGTAATTAAAGTGTGTCCGTACCTTCCAGAGCTCGACCTGTAATTACTGTGGGAAAATCGTGAGGTTGCACTCTGTGCTGAGGTATGCTGGGGTGTGCTGAGGTGTGCTGAGGTATGGTTAGGTATACTGAGGTGTGGTTATGTATGCTGAGGTATGGTTAGGTATGATGAGGTGTGTTGAGGTATGGTTAGGTATACTGAGGTATGATGAGGTGTGCTGAGGTATGGTTAGGTGTGTTGAGGGTGCAAGTTCTAAACTGTGTATAACGCTTTCAGTCACAGCAATGACATCTAAATAGTGACATACATTGGAAGTATTGATATCTAGAAGATGACAGATTGTCTGAAATGACATAATCGCAGGATTGGCATTTGTAAGATGACATAATTGCTGAAATGGCATCACTATAATTACATACTGACAGGAATGGCATATACATATGTATAAGGGTATGTGTAAGTAGCATTCATTCTGCAGACTCCCTGGATATTAAAGAAACGTGTGTTCTGGCATCTGTAGTCACACCAGTTTATTAAAACCTGCATGTCAACATATATCTTTTGGGCACAAATGGAAAGGTTTAGTCATGTAAAGAATAGAGGTTTTACAAGGTAAGAAGAAATAAGTGTTAAGCAAGACTCAAAACAAGAAAAAATATTTTTGAAATTCAGGTCATAGATAGGTGTAGTACGGTAGGTTTGAGTGTGATGACTTACTCCACAAGACCCCAGTTCGAATCCCGGGCAGATGAGGCTCGTTAGCTTGGGAAAGCAACCCATCTAGAAGAGACAACTCCAAAATCAAACAACTGCTGCCTTGTAGTTTGTTCTTGGGTGGTCAAAGGATATGGATGCAAAAAAAAATTCAAATACAGGCTAAAATGGGAATCAATGGCCCATAACATGATGACACCAATAGTCAATTGTGTTGGGCGAAATCCAACATTACAATTAACAAGGCTAGCCAGGAGATCATAGATTTTTAAATTAAATTTATTTTACGAAGATTTTATGTTCAGTTACAGTTAAGGAAATTTGTTTCGCTATATTTTCAAGTTCTCTGTGTATTTAAGTGCAACTATTTTATTCAATTGAATGAGCCATCATATTTATGTAATATTTTTGCCTTCAAATCCTCATCCAAAATAAAAATTATTTAAATTACTTTTCAAATCCTTTTAGCCAATCCTATCCTCTATTCACACGAACTCATGATTCAATTTTCAATTAACATTTCAAAATATGTTTTGCGAAGTTCGTCGATGGTTCTCCCCCCTTATCTGGGGTGGTCGTGCAGAGTTCCCTTCCTTTGAAGCAGCGGTTTCGTCCCCTTGGCGTGTTAGCTTTGTGGCAGGAGAAGACACTGAATGTTCTGTTCAAGATCTTAGTCAACACATCTGGCAAACAGCGCGGACCAATCTAGCAAACACAAGTTGCAGACAGGACGGCCATTCGGGCTTTCATATTCGGTCTTCTTTTTTTATGTAAGGGGGTCGTCCATAAATAAATGACGTCACACTAAAGGGTACGGACTTAAGTAAGGAGGTGAAAGTAGGGGGAGGGGAGGTGAATGTGAGGGGAGGGGGTGAAAGTAAGGGGGGATGTGAAAGTAAGCGGATGGTGGTGAAAGTAGGGGGAGGGATGTGAAAGTAGGGGAGAGAGGGAAGATAAGGGGAGGGGAGGTGAAAGTAGGGGAAGGGGTTGGAAGTAGGGGGAGTAGGGGGGGGGGGTGAAAGTAGGGGGAAGGGGTGAAGATAAGGGGAGGGGCGGTGAAAGTAGGGGGTGGAAGTAGGGGTAGGGGGTGGAAGTAGAGGGAAGGGGGTGAAAGTAGGGGGTGGAAGTAGGGGTAGGGGGTGGAAGTAGAGGGAAGCGGGTGAAAGTAGGGGGGTGGAAGTGAAAGTAAAGGGGACGGGAGCTTCAGAAAGTGTGACGTAGCATTTGATTAGAATTTTTTGAAGGACATAGACTATGAAAACGTATCAATGTTCTAACTTTGGTAAATTTATTGGAGGGGATGGGGGTGTAGAATTTCGAGTCGTTGTTTTACAGCAGGGGTGGGGGCCTAATTTTTTTTTAAAGACTCGGGACGATTCGTGTGAGCTACGGACGTTAATGTCCGGAAGTTTTCTTCATTATTTATTTATGGTTTTCTTTGTCTTGGGTTTGTTCTTGAAAATGTTTGTCTTCAAAACCTTTAACTGTGGTTGTTTTTCTTTTTTTTTTTACGTGGCGGGAGGGGGTGGCTTCAATTTCATTTAGCGTATGTTAGTGTTTAAATTTTCACCTTTTTAAAATTCTTCATATTCTCTTGGGTCATTTTCATATTTGCTATAAGAACATCTTGAACCCGTCATTATTGAAGCGAGCTGATTAATTAAACATTAACCTAGCACTTACACAACAGTTAACCCTGGCCACCAAACTCAATTATGAGTTATAATCAGTGGCGTAGCGAGGTCGGGTGTCACCCGGTGCGGCACTTAATGGTGAACCCCCCCCCCCCCCCACCCAGAGGCGTTGCAACCCTTCCCGGGGACAAACTTTCAAGTTTTCAATTTGCACCCCCCCCCCCTCAAACTTTCGATTTGCACCCCCCCCCCCCTCAACTTTTTCTCTATATAGTTTGCTATTTTTTGCCTTGGTGTCACCCCCCTAAATGGTGTCACCCGGTGCGGTCCGCACCGCCCCCCCCCCCCCGCCCCCCCCCCCCTCGCTACGCCCCTGGTTATAATTAGAAACCTGTTTTTCTTGCTTTCAACAGTAGCCATACTAAAAGAAAACAAGATGCATTATTTAATGTCCACATGAACTAATGACAACTTTAAATAAGATTAAAAATGGATTTTACAAGCTTAAACTAAATCATCTAAGACATTTTGACAACACTACCAGCATATAAGCTGATGGAAAATTGAGCCTAAGTCACACACTATAGACATGTAGACATGCAGACAGGTAGGCAAGGTAACCTGGGGTAAGCTTGGGTAAATAAAGTTACCTCAATGTATTCAAAACACACAAAATTGAATACCGCGGGGATCAAATTCAACGCGACTTTACAAGAATCGCCACATTAGCATATCTTTGGAGAAGTTTCCATACAAGGATAAAAATAGAACTCTGTGTGTATTTAGGTCCGCGCATGACATTACCATAATACACTTCAAAAGACAAGGTTGCAACATAACATCAAGGTTAAGGGATGAACGATTTGGATATTGCAAGTTATAATAGCATTAAAATCACAAGGTTATAGTATAAAGTTGACAATGTCAATTGTCATTACATGCTACTATTTATCATAGAGTCTTCAGATGTTGACTCTCTTGATAGGTAGTTGGGCTGATCGGGTGGGAGTGGATGGGGGGAGGTCATGTTGACATTCACTGGTCCAACAAGGATAAGAGATACAAATCTGACTTGGAACCAGCACAAAATATTCACATCAGCCAAACCGCTGGGCACCGCCAATCGATATCTGTTAGATTATTTATACTTTGTTTCGTTAATTTTCTGGCTTTGTTTTTAGTTTCTTTCTGCGTGTGTGTTTACGTTTTTAGAACCTTACAGCATCTTCTCGAGATATTTTTTTTAAATGCCGATTTCGCTTTTAAAAAAAAAATTAGGATTAACATTAGGGTCACAGCTAAATACAATGATAAGGATTAAGATGAGAGCTAGTCTTGGGTTTAGGATTAGGTTTAGGCTAGCAATACTAGTAATGAAATTTAATGAAACATTTTAGGCTAGCAATACTAGTAATGAAATTTAATCAAACATTTTAGGCTAGCTATACTAGTAATGAAATTTAATCAAACATTTTAGGCTAGCAATACTAGTAATGAAATTTAATCAAACATTTTAGGCTAGCGATACTAGTAATGAAATTTAATTAAACATTTAATGACGAGAAATTAAAAAATATAAAACAAGCAACTTGTAGTGTAATGCTGCAGTTGACTTGGTGCTCATGGAAATTACTGGTGAACAAGGCATACAAATATTCGAATCAATATTAATGGTTCGTGTAATTTGTTTTCTAATTTCACCCTGTGTTTTTAAGACGACAATCATGCTGTTGGATCTCGCGCATAATGTGTGAGTACACGCACATTGTGTAAACAGTGAGCAGTTTCAGCATGCATCTGAGTCAGAACACAGCTTAGCAGGCGGATCAATGAAGTTTATTTTCTTTAATGCTGTGCATAAGTCAAAAATACATCTCAGCAATATAACTTAAATTGACCATCTTTTTACTTATATTTATCTGCCATCCATCCACTATATATATATATATATATATATATATATATATATATATATATATATATATATATATATACACCACCCACACATGACTCCAACAATTCAACACCCACATATCTACCATCCACACCTCCACCCAACCTTTCACCACCCACCTATCTACCATTCACACCACCTCCCATTACCATCCATACCTTCACCAACCATCCACCAACCACCCCAACACCCTCCTCCAATTTCTCGTATTCTATCATCCACCAGCCACCCACCCTTCCACACACCCTCCCCCCACCCTTCCATCCCCCCTCCTCCCCCCCCCCACCATTCCATACACCTACACGTTACACTGGCCACTTTCCTGAATGAAAACAACAAACCACCCACCCCCACCCCCCTACGGTCTCACACTTGTAGAGTTTGGATGGAACTAAAGCCCCTAAATATTTCAGTCTTCTGTGACGTCAGTGTCAGGCGTTATTTTTGTGATCATTAGTCACGCTTGAGCTGGCACCGTGTCTGTAAGCTGGTTCGGTAGATCTGTAACGTGTAATCTGGTACAATAAGTAATATATTATATGTAAGCTGATATATGTAAGCTCATATTTGTAAGCTGATATTTGTATGAGTGCTCATGTATTGCCCGTGGTACCCAATGTTTTATGTAGTATCCCGAGTTTGTGTAGGGTCCCGAGTTTGTGTAGGGTCCCTTGTTTGTGTAGGGTCCCCTGTTTGTGTAGGGTCCCGAGTTTGTGTAGGGTCCCATGTTTGTGTAGGGTCCCTAGTTTGTGTAGGGCCCCGAGTTTGTGTAGGGTCCCGAGTTTGTGTAGGGTCCCATGTTTGTGTAGGGTCCCATGTTTGTGTAGGGTCCCATGTTTGTGTAGGGTCCCATGTTTGTGTAGGGTCCCGAGTTTGTGTAGGGCCCCGAGTTTGTGTAGGGTCCCGAGTTTGTGTAGGGTCCCATGTTTGTGTAGGGTCCCATGTTTGTGTAGGGTCCCATGTTTGTGTAGGGTCCCATGTTTGTGTAGGGCCCCTAGTTTGTGTAGGGTCCCATGTTTGTGTAGGGTCCCATGTTTGTGTAGGGCCCCTAGTTTGTGTAGGGTCCCATGTTTGTGTAGGGTCCCATGTTTGTGTAGGGCCCCTAGTTTGTGTAGGGCCCCTAGTTTGTGTAGGGCCCCTAGTTTGTGTAGGGTCCCTAGTTTGTGTAGGGTCCCGAGTTTGTGTAGGGTCCCTTGTTTGTGTAGGGTCCCCTGTTTGTGTAGGGTCCCGAGTTTGTGTAGGGTCCCATGTTTGTGTAGGGTCCCTAGTTTGTGTAGGGCCCCGAGTTTGTGTAGGGTCCCGAGTTTGTGTAGGGTCCCATGTTTGTGTAGGGTCCCGAGTTTGTGTAGGGTCCCATGTTTGTGTAGGGTCCCGAGTTTGTGTAGGGTCCCATGTTTGTGTAGGGTCCCGAGTTTGTGTAGGGTCCCATGTTTGTGTAGGGTCCCGAGTTTGTGTAGGGTCCCATGTTTGTGTAGGGTCCCGAGTTTGTGTAGGGTCCCATGTTTGTGTAGGGTCCCGAGTTTGTGTAGGGTCCCATGTTTGTGTAGGGTCCCATGTTTGTGTAGGGTCCCATGTTTGTGTAGGGCCCCTAGTTTGTTTAGGGTCCCGTGTTTTTGGTAGATGCCTAATATTTGGAGTAGGTGGCCAAGGTTTTGTGTAGGGTCCCGTATTTTGAGTAAAAAGTAAAGTTCCCTTTGCGAACCTTACCGTCCATGGGGCAAGTGAAGTAGAGTTCACCTGTTTTTGTAACCACGGCATATGAAGCGATAGATTGAGGTCAGCACTATGCCCAGCTGCCTTTACTTTCAAACAACGCCAGTTAGGTTCCCATCAGAGCTGGGTGGACTCAGGCACGTTTTACTGACTTGAACGCGGATTCGACCAACAAAGTTAGTAGCTTTCAAGGTAGCAGTTTAGAGCTCTACCGCTAGTCCCATGTTTTAAGTAAGGGGCCAAAGGTTTTATGTAGATAGCTAAGAGTTTTTTGTTTGTTTGGGGTGGGGGGGAGGGAGGATTCCCATATTTCATTTGCGGGCCCACATATTGCACTGTAACAGCGAACATGCTCACCATAGATATGTTGACTGACAATTCCAGCAGATTTGACAGTGTTGTACACTAAATTTTTTCATCGCAAGTTTTTTTCAGCAACAAATGCGCACTATCCGGTCACTGTATACCCCCTCCCCCCACCACCACAACCACCACCCACCACCACAACCACCATCACCACCCACACGCCCTTCCAGGAACCCGACTACGACGCATATGTTATATTTTAAGGCACTTTTAGTTCAAAAATGCATATCTTCACAAAGGCCGTATAATGAGTGGGGCATGGGGTGGCATTATTTCGTCGCGTAATTTCTGTCAACCACTGCTTGTAGGCCGAAATCTGTATCATTATCGTAACAAGGAGTGTCTCTATTCGTGTGGGGGTGGCAAGGTTACCTTCACCGGTTTGGGAGGGTCCATTTTTCACGGGGGTGTGCATGTATGCGGCTTGCAAGTCGTTCGTTTGTTAGCAAATAATGTTTTGTATAGGGGCTGGAAAGTTCGAGCATGGACCAGGGGTTCTGCTGATGTGGGGGCTTATCTGAAGTGTACAATAATAGTCGTGTACACGTGTGTACATATAAGTCTATATGTGACAGGAGGTGGGTGTTTAAATAAATTACAACAACCAGTTATGTAGGTCTGTGAAGGGGATTGGGCAAATAAAACGAATGTTTTTTTTAGTGTGTTATATTGTGTTTTTTTATGTAGTTAATGCTTATACTTCAAGGTATATGTCATTTATGTTGGTTGTGCAAAAAATGTAATGATCGTTTTTTAAACATAATATCAAGCTTTTTATCGCTCATGTTGTATGTGTATTATGGGATTAACATACTTGTATATAAACCGTAATAGAAATGCTTTAAAAAGCTACGTTTTATATGGTAGAGTATGTTTGAAAGTCTGAATACAGATCTACAAAACTCGTTATTGTGTGTTTAATGAATATTTGGCTCAATTCGGTTATCAGTGTATAACATATTTTTAATCTTGCTAGGATTGTGAGGTGGTATTTTTGGTGGTTAGATGAAGATGTAGTAAATCATTATAGGGAGTGTAGGGTGTGAGGGGTTTGTAGGTGTGTCTGGTTTATAGTGTGTAGGTATGTAAGGTGTGTATGTGTATAGGGTATGTACTTGTGTATGGTGTTATGGTGTGTAAGGTGTGTAGGTTTGTGTGTATGACTTTAGGTGTGTATGGTATGCACGGTGTGTATGTGTGTAGGGTATGTATGTGTGTAGGGTACGTACTTGTGTAAGGTGTGTAGGGTGTGCAGGTGTGTAGGTTTGTAAGTGTGTATGACTTTAGGTGTGTATGGTATGTACGGTGTGTATGTGTGTAGGGTATGTATGTGTGTAGGGTATATATGTGGGTAGGGTGTGTTGGATATGTAGGTAGATCAAAGAACATGTGCAGAGTCCCTCTAATGTTCTCGGCACCTCTGTATGTACCACAATCTTCACGATTTCCAGGTAAATTTCAATCCTTCCCCGCTGCAAATTGTAACCAAGAAATACGAACAAGCTGGTAACCCATATCTTTTCCTGACGTTTTTGTTTGATTTAAACCGGGTTTTTTTGTTTGCTTAAGAACAAAAGTTAGCAAAAAAAAAACGAATACATTTCTTATCAAAAAGTAAATTTCTTAGGCTACCGGTGCAGTACGTGGCGAGACACGGTCTGTTATCGTTTATTACGTCCTGCTAGGCTTGTGAACTGGCGCGATGACGTCACCAGTTTAGGAGTACGTTTTAGAAAAGCCTAGAAACTGTTTGAAGCTTAATGTGTTTTTTCCCTTATAATGCAGAATATTGATGTTAATAAATTACATACAAACGCACTCAAACGAAAGCGAAACAGAAACGTGTGTAATCTATTTTAAGAATAGTTTGAATCGGTGACGTAACCGTAGTTGAGGACGCTGGGTTTGTATGTACCCAAACAATAACAAACATAAAAGGATACTGTATGGGGGAGCTGTTGAGTATTTCCTGATTACATTCAACGGGTTTAACAGAAACCTATTTTAACACAAACACATGGGGGGAGGGGGGAATTACCAAATCTTTTTTTTTAATTTACTTTTTTACTTACTCGTATACAGAGTATAGAGAAAGTATTGTAAGTGTAGAGGAAGTATTGTAATCGTGCACAATAATTAAATGAAAGTATGACAGTTTTTGTGACCATTTTTTTTATATTGATGTGTTGATAAGTTTAGTTTTTCTCTCAAAGTCCTAAATCCTAGTGAGTTTTTCAGCAGATTTGTCATGTTTTCGTGAATTGTACCATTTGTATGTGGGTGTTCCTTGCAGCAGAAGAAGTAGAGTTCATCATCCAGTACCCACCTACAAGACAAAACAAAACAAAAAAACATGGTCATTATTGTTCTCTGGTCAAGTGAATCTACCCCCACCTCCCACCCCCACGCACACACCCCCACCATACACACACACACACACACACCAGTAGCGTAGACAGGATCGTCTCAAGGGGGGGGGGTCCAATTTTTACCCGGGGACAAACTTTCGATTTGCACCCCCCCCCCCCTCAAACTTTCGATTTGCACCCCCCCCCCTCATACTTTTTATATATACCGAGGGGTCTATGGGGGGGGGGGTCATAACCCCCCCCCTAACCCCCCCTGCCTACGCCACTGACACACACTGTGTTAAGATTTAGACATGTCATGCTGACATGCCAGTGTCATCTGCCTTACACCAGCCTAACATCTCCAGAGCGGAGTAATTTAATATTGTAATGGCCTCATAACGCCACTAACAGAGGGTATACCTCCACGTGTTAAACAAGAGTTTAACTGTCGTGGTAATAATTCATTCCGCACCGACACCTCAAGACTATCAGTGGTAATTTTAAACAAACATTAGGCCTGACCTGGGCTTGTGTTTTTTACCTATAATAAAACAAAAATTAGCTCGTTCTTATCCAGGTGTGGCAATAAATCCATTAGAATAGGCTTGAAAAACTGGTTTCAAAGGTCCCAGATGGTTCCAAATGGTTCCAGATGGTTCCAAATGGTTCCAAATGGTTACAGATGGTTCCAAATGGTTCCAAATGGTTACAGATGGTTCCAAATGGTTCCATATGGTTCCTAATGGTTACAAATGATTTCAAATGGTTACAAATGATTTCAAATGGTTACAAATGTTTCCAAATGGTTTCAAGTGGTTCAAAATGGTTACAAATGTTTGTTGCCAGAGAGCATATTTTCAGCCAAAAATATTTTATACATTTGTAAAAGTAGTACAAAATGACTAACGCTAGAAATATTCAACCCATTAGGCCTGCGAGTAATGTGATAGTAATTTAGCTTACACTTTTATTTTAATAAATTTGGGTTAGTAAACTCTGTGTGTTGTGGTGATAGTGGATGTTATATTTTTTTATAATAAATAAACTACCAGCTAAACCCCATCGACCGATATTATGTATTTTATTATGGAAAACAATTGTTGTGACTTTCCTTGTTTTACTTTCCATTGGCCACTCCGGTTGACTTCAAGGAGGGGTTGAGGGCAGTTGTTGTTTTTTTTTTAATATTTGAATATCTATATATATAATTCTCTTCTGGGTGCCGTTAGAAAACAAGCTGCAAGCGCCTCCTTGCATTCACCTCTCTTTCTCTCTATCACTATCACTACCACCCCCACATTGTCTGGTGAGCTGTGGTCACGCTAAATGTTTACAAAGCTAAATGTTTACAAATCGTAGAGCCGTAGAGCCAGGTTTCTATTAGGGGCAGATAATTTAGTTCGATTTTAAACTTACAGGAGGTAACTAAGAAATAACTAAGAGGAGGCTGCTTTCACGGGGGGGGGGGGGTGTAGGGTCGGGGCTAGGGGAAAGGGGGATTAGTGTTTTAAAGCAAATATTTTCAGTGGCAGCATTGGTACTGTCGAATTCACAAATTATGAATTACTGAAAAGTAGAAAATAAAACAACTAAATAGCGGCGTATGATACGCTGCGGGTCGGCTCGTATAAAATAATTCTAAACGACTTTTCGTCGACCTATATTCAATACAAAAATATGAAAATAAGTATAGTTGATGGTTCCCAAACAACTTTTTAAAAATGTAGCTATGATGTGATCGCTCGCCATATTTTTTAACGTTTTTTTTTAATATTTAGTATGATTACATAGACTTTTCAAGCCTATTGTACAAATATTAGCCGTGAATTATGTCAAATAGTCTCAGTGCAGTGAAGCTATTTGTTGTTGGTCTTACCTCATGTAAACAAACACTGTTTTAACTCTCAAGTCTAATTTATCTGTATCTTTGAGAGGTTTGTACTTGTAATCTCTTCGCCTTACTGGTTACCATGGATACGACGCATACCTTGTCCAATCAAATCACATCCTTTTGTTTTGCTACATTTTTGTATTTTCATCGATACTTTTCTCGAGCTGTTGGTCTCAAAATTTTCGTAGAGAATCTAGTACACATTGTACACAACCATACTCAGGCCTTAGTTGGTCACTTCAGCTTGACCCAGCAACGAAATGCCCAAAGACCGCCATAAAAAAAAGTGATGCATTGTCTGTTTGTTCCAGAGATTCATTCCCAGCACCTTTAGACAAGATTTCACATAAAGCCTTAAATCCAAGAAGAAATACTGCTTACTATATATGTATATATATATATATATATATATATATATATATATATATATATATATATATATATATATATATATATATATATATATATATATGAATTTCTGCTACAGTCTTGTTTTAGATCCACGGACCGTAAAAATACCGTGAGCATCGTTTATGTAGGATTATTAAACTAGGCTTAATGGTAAAAAAAATGTGTTAAAAGTTCAACAATCTAACTTAGCCCATAACATTTTTACAGCACAGAGGAAAGAATGATAAAGGTGCCTATATAAACCTGTGTTTAGGGTTGGATTCTTGAATGAATTAAACGAAAAAAATTGAGTGAATGGACAGAAAATTAACAGCCATCAAGGCGGAAAATATCCAAACAAAAATATATCAACATACAGGTACGGTGGTGACAATATTACTCAGTGATCCAATGTTTCTGTGACCTTTTGTGACATGCGTAAATCTAATTTAATCTATCACAGAGAGGAAAAACTGACAGACCAGCAGTTCCATTAGAGCCACCTCATTCCTCCACACTCGGCTCTACCCCCGAGCCGTTTAGCTATGCAGCCAGACTAGGCCATTGTCATTAAAATGACGCTATGAAAATAGCCGTGGAGAACTAGTCCAACAGGTTTCGGATCCCGTCGTGGCCCGGCAGGAAAGCGAGGGTGCGACAAGTAAAAACCTAGCCTCGCGTCCCCAGTCGTCGCATTCGTCCCTTGCTACTCTCCTCGCAAGCACGCACGTTTCTCTCTCTTTGCTATCTCGCCGGCCGGCTAGTTAGCGAACCACAGCTAAAGTATATATCCACTTTATTTCACAATTTTTTTTCGTGTATTTGATTGTGATTTAAATTATTTCTTGTGTAGGTTTTGTAATTATTTATTGTGTATAATTAAAATATATTTTTTGTCTTCGTTTTCCAGGAAAGTTAAAACATTCAAGGACCGTTAAAGCTTTGCTTTATTGGAACTTACGAGTTTTATATTTCTCTGAACCCGCTTCGTTAAAACCAGAATTCTCAAGATGCAGAAGAAAGAAGAAGAACAAGGAGGCCGCCAGAGCCATATTCAGTCCAGGAACATCATCATCACCCGTTCCGACCCCCGGGCGACCCGTGGCTCCGGAATTTACTCCTCCAGGTCCAGCAGCGTCAATGTCCGCAACTCCATCTCCCCCGGGGTCTACCAGCAGCTGTCAAGCTCTGGGATCACCGACTTCAAGGGAAACCGCGAGAAGGAAAAACGCGAGATGCAGAACCTGAACGAGCGTCTGGCCAGCTACATCGAAAAGGTTCACTTCCTGGACGCCCTGGTCAAGAAGTTGGAGGCTGAGAACGAGGCTCTGCGCAACAGGAAAACCGAAGATTTCGAGCCCATTAGGGCCGCCTATGAGAACGAGCTCCGACAGGCACGTAAAGTCATCGACGAGCTAGGCGTCTCCAAGGGACACAGCGAGGCCAAGGTCGCTGGCCTTCAGGATGAGATCGCCTCCCAGCGCGAAATGTAAGTTACATTCACTCACTCTCTCACCGTCTGGCAATGCAATGGAAGTAAAATATTCTTGTACCCCCCCCCCCCCCCCCGTGCTCAATTATGCTCACTACTTCTTACGTTAATACATCAATGTTTTACATTAGCTGATTTGTCTCCCCTATTGTAGATTTATCAAATTATCTACCCTTGTAAAGCTAGTCTTATTCCAGTTCCATAGCTCCCAAAATAAAAATCAGCCCCTAAATTTCCATCAGTAGAAGTATACTTTATAATATATATATACACCTCATAACAAACGGTAGAAGCATACTTTATAATATATATATACACCTCATAACAAACGGTAGAAGCAGATTTTATTTACCACAGTGCAGCAAACTATAAACTTACATGTGTTTAAAAATAAATTGCCTCCCCCACAAAGGTAAACTGGCGCCCACAAAGTTATGTCGATGTTTGCTGTTCGTGTTATGGACATAATTTCCTGTTAAACACAGAATGGGCGTGTCCAGTCTAGCTCTTTGGCTCCCAGTCTAGCTCTTTAGCTCCCAGTTTAGCAAAGATCCAACTCCTCCCTCTTCCTTCCTCTCACAACACAATACATAACAAAGATACAACCTCTACATCCTTCCCATAACAATACAATACACAACAAAGATATAACATCTACATCCCTCCCCTCACAACACCATGCACAACAAAGATAGCTCTTTCCATCCCAAAACAATTCAGATAGATGCACACCCACCCCCCTGACATCACCATACACAACAAAGGTCCAACCTCCCCCTCACAACAAAATACACAACAAAGATACAACCCTCCCCCCCCCCGACAGCACAAAACACAACAAAGATAGATCTTACCATTACAAAACAATTCAACAATAGTACAGCCTATCTGTTACCATACATTACTAGTTTTACATGTACATTGATCAAAGAAAACACTTTACCCTTATAACCTTCAAGAGATCCACTGAAACTGCCCCCCCCCCCACCTTTTAATATTTCTGTATACAAGATTCCCTATTACAACCAACTAAGCATAACAAGTCCACCGTGTCTTCAGCATGTTATAAAATCTCTATCATTTCTCGCCATGACAAATTCCTCAGCAGACACAAATGTGACCTACGGGTCATCTTCCCATTTAGCCGTCTGCTGAGGTGAAACATTAAACCGGTTTGTCGGCTGCTGGGGGTGTGAACTAACCCCCTACGACAGCAGGTTGTTTCCTTACATCCGGGCTAGCATTTCACACTTTAGGTGTTTTCATTGTTCACTTTAATACCTTATAAGTATGTGGTTTTATTTCAACAAGAACGACACAAATCCACACAAAAATAGTTGCATAAAATATTTATTGTATAGATGGAACACTTTAACAATAACATAGAAAATACTTATGAGAGCAGTTAAACACAGGAAATAGTTATCATATAGATAGCATAATGCAGCTTAGAAAATAAACCATATTATATTGTAAAGACAAGATTGTTTAACGAAGAAATTAATTAGTGTAGACAGCACATGTTAAGATATGATATGGTTATTATAAACATAGCATAGCACAACAGGATCCAAACTCCCTTAGACGTAATGGCACCCTATTTATGTTAACCCCCTTACAGTATATTGTTCTCATTTTGGAACATCTTCAACTATAAGTTGAATTATCACTGTGCTCCACTATTCCAAGCACTCTTAGCGATAAAATCAATATTAAACCACACCAATCTTGATTTATTCTTTGTAGTTCTCCGATTGTAAATCTAATAAAATATTTAATTAACTCTCTAGACGCCACATCTGTTGCAGGCAATGTATGGGGAAATTTTCTTTCAGTATTGGTGTGTTCTTTTCTCTCAACATTTGATAGTCTACGTGTGCTTAGCACAGTAGCGAGAGTCTACGTGTGCTTAGCACAGTAGCGAGAGTCTACGTGTGCTTAGCACAGTAGCGAGACTAAGGTTTGATGGAAAACACAAACAGAACATGTGTAAAGAGATTGTGATAACTAAGTCGGATAAAGTGATAACCTGGACTTAAATGTTGACTATTTTGCTCACTAGCATTAATAAATGGTCTATTAGGGTTTTACAGTAAAAAAAATCTTCAGCAAGTTTCCCTTATAAGGTACTGGTTGTAGCTCCAGGGACTGAGGTGTGTTACTAAAGGGTTTGTTGAAATGGTTCAAACTTAACATGTAAAGACTTGCATTTATTCTGGTCATTTGTAAATAAATGACTAATCAGACACATTTTGTATTGAAGAAAATTGTCTTTGGGTGTCGCTATAATGTCTTTAAAGTTATATTAAGGGGTCGCTATAATTTATAAAATTGTATAACTTAGGGTCGTTATAGTTTATAATTTGGGTTGATTTAAATTGTAATTCAGTTGGACTATATTTTATGGTCGCCATATTTCTGCGACCTTTCTCAGCCTTGTGCCTTCTGCTGTAGGCTGCTGGAGCAGCAGAATTTACCGGCACCATAAAGTGCTTTCAGCCGGCATGACCAGGCACAACTCGCTTAGTCGGCCAAGTGTGAATAACCCGACTTGCCTGGTTGGCTTTTATCAATGATTGAAATGACGGGGGGAAATCATTGAATGAATCGAACACAAGCAAGCGGACTAAAGAACAGTAATGAATGCAAGGGATTTCAATGTACTATAAATAGATCTGTTGATCGAGCTTGTCAGATAAAAATCCCACGAAAACACCAAGATGTCGGACTTGCCAAAGGAGAGTTATTGATATCTGACATGTTAGGTTGTTATTCATAAGTTTAATCCAGAACATTTCCCCTGCAAGTGGAAATTCATAGCAATGTGTCGCACCTAGAGCCTAGCAATGCTGTAATGCGATCGATTCTAATTGGATGTTACATTCGATAAGCCGAAATCAATGGTTCAAGGTGCTGACCCTTATATGAAGGTTAAAGACTGAAGGTTAATCGATAAGGGTCACAGTTGAGAGGTCAGGGAGTTTTTTCTGTCTGTGTATCTCTGGATAATGCAATGATGGTCATCAGATGTTGAATAGGCTGGGGATGGGGGGGGGGGGGGGGGGGACAGTGTGGGTGGGAGGGTTAAGATAAGATGGTAGGTAAGGAGGTATACGTGCATGTTAATTCAGGATGCCTATACTTGGTATATATATATATATATATATATATATATATATATATATATATATATATATATATATATATATATATATATATATATATATAATGTGTATGTAAATATGTGTATATGAGCTTATGGTGTATGCCATGTTAGGATATAAAGTAGGCCATGAGGGCATATGTATAAAATGTATGCTGTATATGTAAGTGTGGGCAAGGCGTGCCAGGTGTATGCTGGGTAAGCAAGTATATTTGTTGACTTTGGTGTTTGCGGACGGGACGGTCTCCTGCCCTGACACGTCACACGTACGTCAACCAATCCGGGCCATGAGTGTATCTTCCTCGCTTGAATGAACACACCAAAAAAGGAAAGCCGTCCGATAAGGAGGGGGGGGTGGATTTACGTCAAGCCGGCGGAGCATAACCCGTCCGTCTGCTTTTGTCTGTTTTGTAAGTTTTACCAAATATTACCAGCAGGTAGGGAGGGGCAGAGGGAGGGGATCTTGTTAGACGGGATCTTTGGGAGGTCATAGTCATGGTTGGTTGCACACACAAGAGCCGGCGAATAGCGGTGTGGCGGTGTGAACGGAATGGTGGTGTTTTGGATGGTGGAGTTATATGTGGTGTTTTGGATGGTGAAGTTATATGTGGTGTTTTGGATGGTGAAGTTATATGTGGTGTTTTGGACGGTGAAGTTATACGTGGTGTTTTGGATGGTGTTGTTATACGTGGTGTTTTGGATGGTGAAGTTATATGTGGTGTTTTGGATGGTGTTGTTATACGTGGTGTTTTGGATGGTGTTGTTATACGTGGTGTTTTGGATGGTGAAGTTATATGTGGTGTTTTGGATGGTGTTGTTATACGTGGTGTTTTGGATGGTGAAGTTATATGTGGTGTTTTGGACGGTGAAGTTATATGTGGTGTTTTGGATGGTGAAGTTATATGTGGTGTTTTGGATGGTGAAGTTATATGTGGTGTTTTGGATGGTGAAGTTATATGTGGTGTTTTAGATGGTGTTGTTATACGTGGTGTTTTGGATGGTGAAGTTATACGTGGTGTTTTGGATATCGATGTGGATTTTGGGATTACATGTAGTGTTTCAGGGGGTGGGAAAACAGGTGTTTGTTCAATTAATGGTATCACAGGTGGTTTTTTAATCAGTATGATTACAGTTGGGATTTTTTTATCAGTGGGCTTACATGTGTTGTTTTTTTTTCGATTACATGTGATTTTTTTTTTCAATCAGTGGGATCACATGTCCTTATAAATTGAGGGTTTAAGTTTAAGCTATTGTTGAATCGGAGGTGTCACCAGTGGTGTTACAGTGGTGTTTACACACCTATGGTGTCTAAAGTGGGGCCGTATGACAATACCCACTACCATAGTTGCCTGACATTCGTGTAGTCGGCTCTATGACCTAATCCACTGTAGACTGGAATCATTACATCCGACGTAACCTTTAACCCTGTTGTTACGTGTCCCCTACACAACACCACATAGCACATCACAACTAGGGGGGAATAGTTATTTTTTTTTCAAACCGCACGTAAAGCACATTTCAAGCAGACGACAAAATGGTGTCTTCCTGAACTCGACCTTGACATTGCACACTGTCATCGGACGGTGACTCTGTCAACATCCGGGTATTTTTGTTACGGCTAATGGAAGCGGATCTTTCTACCCGGCCTCGCTGTATCAGGTGTTTTAATGTCGGTTACTTCCCTTGTTTTAATGTCGGTTACTTCCCTTATTTTAAAGTCAGTTACTTCCCTTATTTTAATGTCAGTTACTTCCCTTATTTTAATATCGGTTACTTCCCTTGGTTTAGTGTCGGTTACTTCCTACTTTATAATCTGCCGGGTAGGAAAGCAAAACACAACGTCTACGTTTTTATCAAAACAACACAGCCGTCTACCAACGAATACTTGACGACTCAGCACAGCCTCGTCTGAAACCTGCTAGCTCATCTATTCTTAGCGTCTCCAAGGATTGCGCAAAAAAGGAAAATCGATACCAAAATACAAGAGCCGCTTCTTTCCTCCCCCCCCCCCCCCCCCCCCCCCAGTCCGTCAACTGACACACACCCCAACGTCAACATGATCTTGTTGGCAAAAAAACTCTCCCAACCAAACATTCGTCCCGACTTCCGCTGTGACGTCACACGGTCTTGTGTGTGTGTGTGTGTGTGTGTTAGCTGTTTTGTTTTTATTTAATTTTACACGTAACATGCAGACACATTGCTGTCCCCTTTTTACACGCTAAACGACCTTTAAGTTTTAAAAAAAAATGAACTTATTTTAAAATTACCATTTTTTTTTATGGCAGCGAAACAAATTTCGAATGCAGGACGTATTTTTTTTTTAGAATGAGTTCTCAGGGTTCAGAGGAGATATAATACCCCAGGGCTCATCTAGGGGCAGGCTGACCTTTTATTTGATTCCTCCGTATCTCGAAAATGTCAACAGAGCCTTCGATGGCTATCGGCACGGATGCTGTCTCCGTGTTGACCGAAGATAAGATTCGTGTTAAAAAAAAATCAATTCTGTTAAAAATGGGGTGTATTTTTAGTCAGGGTAAATGAGATTTCCTTTAGTCAATCTATTTTACTAGACAGAGTTTATTTACTGAGGTTTTTTTTTTGTTTTTTTTTTTACTGTACAGAGTTGCATTCCAATTAACAATTTCCTTCATGAAAAAAAGATCGCGAGGACAAAAATATCCAGACGTTTTGAGAAATATGAAGAAGGGGGCGGGGGGGTGTCAGGGGAGAGAACGCTGATAGACATAATCAATATTCTGACACAAAGCCACCAGGGTTATCTTTTCCTGGGTTGTCGTGTGGCCAAACCAACCGCGACAGAAAGTAGAGCCGGATATCGATACAATGTTCGTCAAGTTGGCTCTAATCTTTATGGTCCATTTATGGTCTATTAAATCTCTCAGAGTGGCTGGGGGTTGTGACATCTGACCCACAACACGACGTAACAGGTTAAGTTTAGGGGGTCTATTGACTTGTTGGGGGTTTTTTTTAGGTTTTTTTTAGGCAGGGGAAGGAAATGTCTCAAATGCCAAGACAGCAGAAATCAATCTCTAGTTCCAAGCTTCGCTGCTGTTAAAGATTTCTAGTCATGTTCCTCTCAGATACTGCTTGCTATTTTTCTCTTTATTATTATTTTACTTACGTTTATCCAACTAGCACTAAAGTCGTGTGGCTTTGAATGTTGGACTTTTTTTACTTTAATCACAACACAGCTTTGAAAGTCAAATTACAATTAAAACACTTTTTTTTATATTTTCATTTATTGTACTTGCTTAAACTTATAAACCACAGCTGTTATTTTACCGGGTATACACTGTACGTACCCCCCCCCCCCACTTCCCCCCTCCCACCTACCTCTGATACCCCACCCCACCAGCGATCATCCAATAGTAAATGGTAGCTGTGTAGGTTCAGGATTAGACAACTGTCTACTCACCCACCCTGCCCTTCATTGTTTGAATTATCGATCTTCTCAATGCTTCGTGTGTCAGAGGGCGATAGTCTCAGGGTCATCGTCTGGCTGGGTAGGGGGTGGGGGTGGTCTTAGTGACGTCGTCTAGCTGGGGAGGAGAGGGGGATAGATGTATATCGATCTATAGAAGACGCGTGTACAGGTTCAACACAATTCACAATGCCTTGAGTATCGTTTGATCTTCCCTCGCTTCTCTCCCCCTTATCACCGATACAACGTGTCACAGTGCAGTTTGAAAAGCATAAATAGATCTATTTTTATATACATCTACTCAAATATCTCATGCAATATGTAAGATGTATTCCGCGAACCAAAACGAAATGCTTGGTTTTGCAAATATCAAATCAAGATTCCTAGTTTCCTTTCGATTTTTCCCTGCTGTTTCTCACATGGGTACTATCGATTTGTGTAAGACTTAAATCTTCGCGTGTAATTATCCTGTACAAAAATGGCTGTGCTTTATCAGCACAGAGACCTACAGTCTGCCGGCAGGCATTGGTTTTTCTACAGGGAGGCCCACGGTCTGCCGCTAGACAGAGGTTTGTCTACAGCGAGACCAACAGTCTGCTGGTAGACATAGGTTTGACTACAGGGAGACTCACAGCAAGCCAGACATAGGTGTGTCTGTACCGAGATCCACAGTAATCCAATCCGCCGGTGGATTAGAGATCTGGCTATCCCGTCAAGTTTGTGCGACCGCCATGACAACGAGGCCACACGTGTAAAAATAACCTCGCTGTTTCTGGGCTGGTTTTTTTTAACCTGCTAAGTTATTGCATTGTTTGGGACGTGACGCCATTGTTCGTTTTAGGTGGAGGTGTATTTTTAGTCATCACGTGGTTGAGCTGAAGGTCACATGACAACTATTTTATTCCATTTTTTAAAGTAAAAAAACTAAAATAACTTCAACACAAAACTAGCCTAGGAAGTTTTTTGTATATTATTTGTTGCTTGATGTGTGTGTTTATCATGCTGTGTACATTCGTGTGACTGTGTGTGTAGTGTGTTGTGTTTATTCAAGCGAATTCTCCAGTAGTACCTGCTGTGTGAGTTATCGATCAGCCAACATCTGTTTGACAGATGCTGAAATAAAATAGGTCACAAAATATTCTGTTTCCATTCGTACCTGATCGCTAGAGTAATGTCCCCTCATTCAAACAAACTACCAACTACTGGCGTAGTTTTACACCGCTTTAGGCTAGGCCTATATATAAACTAGCGTAGTCTACACACAAGCAGTGGCGTAGGCAGGGGGGGGGGGGGTTAGGGGGGGTTATAACCCCCCCCCCCATGGACCCCCAAAATGACTACTTTTTTACGTTAAGCTATAGCTATTGACTTGTGTCAATATTGTTTAGGGCTTAAACACTAAACACTTAAGCCTGGCAGCCTCTAGAACAACAATGTATATCATTGTGATGAGAATTGCCTGTAGAATTTAATTATGAATTTTATTATCGCGCTAAAGTAAAGTATAATAATCTGGAACGCAGTAGGCCAAGGGAAAGTTGGCCAAGGTTAGATCAGTTAAGGAGTGTCGAAAGGGAGGGGTGGGCTACGTGGGTAGGCCTTTGTTGTCTAATATGATTGTAGTGCAATCGGAAAGCGTCTAGAAATGAAAAACAAACAAAGGAATTGATTATTATTCGCATTGAGGTTCTATAATGTGTATGTTTTTACTACTTCAAACCATTTGAAATTCATTTCACTTAATTTTTAAAAAGATAAGTAAACTGAAAATGATAAAGATGGCAGAGGGAGGAGTAGGCAGGGGTGAGGGGAGGGGGGGGGGGTAGAACCTTCAAAATGACAATCCTTTACGTTAAGTTACAGCTATTGACGACGATGGACTTGTGTCGCTATCATTCAGTGCTTAAACAACAAACACTCAGGGTCGCAATAGGCGAAGGGAAAGCTGAACAAGGTTATCAGTTAAGGGGTGTAAAAGGGGGTGAGGGTGGGATGAATATTGGTACGTATCAATTATAAAATACTACCGGATGCACATCTGGCAGGAAGGCGTGGGCTTGACCCACAATTGTTGACACAAAACTTTGTGTTGGTAGGCTATATAAAAAAAACTGCGTATTTGGTTAAATATAGATGTAAAGCCAGGAACCTACAGTAGTCAATTTAGACAGAATAGAAGACCAATAATAATTTGCTTTCTTCTTCGTATAGTCGTGTTTTAATGTGTATCTTTTAACTACTTCAAGCAATTTAAATTCATTTTAATGATGGCGGAAGGAAAAAGGAAATTAAAAACTACTTTATTAACTGATTTCTTTACAAAGAAAAGTAAAACTGAAAATGATAAAAATGAAGATGGTACTATTGCTTTTCAAAGTACATTACATCAAGAAATTTCCATAAATTCAGCACCTTCGACTGTTTCTTACGCAAATGATATCGGCAATTTTATCAAAGGAGTTATAACAGACGATACACGGTTGTATTTATTAGAAAACATCTGGCGTCCTGATGAACTTTTAAAATTTCCAGCAAGCGGACAAAGAAATTTAAAGTTTCAATATTTGTGGCTACTTAGGTGGAACTGGTTGACTTATTCCAAATTACTTGATGGCGCATTTTGCAAATATTGTGTTTTGATTAGTTTGAATTATCGTGGTGTAGGTAGTCAGCCTATGGATAAGCTATCAAAAATTTCATTTTCAAACTGGAAAAAGGCAACAGACAAGTTTAATGAGCACCAGCAATGTGAGTATCATAAAAGAGCAATTTTACTTTCCCAAAATCGTAAATCGGTGATGGAGAAAAAAAAATTAACTTATTAAAATCTCCTTAAATTTATCATAAGTCAACAAATTCAAGAAAATCGTTTAAGATTAGCGCCCATAATAGAATCTCTAATATTTTGCGGCCGACAAGGAAATTTTTAGTTGGAGAAAACTGCTGAAAATGATGGAAATTTGATTTTTATAATTTTTTTACGATAGTGTACATGTGTTACTTGTTACAAAACAATAGCTAATACTAAGATAAGTTAGTCGGTGGCACCCACGAGTTTCTATTGTCACCAGCCACCAATACTTTACACGCACGCACTTACACATGCATATGTACACACACACACACACACACACACACACACACATATATATATATATATATATATATATATATATATATATATATATATATATATATATATATATATATATATATATATATATATATATATATATATATATATATATATATATAAAATGCTGGAAAAAATTTGAACCCCCCCCCATGAGACGATCCTGGCTACGCCACTGCACACAAGAGATAAAAGGGAATGGCTCCCACACACCTACAGACGTTATACCATTTCATCTTTGACCCTTTAATTAAAACTACTAATTAGATCCTCTTCAGTGTGGGTGTGTTATCTCCCCTCTCGTCACTACACAACGTTCTATAATCCCTATTCACGAAGCCTCCTACAACCTATCCCTAATGTTAACTTTCTTACTGTTACAGCACGTTACCTGGACGTGGGCGAAGGGGGGGGGATGGAGGTTAATAAGTGCTAATTAAATTTACCCCTGTTTCGGCTCTGCATGACTGATTAGATCTACGTTCGTGACGTGGCATGTTTTTGACGTCCGTCAAATCACTGACCTGAATATCGTCTCCCCCCCCCCCCCCTGCGACACATGGTATCATCTGGTTTTATTTCTGTGTTGGTTAAGGGAGGGGAGGGGGGCATAAGAAAGACTTAAGAATCGCAACACATTCTCGCGTATACCAAAGATCGATACTGGCGTAGGTTGATAAATAAACCGGAAACGGGTCACTCTTCTGAATGATTTGTAGCGTCATAAATAACCGTATTCGATGTTTTTGTAGATTCGCAACAAGATAAACGTATTCGACTACTCCATGGGTTTTGCGTGTGGTTGCATTTAGAAATGCTATTCATTACTTAATGTTACATTTGTATAGGCCTACTCGAGTATATAAATTTTGATATACATGTTACTGAAAACCTTACACTAAAGTACAAGGTACAATTAGAAATCAAAACTAGATGTAGAAAATACCATTTGAAAATATGGAAGTTTTGTGTAAAGAGGATGGCTATGGTATATTAGTGGGTAATCTCTAGTAATTTATTTTTTCAGTTTTATTTCGTATTTTTCCTTTGAACAATTTTGTTACTGTTTTCATAAACTTGATCAAACTTACAGTATTCTCCAGAACTTGAAGAGTTCCCTTTTTCATCTCAATATTTCATTGACATGACGTCAAATGTATGTGTACACTCTCGCGACAAGACAAACTATGGCAGGGAATGGGGAGGGAGGGGGGGGTGGCGTCCCTGTTTGAAGTTGCCAGTGTACCACGTGATAAGGCTTAGCAAACAAAATTTTAAGATTAAGATTCTAAGAGATCGCTGAGGAGGATATTTTTTTCTCGGCACTATTTGCTTTGTTGAGGACATAAGTAAACACACTTACCCGTACAATTTTTTTTTTAAATAAAGCGGGGTATGACAGCCTGAACTGTTCTGAACGTAAGATTTGATAAAAGACTTAAGTTGAGCTGTCTGACAAGCCGGCAAGATAAAAAAAAAGTTTAATGTACGAGTCTGTGAAACCTGGCCACTAATTGGAGACGTAACTCGTTTTGTGCAGACTTACTACTAATACTACACAATAAATTTATGATTTTATATTCTCCGCGATATCTCGTGGTAATCAAAAAGTTATACATTTTAAATTGAATGGGCGTGTGGGGTACATTCCTGAACTTTCGGTTGAGCCGTTAAGCATTATCATAGGGCTTCTAATTAATATTTTGGCGCACGCAGCCTATTGGATGAATCATCAAGCTAGCCGCCCATTAAACATAATAGTTCTCCCAGATGTCTCCATTAGTGAATATACTTTTAAAAGTATAATTTTCGTATAGTATTTCACTCGCGGTCAACGTCTGTTTGATTACGTCATCGCCGCCCGCAGAGTTGGGATGAGTCCAACATGACTCAAGCATAATGTGTTTGTTTTGTTTCGCTAATCGTTAGTTGTTTTTTTTTCCCGTGCACATTTTTTATCAGTCACACCGTTGCTAGATGCAGCCACTTGAATTGTGATGCACACTTCACAAAATCCCACTCTTTACGGCCCCGGGGGGGGGGGGGCACAACTTAGGCAACAGGTGGTTTTTCACTAGCCGTGTCTAGGAGCGGGGGGTCCCCACCTATGACAGATGTCCGCGTAAAACTACATACATTGTGTCATCGTTTTGTCTCGTATCCCCATAGCTGCGAGCGTTTTAAACTTGTGCAAATCCGGTAACACTATAGCAAACTGAATCGGTCTACTTAGTTTATAAAACATAATTTATTACTCATTAATTGATTAGTTTTAAAAGTAATTTCCTTTAAATAAACTCTGTTTAGTTTCAACGCTGAATATAAATGTATGTTGATTGTTTCTCCTCCCCACACCCCACCCCGATCCCCTTTCTTAACACGACTCCTTCTTCCACTTTTTAACCCCCCCCCCCCCTCCCCCCAACAGTCTAATGAACCGGGCTTCCTGTTGTTAGGTGTAACACCAGCCATCAATGTCAACCTACCGCAAAGTTTTAAAAAAAAATGTAAATCTTGGGCTAAATTCTTGTCAAGCACAAGCACACACACACCTACACAAGTACACACACACTCATACATACACACATACAGGCGTACTTATACATTCCCGCAATTCCTAGTTAAACGCTGAGATATTCACAAACAGCCGAGATATTATCGGATCATTGTGTCACACGGCAAGTTTTTGATCGATTTTCTCCCCCCCCCCCCTTGCACAAATGTTCCTGCACATTCTTGTACGCGGTGTACTTTTGATGTACACAATGGCGAGATGGTGGTGATTATTTGCAATGGGCTTGTCACTTTTTAATCGGCGATGAATAATTTTACTTTTAAGTATAGTTATTGAGATTCAAAGATGCGAGAAATTTATTTTTGAACTTGGTTGTGCAATATAATAAATCAGAAACTTTAATGGCGGGAGCAAACACCATTGCACTCTATATCGTTATAAGTGGACCCTATACTATTTCAGCTCACTTCTGCATGCCTAACTGTAGACCTATAATAATGTAAACGACTATTACATTTTGGTATAAAGATACACAAACGCCATGATCGGCCACCAGATGCCAACGATCGCTAAGTTTAGGCTATTTCGAGACACAGAGAAGCCACGCTGACTTGGCAAGGAGTTATTGATTTTGTCTGGCTAGATATTAGCTAGTCTGGGTCAAAGGTGAACGGGCCGGGCGGAAACTCTTGAATCGGCCAAAAAAAACATGTCATTGCTACTTTAGAATTCTATTTTCTAACCAGCTAATGGGAGAATTGCGTGATTGGCTAGGTGTGTTCAACACGACAGCCCTGTGCTGCCTGTGGGAGGGGGTATGTGTAGGAATGTTTTCGATAATACATCACCACTAGGGCCTAGACATGTCAAGATTGACACCTAGGCTTCCGGGCGAATCGAGTAGTCTAGAGTTACTTTTTCCTATATCTTCTCAACGAGCTCGATTCGTCTTTTTCTTTTCCATTTACCTTCTGGTCATAAAATATAATTTTACTTGCGTTGTGTTTGCTTAATTGAATAACACTCATTACCTTAAAAAAATCTATGACCGAAACTCTAAACAGTTTTTTTAACATTATGACCTGACTAGTTTTTAATATTTACTCACTTAATATGGAAGAAAAACTCATCAATTTTTATAAAAATGAAAGTGGAGCCACCGTACGACATAAAATGCCATTGTAGTATGCCGGACGCCATACAAATAGCCACCTGCCAAGTCTGCGATGAACAGCCTTGATGCCATCTATACAATATTTCACTGTTTCTCCGCATGGACCAGCTTGGGGGAAGAACAAAAGCGACATTTAATCAATACTAATTAGATAGCTGGTGGCGCCCTCTGGAATAAAGTCTCGAGTGCTGTGTGAGCACGTTTGACGTCATATCAAGACAGGGGGAAATGTCGTGTTCTGGAATATTCGATGTACGGACTGACCCCGGCAAAGAGAAAACTTTTCTTTAAATTCTTCTTTAAGTAGTAACTTGTATGTCGTGAACTGAATACTATCGTGGGTTCAACAACAAATTTGTTTTTAAAAAAAAACTTAACCATTTGAATCAGAACTGTTGTATAATTACCCATATGAAAAATGTTAAAGCTATACTCAGAGCGCCCTTCAACATCCTCCCCATTCACTCTCACCCCTCCACCCACCCCACTCGTACACACACACACAATTTACATAATATTTTCTGCATAAGTCTTGCGGCCATTGGGTTGAGTAGGCTAACTCCAATTACTTACGATATGAAACCCAAGGGAGGCAATCAGTAAATTGTAATTACTCGTTTACTTTATTTTACTTCCCTTGCATTGCTCTATTAAAATCTAAATTCTAATCTTTGTATTAGTTAATTTAAACCAATATTTTAAAAAATATTTTTTTTCTTTTCAGCATTCTTACCCTAGAGAACCAAGCCAAAGACTACAGAAAGAAGATCGACACCTTCGGAAACCAAATTGGAGAGTACGAGGGAGAACTCCAGACCCTGAGACACAGAGTTGGCTCCCTTGAAGATGAAAATGCTAAGATCCGTGAACTCTTGGAGAAGGTCCAAGCACAGTGCAGACGTCTTCGCTCAGTACGTCATGTTTATACTTTCTCAAACTTGCAATGCTTTAAAACTTAAGGAAATCGATAAAAATAAAAGAAATTCTAAATTAATGGTGCTACAGTTTGTAAATCTAAACCACATTTTTATTACATTTGTGGCAACAAAAAAAAAATTTGTAACTTATAATTATAATACATATAATTTCCTTAAAAATTTTTTGTCTTGTTCTAACATGTTTGATAAATTTTATATTTTATTAATTTTAAGTATACATAATTTTTTTTATGCCAAATACTAAATAAAACTTTGTACTGTTTTTTTCTACTTAGGATCTGGATGCTGAGACAGCAGCTCACATTGAGGCTGATTGTCTTGCCCAGACTAAGACTGAAGAGGCTGAGTTCTACAGAGATCTCCTCGACCAGGTAACTATTGTTTCTTTGTTTTTAGTTGGTTTTTTTTTGCCAGATATTATAATTATAATAAGTAGACCTAATACCCACACAAAAAAAAATTATTTTATATGGCCATGTGTATACAATGTATCTAACAATTGGTTTTTTTGCTGTCCACCTAGTATGAGTTGATGAAGCCAGAACCAGTCCAGATCAAGGGCATGGACTATGCTGACTTCTGGAAATCTGAATTGGCCAAGTGCGTCAGAGAGATCCAGGCTGCTTACGATGAAAAGATTGACATCATCCAACAAGACTGTGAAGCTAAATACTCTGCTCAAGTAAGTCAACATCACTACAACTAAAGAAACCTTTACAAAAAACATTTTTTGAAGTAAATTTTAATGAATTTTGTCAATGTACATACGATATCAACTTTATAATTTTTCTTCAGATTAACCAATTGCGCTCCGGCAATGTTAAGGATGGCATGCAATTATCTCACAGCCAAGAAGAGTGCAAGAAATTGAAGGGTCAACTCCAGGAGAAGAATGCTGCTTATGCTGATCTTGCTGCCAAGGTAATTTATAATGCTATACTTAACTAATCCTATTGTTTTTGCTATGTGTTGTCGTTTTTTTTTTTTATATTTATTTAAATTATGCAGTCCATGTAATTAAAAAAAAAATTTAATTTCCGCTCATAAAAGTCTCCTTGAATTTGTCCGCAGTTTGCCACCATCCAAGCTGAGCGTGATGAACTGGCTCGTCAAGTGAGTGAACTGGAGCGCGAGTTGGAGGAGCTGAGAATCAAGTACAACCAGGACTGCGAGGCCATGGAGAGCGAACTCCAGAGTGTCCTTGCCCAGTTGCAGCACCTGATGGATGCCAAGATGTCCTTGGAGCTGGAGATTGCATGCTACAAGAAGCTGCTGGAGGGTGAAGAACACAGGTCAGCATTTTAACTTTCTCTTTCTTTAAACATGCTTCAAATTTTGAACTTTCTTTAATGTGTTAGATGAATAGTAAATTCATTTTAAGGATAGCATAGCTATTTATAAGACATGATATACATTCATTTCGAATAGTAAAGAGTGCTGTATCCTAAGTAATAGAGATTTGAAAAGGATTCAAACTAAACAATATAAGAGGGAAATTTTATTAAAGCATTTTAAATATAAATAAAATACTAGCTCCGATTTGTAAAGCAAGCTGCTTCTACACTGGTAAGTCAGTGTAGGCCTAGATTTGTACGATAAGAAATTTGAGGTAAGAATGCCCTAATCTGACTGAAGTATCCCTGACTTGTTTCAGGGTTGGTCTGAGGTCACTCGTTGAACAAGCCATCGGAGTACAAGGAAAAGGAGCCGCCAATCTGAAGGATGTCATCCAATCATCTAGTTAGTATGGCACCCAGTTGTGCCGAGAGCCTCCGGTGTTCCATAGTTCTGTTCTTCAGACTTCTCTTAGAAATTTACGCAAACCTTTTCAATCTTTTTAGAGGAAGAAACATTTTCCATGTGATCAAATAGAAAATCAAAACCTGCATACTGTTTAAAAACCTATGCAGTCTATTTTGTACCAGCTGTGACTAAATTTTAGAAATTTTAACAATTTTAGACTTTAAATTTTCTCCAACTAACATTACTGCAAGATGAAGACATGTCCAATGACAAGCTCCTACTAGACTATAGAAATTTCCAACAGAGCTTTGTTAGAATAATCTAATGCCTCGGCCATCTTTGTGCTAGAAACTTTTTTTTCTACTTGAAAGACTGCCATTATGATAACAAATTTTGAATATATGTTTAACAACTTATAGTGTTATGGGCATTTCATAATGTTCCATAAATAGAAGTTTGGTGCTTTGTACTTTTCTAACCATTGTAGTTGATCAGTACTTTGTACTTTCTATCATGGGTGCTGGTGTGCTCGGCTCTTGGTTTTGTCCTCACAATTTATTATTATACTTGTTCTTAATCTTGTACTATTAATTGTTTTTTATAGTTACTACTACACTGCTTGGATCTGTCTTGCTTCAGACTACTTTCATACTCAATTCAGTTCAGTCTTGTGTGATAAATACAAATGTCCACTTACAATGTGTACGTTAGTGTACCATAAATACTTGGACAGAAAATGTTTCCACACTATTTTTTTTTATTTACTGGTTAAGTTGGGTGTTGTTTTTTTTTACCTCCACCAACTATGAGGTTTAAAATTTTAAACAAAAAGGTTGTGAAATTTACTTTATATTTTTTGCTTGAGCGCTTGAGCTGTTAAGCGTGAGTGAAAAATCAGCATGACTGCATGATTTTCACCATGCATTTCAAGTAGTTTGCAACTGCTTCCTTGCTGCATGGAAGAATCAATAGCTGGATGATTAAATCTGACAAAAAGCTTTTATTTCGCACAAACAATATTTGCGTAAGGGCATTGATTATGGTAAAAAAATATCAGATTCTTGATAACATGAAGTTTAAAAATCAACCAAGTTACACCTTCATACTAACAAATCCTTTGACTGGAATTGTTATAGTGGAGACTACACCTCCGGTAAGTAAACTTTCAAATGTGCTTTGACTGATCATATCTGTCAGTATTCACTTTCCACTGTGCTGTGAGTTGTTTCTTGCATTGTTTCAAACAAGTGCTAACTACAATCACTTATTGATTGTGTATAATTATGTGATACTTTTTTTAAAAAACATTTTTGAGCAAGTTTTTTTACCTTGTCATTTCCCTGCTCCTTTTTATTTTATTCTGTGATAAATTCAAAAAACGTTCTGACAGTTGGAATATAATAATAATAATAGCCTAAAACCTCACAACTTTCAACAGAATTAGTTTACTTCTAATGGTGAAGGGAGATGAACATGTTTTAGCAAGTTCATTCCAAATACAAAAACTGCTTAACTTTCGTTGCTGGCTTACTGTTTGCTAAACATTCCATTTACTTGGAGACATTTTCTGTTCAATCTTATGTTTAGATAATAGAGATTTAGATATTTTCCATTATATCTTACGGCTTTACTGTAACCATCATAATTCATTTAATGTTTTCCTTAACTTATGAGTATAATATTAAAAATGTGGATTTAATAACCAACGAGACTAGCTTTTTTATAAAATAAATGTTGCAATGAATCACAACTGCAACTATTTAAGTACCACATTTTTTACTAATAACTTATGTAACCTATAGTATCTCCCCCAGTTTCAAATTGAAATCAGAAATTATTTTCCACAATCAAGAAGATGATTTCATATTTAAGTTTATTTTCTGATTTAACTACAAAATCTTGCTTTCACACATAAAAAAAATGTATACCCTTTTTTGTCCAATGTTAAGTGTTATATTTCTTATTTCTATCGACAAATGATCTTTATTTACAGAGTTATTTCCTTTAAGCAGTTTTGCTATGTTGCAAAGTCCAACAATAAAAGATATACATAAGACAAAAATGTTGGCCCTTTTTATTTATACTATATTGTGTAAATGCAAGAATCCACAGTGACTGCCCTTTGATTGCTGTGTTGCATTTAAAACACATAATAAAACAACTGTGACAAAATAGGTTGAAAATTGTAACATTTTGCCTACTTGAAAACCCTACACACTAAAACCCAAAACCCTAAAACACTACATTTTGTTATTTCCAAAAAAAATATTCATAGTTGCTTTTCGTTCCCAGAAACTAAAGAAGAAGAATATGAACTAGGTATGAAAACATAATTCATACAATCCTATTTTAAAATTTACCAATACTGAAAATCTTCTATATTCCTTTTGTGTTGACATTTAACAGCTTCATTATAATTTATAAATTATATTTAATTTTAATTGCACACGTTTTATACATGTTAAAATTAAATGGGATTGGATAAACAGTGTATATAACAAACAAAAAAATTATAATTAAGCTTACTCTAAAAATTAACTCTTAATTAATTAATTTTTTTGCCAATTAAAAAACAAACTTCTCTGGTAATAGGTTACATATCAATATTCCTCACTACTATCTGTTTTTAAAAACTAACACTAAAGATAATTACAGAGAAATGACATAAGAATCCCAAAACATTAAGCTTTTTAACAATTTAAAAGCTAAAGTCATTCAAGCATAAATTATTTGAGCTTTTCTAAATTTTATGAATGGCCCCAGGCCAAGTCTGCCTTGTCACCTGTCAACATTTTTAAAATTACCTTTATAAAAATTAGTGATCTTTAAGATGCTCAGCATAAAGTTTTATCTAAAAATTGAAAGTACTAAAAAGTTTTATTTTATAGGACTTTAAGTGCAGTGTACTGATTTTGAATAGCAAAAGTATATTATTAAATCATAAGATTATAATATTATTCTCTTTTTATTTTGAGAAGAGACAACTGATGTTAATTTAATCATCAATATCAAAATATGCTAATTCTCTAAAAAAAAATCATATAAGTAGGTCACAAAACAACAAAAGTAGGTCAGGAAATATTTTCTCAATGGAAAATTTTAATGTTAATGCTTCTTGGGCAGGATTTAAATTATCAATATTCCTCACTACTATCTGTTTATAAAAACTAACACTAAAGATAATTACAGAGAAATGACATAAGAATCACAAAACATTAAGCTTTTTAACAATTTAAAAGCTAAAGTCATTCAAGCATAAATTATTTGAGCTTTTCTAAATTTTATGAATGGCCCCAGGCCAAGTCTGCCTTGTCACCTGTCAACATTTTTTAAATTACCTTTATAAAAATTAGTGATCTTTAAGACTTAAGATGCTCAGCATAAAGTTTTATCTAAAAATTGAAAGTACTAAAAAGTTTTATTTTATAGGACTAAGTGCAGTGTTCTGATTTTGAATAGCAAAAGTATATTATTAAATCATAAGATTATAAGATTATTCTCTTTTTATTTTGAGAAGAGACAACTGATGTTAATTCAATCATCAATATCAAAATATGCTAAGTCTCTAAAAAAAAAATCATATAAGTAGGTCACAAAACAACAAAAGTAGGTCAGGGAATATTTTCTTAATGGAAAATTTTTATGTTAATGCTTCTTGAGCAGGATTCAAAATATCCATTAACTATACAACTTTATATAAACCTAGTAGAATGTGATGCATCCGTGCATTAAAAATAATATAATAAAAGAAAAGAGATACATCCTTGATAAGTCAGTGAGGTAGAGATTTAGAGATACAGTGTAGGTGACATTGTGCGAAGCCATGCGCATCGAAATACCCTACCCGCCGTACCCTCCTCAACCCCTTTCCCCCCCCCCCCCCCCAACAGTGTTATTTACCAAGTAGGCATATATATAAAACGCGCACTCTTAAAAACAAATCTCCAACCATCAGCATTTTTTACTGTAGGCTTGTACTTGTAGGCATAGAATTACCGTGTCACGTAGAGTGAAAGCCACAAGTGAACAGAAAAAGACAGATGCGTTGGCTCAACTTGAATGTCAAAATAAAATAGCGTCACGTTCACGTAGGGGCGCTAACCGCGTATGACGCATCTAAACAACAAGAGGGCACCTACTTCACGATCGCACCATACTTATAGGGTGGGCGTGTTTTAACAACAACAGGGGGTTGTTAAACGGTACAGTGGTTTTCGAAACTAAAGGGGAGTGTTTCGGTGTTGAGTTTACCTTTTGCCAGCTCCGGTTATTGCGAAAAAAATTATTCGAAACTAACGCTGAAAAGTGAAGAGTAGCTAATGTCATATGTGACGTGGGGGGAAGGGAAAGGGGGACCTATCTAATATAGATGAAAGTATTACGTCTACGTTGAAAAAATGGGGGTGGGAAATAGATCTTTGTTAATTCCTCCCTCCATGACTCTTATTGTGTAGGTTAGAACGTAAGTTTTGAAGCGTTAACGTGGAAGGGAGGATATCTGATTTATTTTCAATGGTGAATCTCTAGACGGCTTATTCATTTATTGACTTTAGTTGTAGGCCTATTCTTTGTGTGCGCTCAAGGATTTACGTCACCTTTTATTCTTTGCTCAAGCAGATCCTTTCAATAGCAAATGTATGTCTAGTTTCAATCGTTAAAAAAACTGCATACATATACAGATATTTTTTTTAAGAGCATGTCATTCATATTAGATGCTTCTTAAGTAGGTCTTGGTCTTTAAAAAATAAATCATATAGATAATTGTTACGTTGAATAAGGGTCTGATCAATTCGAACCAAACTTTAGAGGATAAAACACAGTGAAAAATAAAATGAAAAAAATCCGCACAATAATGTCGCTAGACCAGACATGATTATTGATTATGTAATGAGGCGTTTCTGGGTAGCTGGAAGAAACCAGACTAGAAAAATCAATAATTACTGGTAACTTTCCTCCATTAACAGGCATTAATAAACCGTAGTAATTTTTTCTTTCTTTGTCGACACGGCCTTTTTTAAATCCCTATTCTTTTTTTTTTTTTTTTTTTTTTTTTTTTTTTTGTAGACAGACTTGTATGTATTTGCCTTACGTGACAAACGTCGGTAGAAATAAAAGTATGTAAAATGTGGGTCAAAGTTCATTAGTATTCACGACTGGCGTAGTTTTTTTAAAATGATGCCTTATACTGCCTTATAGTAACCAACATATATTTTTAGATTAAGTTAATAAGCTCAGCCAACAATTCTATTTGAAAATAGCCAATCCCAGTTAATTATTTATTTTGATATCAATTTTTTAAAAAACCTGGCCCGTTTAGTTGTCAAAAAGGTGCACTTGCAGCTTACCTGGTATTTAAATAAATTATAATCTCGCATTCTTCAATCTTCTGCGAATAAAAAAAATGTACAATCATTTTTTTTTCTAATTAAATGTACTTTAGTAAAGCTAGAGTTTTCTTTCTCAAAACAACCCCATTTTGATTTCTTTTCCCACTATTTTTTTATTTCTTACACTTTTACTCAAATTTCTCCCTATTCCGTCAAACTGATGCTCCGTTTTAAATTTAAATTAATACTTAGGGCAGGGGCCTAATAAAGATAAATATCTAAACACATTTCCTTTAAGAATATTTTTATGAGAGGTGTATTTGTTTTTCATGGATGCATTATTTTTCATAATACAACCTCTTCACATGATTAATGGATATAAACCCGATGTTAAAGTAGGTAATAGATCTAGTTAACATTAAAGTAAAGCCGATTTCGCATTTCGATTTACTTCCATGATGAAACAGAATAGGAAAACAAGTTGCCGCGTTTTCCTATTCTCCTTAGCTTTTGTTTACTATTGATCTGAGCATCATTTTTTTTGGGGTGTACCTCGGTGATTGGATGCTATTCTATCTCATTCGTGGGAAAGATCAGGATTTAAAAAAGATGAGTTGAACTTCATTTAATGTTTCACATTGCCAGGTTGTGACTTTATGGAAGACACTTATTGAACGTTTGCATTGTAAAGTTACCAGTATTTAAAATAATTACAAACGTTGATGTAATAATTATTCAAATATTTTTGTTATTGTTTACTGGCTTTTTAACGAGATTTTTAATTACTTCTTCCATCAACCAAGTCCCAGCCTGGAAAACAGTTTAAATTACTCATGAATTGTATTTGCTTGAAACGCCTTTTCTCACTTTTCCTCCATTGTTGTATCCTCAGAGCCACACAGCACCCAATAATTCTAACATATTTTATATTATATAATATATTTCATTATTTATTAATTCATCGCAATCGTTCTTCAAAAAATTATAAGTAAATTACCAAATGCTATTGCTCTATTAACTTTACTAATTTAATCCTGATAATCTTTGTTAAATAAAAAACGTCAGACCAGTATTACTTTTTTTAAAAATTCAATTTTAATATTGACTTAATTGCTATTGACTATAGACTGCACTCAAATCTTTTTTTTTTTCTGCTACCAAATAGAATTTCCAAATTCAGCAACTTGTTTTTCCACCAAAATAAAATAATTTAGCATTCAATCTGTTTGTACTATGCTCTTCTGAAAACTTAATGTTGGAGTTTCACAGTAACTCTTTCAGGAAATAATTTTACATTTCTCATTTTGAAATGCTGGCTGTATCTGACATCCAATAGTAAAGCTTTGAAATAATAGCAATAAATTTATTATTCACTTTGTTTACAATTGAGCCTTTAACATTTTTAGCATTTAGCTCTAACAGTAACAGAGAAACACTGTTGTTATGAAAATACCAATCTTTGATCTCTAACACCAATAACTTAAATAAAATGTTATATAAATAAAATATGCAATATATTAGTGTAGCTAGACTAGTTTTTTAAAGAAAAACTTATATTGACTTGTATTATTAAATCAATAATCAATCACTTGCATTGCCTATTTATTTTACAGTAGTTTACAGCACACCTAGAATTTGTTACGGTGAAACTTCATGTTTTAAAATGCAATAACTTTTTATGTACCATGCTTTTGACTGTGGCAAGTGTAAAATAACTGTTTACTAGTCTGTGTATTTATTAATTTTTAAATATAACTGCACAAACTACATAAACAGATGCTTATAAGAGAAAAAAACAATTTTCCAAAAATGAACATAATAATAGTGTAACATTGTTGTTTTCAGCTTTGAGAGAATCAACCGGAAGTTTGACTGTCCAGAGATCATCCAAGGGTCCTATTGGATTCGCCAGCCTTGACCACAGTGGTGGAAATGTTGTCATTGAAAACACCACATCAGGTGCTCGTGCAAAGGTAATTTTTCTTTACTATTAATTTTCCAATGTATTCATTTACACATGACTAGAGCATGTTCACAATTTATTTCTATTTCTGATGTGTTTTTATTTATTTTTAAACTTTAGAGCCAGAGTTTGAAGGGATGGAAACTGGTAAAGACATCTGGTGGAAAGACCACTTGTGAGGTTGACTTGAAAGATTTGGAACTGACAGCTGGTCGCCAATACACTGTAAGTATATTTTGAATTTTTACAGAGGCAATAATTGTTTTTAAAAATATCAATGATAATTTTCATGGAAAGTTATCATTTACTGCAAGCAATATTAGATAAACTAATGATAAACTTTGTGTTTATTTGTCTAGAAATCCCATGATTGGTACATGAACACAAACTAAGACAAAACAAAAACAATCTTCATATATCAAAATGTTCTTGTTTCTTTCTCCCAGGTATGGGCCAAGGGTGCCAAGGACAGGGCAACAGCTGATAACGAACAGGTTGCAGATGTTTTCTCATTCGGTGTTGGAACCTGTGTTTGGAAACTGCTGGATGAAGCTGGCAATGTAAGTTGTAATTCTGCTTATAGCAAGTAAACTTCTTTTCTTCTTCTTCTTCGTTTTTAGTGTTGGGAGGGATCGAGCCTTATCTGCCAGAGGGTTTGAACTCGAGACTTTTTTTCGAATTTATCAACCATGAGCTTTGCCGACTCGACCATGCTTCCATCACAATTAAGGATTACGTGTCAACTGGTTTTGCGCCATTGAGGCCATTGACTCCGATTTCAGCCTGCTTTTCTTTTTGGATTTGCTTCCATAGCCTTTGTCCAACCAAGAACAAACTACAAGGCAGCAGTTGTTTGATTTTGGAGTTGTCTCTCCTAGAAGAGTGGCTGTCCCCAGCTAACGAGCCTCATCTGCCAGAGGGTTCGAACTCGAGACTTTTCGGTTTAGCAACCATGAGTTTTACCGACTCGACCAAGTCGACCCTGCAAGTAAACAATTCTGGCCAATAAAGTCAGAACTAAAAATAAAAATATCAGGAAAACATCCACAACTATGATTTATTTTACATCAATCATAGTATGAATTATACTGGATGAAAAAACATTGTGCTTTTTAATGTAAATAATATTAAAAAATCCACTATTATTCTTTCTTTCCTACCTAAAATTTAAAATAACCTCTTTACTGTTTTGCAGGAGAAAGCCACTCTTACTGCCAAATTCAGCGGTTAAATGGAGTTAACTCACTACGCCTGACGTGGGAATGTAGACCACTCTTACTTCTCCATTTCCGTTTCGTGATTTGGTTGAATGGCAGCATTTACATTTCGAGGGCATGGAGACATGGGGCGGGTTAAGAGAGGGATATTTTTTAGAGTGCAGAAAAAATTAGATTACCGATACAGGTGTATTTAGACTTTTAAATTGGAATTTATTTGGTCAAGGCGTATGTTATATAAACTGAACATAAAAACTTGTAAGCAATTGTTTTTAAATAATTTTCAAACTGTTGTACAGACTGATGTTTCCAATATTTTTTTTTTTTCAAAAAAATTTTATACCTATCTTGCACAAACCATTTTTCTAACAACTTAATAATCACTGATACTTCAAATTTTTTAATCTTTTAAGTACGATCATTGATATAATTATATAATGAACACTGAAATTTTATAATATAGAAAAGATAAAGAGTAATAAATGATTCTAGGTTTATGTTTTTTACAGTAAAATGCCTGAATCTGTATTCTGCTGCAGTGAGTGTGATCATGTTTTGTCAATATTCCCAGCAAATGGTTGATTGTGTGCTTTTCCATTTCATGTGATTTTTTAAAAAATAAATTTCAAATTTTTCATTTCTCAACTTCAAATTCCATTTTTGCACAAGTAAATTTGGATTATTAACAAAGATTAACATTCCTAATTTTATTTTATTTTTGTAAATGAAAATACAGTTCAATATTGATGTCATCACCAGTTCCAAATAATCAAAGTCCCTTTATTTATGTGTGTATTGATAGGTTTTGTACGACCATGTTAGAAGTAGATTTTATGTAGTACAATACGTAGTTTGTATGCAATGTTGAACCCATTATTACAGAATGCCTGTATACATGAAAAAACAGAATGGGACTATGTGATAAAAATATAAAGATAATGGAACATAAAGATAACTAATTATTTGAGTTGCTGTATTTCAAATTATTACTGTGTAGTAAACTGTAAACTCAGGTTGTGATTTTTTTGGAGTAAGCTCAAAGGTTGTGACCTCGACATTGAACAAGCATGTTTTTAACTACATATTTTTTAAAACAACGATTGAAAATTCCAAGGTGTTTTCCTACATCTGTGCAAGTCTGGTAATTACACACCACAAGATGGTCATGATACACACCACAGACAGTTCTTTGCACGGCTATGTAAATATTTTTATGAATGATTATTTTTTCTGCATCCAGCTTATGCAGGCAAAACTTAAATTTTATTTGTTTCCTGCTGCCATTTTTTAAAAAATATTTTAACAAGCTGCTCTACTTTAAAAAGTAAATGACCCTGACAGTGTCATATATTTTTTTCAAATACATTCCTCTAGTTATAATTTTGTTTGTTTCACATTTCATATGCAAAGAACTTTTTTGGCCATCCCAAGTTGAATGTGTATTAACAGTATTGTGACAGAAAAAGCTTATTTTCCTTACTGTTTTTTTTTTAATTGTACACATCTCAGGCTTTTGACTGCAGAATGGGAGTGAGAAAGAAAATTCAAGTAGCTTAGACTTCAAGGTGCTCTGTGTATAATTAGGGTTGTTTTACTGCTTTCAAATGTAATAAATAAATATATAATAATATATATTCTATTAAATATAATGAGTTGTTTGCTTGGCATTTATGAGATTGTGGGAACTGTAGCCGAATTTAATTACAAGCCAAAGACTGGAAATGTTATTGATGTACTCAACCCAGTGTGTATTTCAACTACACTATTAAGAAATACTAAGCTAAGAATGTTTAGCACAGAATTTTAATCTAATTTGTGCTATGACTTGGAAACATGGAAGGTTACCTGTGTATTAGTAAAAGTAAAGTTCCCTTTTCAAACCTGACAGTCCAGGGGGGCGAGTGAAGTAAAGTTCACCTGTTTATGTTACAGTAACATGTGAAGGGATACAACTCATGACTGTTCTATCACAATCCAGCACCTACTGTTTGACTTGACACTCAATAAGGTGGATGTATACAGATAGGTGGACTTAGGTCAATCCTATGACCACAAGAACTGACCTAAAGATTTGACATGGCTGTCTCTAAAAATAGAATTAGAATTTGTGTGTGACCTCATCATTGTGTGGTCTGAACTAAACAATCCATGTTTACTATGATTGATTTCAGAAAGCTTTTAACTCTGATCAAAATTCACACTTATTCATACCAGTGAATTACACCATAAGAAAACTTCAAATATTTATTTATTAGATTTATAATAATAATTATATATCTTCAAAAGACAGTAAAAAAAATGTACACAAACATTTTTAAAAAATATATTTTATTATTTAAAAAAGTTTTCATCAAGATATCGCTGTTAATCTGTTGGCAGCTGTAAGCTTAGGTGTCAAAGCTGTGAGGGCTATCAACAAAGCCTCCTAAAAAATGGGGGGAAACATAAGAATGGTAGAGTATGCCAATATTTTTTTAAAACAAGTATTACACTAAAGTAACATTAATAACATACCAGGCAATGAGGTACACTTATTTTTATATTAGTTCCTTTTCAAATACAAAAAATATAATCTAGAAAGCTATTTCAGTCAGATGATTTTTTTATACTTGAAAATTAAAAAATGCTAAATTTGCAAGCTAGACTGTATCTACATCTATGTTAACTTTTGAAGCTGTAGAAAAACACAATAGGAATGATTCTAATATCTATACAATCTATAAGATCAGTAAATTGGGAGGCACAGAGGACATACATGCTAGAATTAATGTGCCCACTGTGCTTTCACAGATCTGCAACCCATTTGGAAAAAATCTGACATCACCAACACAACAAAAATTAGGATTCTAAATTCAAATGTTAAGGCAGTTTTGTTAAATGGATCAGAGATATGGTGAGTCTTCAAAGCAAGATATGGAGAGTCTCCAAGGCAAGCACAGAAGATTCAGAAAAATATAAACTAATATCTTAGACAGATTCTGAAATAAAGGTGGTAGGACAAAGACAGATGGAGAAAGACAAGCCAGAAGCCCATGACAGTACAATTAAGGAGGAAGTGGCACTGAGTGTGACACACTGTGAAAGGCTCACTCTAATGTGACATGCCAGACGCTGGAGTGGAACCCCCAGGGAAAGCAAAAGAGAGGGCGCCAAGACATACCTGGAAGAACTGAAGACAGCCTGAACTGCATAGCCCTAAAATATGCCTGCAATTTCTCTGGGTTCATTAGGGGAAACAACAACACCTTAGAAGATTTTATTTGTAATACAACATAATATCATATTGTTACCAGTCTTCCCTACTGAAATTAAATAGTTATAGTAATTCAACATTTCTTTTCACTATGGTGTTGAATCCTTTTGGTTGATTTTTTAACAATCTTCAGAAATCAAAAAGTAGTTTTATTCAAAGTATGACAAAAAATAATTAAAATGTTTTATGTTAAAAAACGTATGAAAAATCTTTGTGACTGACACCTGGAGTTTGTTCTTTTAGTTTTACTGCCAAATACCATTTTCATTTTTCAGTCAAATAGAAGTTTTTGGAATATTTTGTTGTTTTTTAAAATACTTTTCTTTTAAATTCATTTTAAAAATTAGAATTTTTGTATCTGTTAACTTAAGATGATGTAAAAATCCAAAACATATCAAAACTTATTGAGATGTTTTACTCATCTACCGAAAATGAAATGAACAAACCTGTTTTAAACCAATATTTGCAAAATATCCTGCATATTGTTTAACGCTGACAGGCTTTTGAATCTGATTCTCGAAGATGATGAGGGGTGTCAAAGGGGTTCAACAAGCCTGGAAAGATATTTTTATGTCTTCTAAAATAAACTTTCACTTAGATTTACCATGAGTATTATGTGCTTGTCATCAACAATAATGGATGCTAAATATCTTTATCAGGCTGGAAAAAGCGCAAAATCATTAACAGGGCAAAAGAGTACAAACTAAGAAACAAATGGCATTTATCATTAAATGTTTTACAAATTAAGGCATACAAAGGAGACTAACAAAGTATACTTAATAATATCTTGAACTAGATAAATTAACAGAAATAAAATAGCATGTATAAACAGGCCGTAAATTAATGATTAATTTAAAACAAATGTTTTCTAAGCTTAAGATAATAACCGCACAATATAGGCACAACAAGCAAACTGAAAATTATATACTGAAATGTATAAAATAACATGACGAGCACTTCAATCAAATACAAACTCACCTGCATGGGCTAGATCTGGGTGGTAAGGAAAAAATGCTTTCCGTAGATACTGTGGACACTCAAGATACTGAAGAATGTGGAACAGCTGTGTATTGCCATGACCTGGCTTTTTGAGGCCACTGAATTCAGACTTAACTGAAATTTGGTAATTCAATAGTTACAATATTATTAATAAATAACATTGGAGCAGGCAGTAGAAAGAAAAAGTAAGTGGTGATGTAATGTTCTAATAGTGGGAATTTTTAAAATAAATAATTACATTAAAAAAGTGTTACGCTAGTTAACCTAGTTTTTGTATTTCTTCATACACAATGATTTCATCAACATTGAAAACTGCTGCAGCTCTGGCAATCTAAATTAGAGGATTGGAAATCAATTTTTTTAAAGACAAAAGCAAACAATAATGTAAAATTTATAAAATCATATAGATAATTTCTGTACATTTTAGGACCTTTTATTAATGAAACTTAGATATATCTAGATCTATCTAAAAAAATTAACAAAAAGCATACTACATAAATCCCCTATCTTTCACTATGACTATGAGACTACTTTTAGTACTTTAAATTGTTAACTATTATCATCTATAATTTTAATTTATATTTCTTTATATTAATTAAAGGTTACTAGATTGTAGATAGTGATACATACATGCCCTGCAATTAGTTTTTCTTCTCCCCATTTCCTTTTGAATGCTTTTCCTGAAGAAAGGTTGAGAATTTATATTGTCTTGTATAAAAATTGTAGCATAACAAAAATTCTTTTTAACACGTTTTTATTAACTCAGCTTCGCGTTTGTGGATGTGTTTGTTGTTAAAATTGACATCGAAAATTAGCCCACTTCTGATTGCTCTATAGATCTGAAATTTGGCATGCAGGCTACTTTCGCCTAACAATTTCAGATGCAATCATAAAAACTAGCAATTAGAGACCGTAATTAGCTTAATTTAATTACGCCCTAAGGACCATAAAATTGAGGACGTGATTTCTAAAGATACCGACAAGACTGAAGGCCTACTGACACAGTTACTTCGGCCCCAATCGATGTGAGCGCGCTGGCCGTGATCGTATAGTGGTTAGTACTTCGCGTTGTGGCCGCGACAACCCAGGTTTGAATCCTGGTCGCTCAAGATTTTTAGTCCGTGTATTTATAAACACTTAGTCAAGTCATACTTAATCAAGTCATTGGATAAAGTAGAAAATAAACTATATAAAAAACTTTTTTTAAAAACCACGTTTTTCATGTGTAGCAACGGACTAAAAAGGAGAAAATAAAATACTTAAAAAAATCTTTTTAAAAAACCACGTTTTTCTTGTGGACTAAAAAGTAGAAAATAACTATTTACATACATTTGATGACAAAAAACGTGGGTCGGGCAGATGGGTCGGGAAATTTGATGGTGAACGTACCCACGTTTTTTGTCATCAAATGTATGTAAATAGTTATTTTCTACTTTTTAGTCCACAAGAAAAACGTGTTTTTTTTTTAAGTTTTTTTTAAGTATTTTGGTAATCCCTTAGTTTAGCGTCGGAAATTATCGGGTAATGTTTGTTGAGTCTCGGTAACTAGAGTTACGGTAAACCATGGTTTATTTGACCATTGAAATATAAATAAATTGAAAGTCGATTGTAGTAAATTAATGTTTTAATTTTTTAAGTTTAATCGACAAAAGGAAACAAGAATAAATATAATAGTAGATTTAAATTAGTAGATCTAAAAATTTAAAAAAAAACATATATTAATATAAATATAAATAATGAAGTCAAATGTAGGCTAATAAATAATTTAATGTTTTTTGCTTGCAGCGGATTTGCTACCATTAATTAATTAGATCTAGCTAGATATCTAGCTGCTAGGCCAAGTAAAAAAATCTAGATTACGAAAATAGTAAAAATGATTACAAAATGTAAAAATGATTACAAAAATAAATCTATCTAAATTTTAAACATTCTATAATAGATTGACGATAGAAGCATGTGGTTGTATATAACGTTTATTGGGTCTAACTACATGATGGTACCACAGAGAGGAAGGAAGTACAATGCACAAGGGACATCACTCAAGATAACAATATAAATATAATACTAATACAGAAGAGTGAGTTCCCTTGACCTCACAATTATCTCAATCTATTACATCCCTTTACCCTTAGAACACAATAACACATCTCTCAATAGAACAATTGATAGTATCCTAAAATCACCAATTATATTGTAACATGAACACTATGGTAGATTACATCCTTACAAACAATGCACAATATGCCACAACATAATCAAGATACAAAACAATGATGTCAAAGTCCTTTTGACCTTTAAAATCATAGGTCTAACTTATTTGGGACTTTGATTGTCCTGCTTGACCTTCTCAGTGGCTTTTGATTTGGTGACTCAAGATTCTGACCATCTAGATTCTCTATCTCAGGAGGTCTAGGATTTAAATCATTGACTCCAGAATTTACATTTTCTGACTCCAGACAACTTGGTTCACTCATATCAACAGAACTTGGTTGTGGAACAAACTGAGTTGGTGTGAACTGATCAGATTTGGTGGGATTGACAGATTCACACTTATTATCTGCACAAGTTATTTTTAACTGTATAAGGCACAGGTCCTGTACATTGAACAATTTGACCTGGTATCCATTTTTCCTTTCTCCCATAATTTCTTAGATACACATTCTCATTAACACCAAATTCTCTTTCAATGAATGTTTGTCATGATTTAATGGAACTATTTTTGAATTGGCATCTGAAAGTATTATGCTGTTATTCAGATCCTTGACTGACATAGATTTCTTTGATTGATCAATTTCCTCAGGTAATCTGATAGTGCTTTTTGGTAACCAAAAATACTGTTTAAAAGTAATATCCTGGACTATATCACTTTGCAACTGTGATCCAGTATTTGAAGTGGGTGTATTAAATGGCAAAAATCTTTTTTCTTTTCTTTTGATGTTACTCTTTTAGTTTCTGTAAGTGCTAATGATGTTAGCAAAGTTGTTTGATGATCACATTCCTTCTTACTAATGTATTCTCTTTAAAACATTTGAAATTGCCATATCACCATAATCATTTATTAAGTTACAAATACTTTGTTTAGGCAACTCTGACTGATAATGGACTGCATCTTCTCCATCTTTTAGATTATCTTCACAAAGGTTTTTATTTCTTATTTTATATGGCCTTAAGTCATCATTCACAGACTCTTCAGGCCAACCATTCTTACAGTACTCATATACTTTTATTAAGCACTCATCTTTTTGTGTTTCTCTTTTAATATCATTCACATTTATATTGGAGTTATCCATGATAGTGAAGAGAACAAATACATCTTCTGGTACATAGCTAAGGCTTTGGTTTTTTAAAGGTAATCTACTAAGGCTATCTGCACTATTCTCAGATCCAGGTTTGTATTTCAATTCATAATTGTATGCAGTTAGTGTGATAGCCCATCTTTGAATTCTTGGTGAGGCATGCTCAGGTAGGGTTTTGTTTTCTCCAAATAAACCTAGCAATGGTTTATGATCTGTAAAGATGGTGAACTTCCTACCAAACAGAAACTTATGAAATTTCTTAACACCAAAAATGATGCCTACGCCTTCCCTATCTAACTGAGAATAATTTTTCTCAGCCTGGTTCAAAGATCTACTGGCAAAAGCAATGGGTCTGTCACCCTTCTCATCCATGTGGGACAAGACTGCTCCTACACCATCTGGTGAAGCATCACATGTTAATATAAGTCTTTTCCCTGGGTCATAGTGAGTTAGTAAGGTGTCAGAAGACAAAGCCTCTTTTGCTGTATTAAAAGCAGTATCTTGTTGTTTACCCCAGTGCCAAGTTGCATTTTTCTGTAGCAGCTTGTACAGTGGTGATAGTTTACCAGACAGATTCCCTATGAACTTTGCATAGTAATTTATCAAGCCCAAAAAAGCTCTTAGTTGTTGGGTATTTTCAGGTTTGGGTGCTTCTTTAATGGCTTTTGTTTTCTCAGGTTGAGGTCTGATACCTTGCTTGCTTAATATATAACCAAGAAAACTAATTTCTGTCAGCATGAATTGACATTTATCTTTGTTTATCTTTAAACCTTTTTCACCAACAATTTTCAAGACTTTATCTAGTGTTTTAAGATGTTCAGTGTCATTCTTACCAGTTATGTACACATTGTCAAAGTACACACAAACATTTGGAATATCCTTAAAAATACTGTCCATGACAGCTTGGAAAATTCCAGGGCTAGATGATATGCCAAAACATAGTCTTTCATATTGGCAGAGTCCTTTATGTGTGTTTATTGTCGTATAGACTTTTGAATCTGGATGCAGTTCTAGTTGAGTGTAAGCATGACTAAAGTCTAATTCAGTGAATTTGTCTCCTCCTGCCAAATTCAAAGAAATTTCCTCAATGTTAGGTATCGGGTACCTATTTAGCTCTATTTGCTTATTCAGTGTAGTTTTATAATCTCCACAAATTCTTATAGAACCATCCTTCTTTAACACTGGCACAATGGGCGTTGCCCAATCGGAATAGTCTACCTTCTTTATAATGCCATTAGATTCCAATCTACTTAGCTCATTTTCAATTTTATTCCTCATTGCATAAGGTGGAACTCTAGCTTTGCAGTATCTTGGATTTGTGTCTTTAATGCTTAACTTCACTGTTCTATCATTTAGTAATCCAGAGTTACCAAAAACACATTTATTTTCAGATATAACTTTATCTAGTGAAGTAAGACTAGATTCTTTTGCATTGATCACTGAACATATACTCTTCCAATTTAACTTAAGATTACTTAACCAGTTCCTACCCAGTAATGGTGGTCCATTTCCTTCAACCACAAGAAGAGGAAGTTTAACACTTTGACCATTATAACTTACATGAACCATACACTCTCCTATTACCGGAACATTGTCACCAGTGTATGTTGTTAGACACTTGTGACATGGTTGTAGAGGCACTGATCCTCCTGTGACAGCGTCAAAGTCCTTCTTTGTGATGACTGTTAGAGATGCTCCAGTGTCAAGTTGGAAGCTGATGCTCTTACCGTTGATATTAACTGGTACATTGATGGGAGCATGACTTATTGATTTCACAGAGAACAGGTTGAAATCCGGCTGCGAATCAGTTTGAGCATTTTCACTGGTAGAGTGGTTCATTGGTTGGGTTAGGTAGTCTTGGTGAGAGTTAACATAGTGCTGCCTTTGGTTGCGGTACTGTCTTGACTGGCTAGATTTAGCAACAGACGAAGACTTTGCAAAGCAGGCCTTGGCAATGTGACCTTGCTTACTGCAATTATAACAAGTTGCAGACTTGAACTTGCACCGATGAGATGCATGGGGACCTTTGCATCGATGACATTTTTGATAATTATTACTAGATTTAGATCTAGGATTTGAACGAGCAGGCTGTTTAGCATAAGTTGGAATGCTCTGATGGGGTTGATGTTTATTGACTAACCTGCTGTTTACTGCATGGATCTCTGAAGGTGCTAAAGATCTCGCCACATCAGATGACTGCTGGAATGAAATTGCAAGTTGTATTGCTTTTTCCAATTTTAGATCTGACTCGAGCAGCAACTTTCTTTGAATATCAGGGCTGTTTACACCTGTCACAAACTTTTCACATAATCTGTCAGACAGCGTGTCTCCGAATTCACAAAATTCACTTAAATGACGTAAAGCAGCAACATATTCTGATATTGACTCGTTTGGTTGACGAGTCCTACTGTCAAATCTAGCTCGACATAGAAACTTTGATGGGGTAGGCGCATGGTGGTCTGTTAGCAATTTGCTCAGCTCGTTAAAGCTCTTGGTAGTTAGACTAGCTGGTGCGCATAAGTCCTTTAGTAGCCTAAATTGTTGAGGCCCTATGACTGTTAACAAAACAGCTCTCTTTTTGGCTTCTATCGTCACGTCGTTCGCTTCTAGGTAAAAGCTTAACCTATCTAGGTAATCCTGAATGATTTCATCATTCGAATCAAATTGTTTTATTTGGCCATACAGCGCCATTATTCTAGAAATACTTAGCCAATAAGCTCTAGCAAACCTCTTTTTTGCGTAAGTAGGTGCTCTTTCTAGTAGATCTTTATCCTCGTCGTCAGATATAATAGATTGACGATAGAAGCATGTGGTTGTATATAACGTTTATTGGGTCTAACTACATGATGGTACCACAGAGAGGAAGGAAGTACAATGCACAAGGGACATCACTCAAGATAACAATATAAATATAATACTAATACAGAAGAGTGAGTTCCCTTGACCTCACAATTATCTCAATCTATTACACATTCTGTATAAAAATAAAAGATGACACGAAATAAAGTATGGTTTACAGTACTTCCGGTGAATTCCGGAAGTGTGTGACAGACTTTGGCATTGTTTTACTGTTTTTTACTGCTATACGATTCCGGAATAACAACCGACGCTAAACTAAGGGATTACCCTTACTTAATCCTCATCACTCCCTGTGGAGTATAGGGCAACAACAAATCTCCGCCATTCCACCCTGTCCTGGGCGAGCCACTTTAGTTCATGCCAGGTTTTGCCAGTAGCCTGTACTTCTTCTTCCATCTCCCTCCTCCATGTTCCCAGTGGTCTTCCTCTACTTCTCTTTCCGGGTGGGTTCCACTTCAGCGCCATGTTGGGGAGTCTTTTTTTGCTCATGCGTAGGACATGGCCCAGCCATCTCCATCTCCTCATTCTAACTTCTGAGACAATGTCGTTTAATCCTGTCCTTCGCCATATTTCCTTGTTCGGGACTTTGTCGTCCCACTTTATCCTGAGGATCCGTTGGAGGGATCTTCTTTCAAAGCCTCTGAGTCGGCTGTCTACTTTCTTGTTTAGTTTCCATGACTCTGCAGCATAGAGGAGTACAGAACGTACATTAGACTTATAGATGCTTATTTTAGTTCTCTGCTGCAGTGAGGATGATTTCCAGATCTTAGCGAGTCTGTTGAAAGCTTGTGCTGCCATTGCTATTCTGGTGGCAATTTCTTTCTCCATGCTGCCATTTGCTGATATATAGCTGCCGAGGTACTTAAAGTCTTCGACCTCTTCTAGCTCTGCTCCATTCGCAAAGGTCTTGAGAGCACTTTTGGTTTTTATTTTCATTAGCTTGGTTTTTCCCGAGTTTATCTTTAGCCCAACGCTTTTGGCAATTAGCTCTATTCTTGTGGTTTTCGCTTGGATGTCTTTTTGGATATAATTAAGTAGCTTATTAATATTTGTTTTGTTTACAAAAAAATGTCTACAATCATAATAAAATATATTTTGGATCATCTATATACTACTAAAACTCAAGTTTGTTTACATGTTTGAATATTTATTTTTTTGTTTTTTTTTTTTGTTTTTTTTTTTTTTGTTTGTCTGATCGATTATTGTGAATACTTCTACTCTATCTGGAGAGCTGTAAAATAGTATGTAGGCAGAGAATAATTTTTTATTGCAGACAGACTGTTAATCACAAATTTATTGAAAGACGTTAATTAATGTATTGATTTATTCATAGGTAGATTAACCACATTTTTAAAAAAAGATTTGAAAAACCACTACACTCGACGGAAACAGTGACGTCACATGATGTGTTTATTTTTTTACATAATAATGGCGGCCTATCGAAGAAGATTGTGTTCCCATTCCAATGTTTAACGCGTTCTAAAGCTAATTTTCTGTCGGCTTTAACTTTAACAATACGTCCGTTTGCTGTATTTATTACGTTCCAACACTTATATCAATTTTCAACTGTCTTTTTCATTTAGTTATACGATAAATTTCTCTAGATCTACAATCTGTCCAAGAAAGTTATGTATAGATCTAGATCTAGAATCTAGGTCAAATCAAAGATTTATTAGTTATAAATACAATCCAAAAAAAAACGAGACTTAAGCAAACCAGTCGTAGATCTAGAATATAGATAATTATTTCTAGATTTAGATAATAATGAGTTTCTATATACTAAAATATTTTAGACCTTTATTATTTTGTTTAAATCTTTGTTTCGACTATGCTAATTTTGAAATGCTGGATCCAGGGCCTATTGCATAGCTTAAGATTCATACGCGTCTTCGATACCGGTAATTTTGCTAAATTATTAACGTAAATTCTAAATATAGCTCAGTCGTAGATCTAAAATATAGATAATTCTATCTAGATTTAGATAATAATGAATTTCTATATACTAAACTATTTTAGACCTTAATTATTTTATATAAATCTTTGTTTGGAATATGGTAATTTTGAAATGCTCGCTCCAGGGCCTATTAGCGTAGCTATTAGCTAATGATTAGATCTAGATTCTAGATCTAGCAAGAAAAACTAAACTTAAGACTTAAGCAAACGAGTCGTAGAATCTAGATCTAGATAATTCTATCTGGATCTAGATAATTTCAGACCTTCTTTATTTTATATAAATCTTTGTTTGGCTAATTTAAGATAAAATTTAATTTGAAAGTTACTACTACTAGACTTAGATCTAGATCTATGCGCGTAAATCAAGTTGCATAAGGAGACTCAAAGTATCAAACTATAGTATAAAAATTCACTTGTGACGTCACGAGTAAATAGCTAAGTTGGTAGTGTAATCGGCTCTCATGCGGGTGGCACAGGTTCTAGACCAATTCAACAATGATATTTTTTTTTTAGATGTGAATGATAAAGTTGCCTATCTGAACTTGGCCGGATACAGGGCGGGTAAAGTAGAGTTCATCTGTTTCTTTGTCCTAAGCATATGAAAGGATAGTGTGGTCAGAGACATGCTCGGCTGGAATCGTTTTTTAAACGATAAAAACATGTTGTCTGAGACTTGGCGGGACACTGGGCAGGTGAAAAAGAGTTGAGTAGGTCACTTGTGAAGTCAGTATATGAAGGGATAGTCCGAAATCGGTGTTTTCGGTGTTTTTAAAAGATAAAAAACATATTTTTGAATGTGGGGTCTGTTTTTTTGTGACGATAAGTGACACTGCAGTAGCGTAGCGAGGAGGGGGGGGGCGGGGGCGGGGTGGACATATGTCCCCGTGCGCCGACCTTAGGGGGCGCCAAAATGGGTTGGTAAAATAAATTGAAAGGTTGAGGGGGGTGCAAATCGAAAGTTTGAGTGGGGGGGGGGGGTTCAAATCGAAATCTTGAGGGGGGGGGGGGGCACATCACAAGTTTGGGGGGGGGGGTTGCAAATCGAAATCTTGCGGGAGGGGGGGTTCGAATTGAAAAGTTTGTCCCCGGGCGCCGGGAAGGGTCGCTATGCCTCTGAGTAACAGACGTGATGTTTTTTGATGGATGACCCTCGAAACCCACAGTTATCCAACGGATGACGGGTAGTCTAGTAATTAATAAAACATCGCACCCTAAAGCTTATGAGAGCAAAGTTAGTATAAAGCCGCAAAATCTTTTTGAATCATAGACTAGAGTAACTTTTTGAATCACCATTTTATTACACATTTGCATCTTAAGGTTTGTAAAATAAAATCGTAATTAGATGTTTTGTATTAGATATATGTATACGTAGGCTGCATGTAAGAAAGAAGTATTACTATCGTAAGAGAAAAAAACTTTAGTAATTCTTTATTTAACGTTTTCTCATTCATCTGTTGGGGGCAGATATAAGTCTTATCCACATTTTTTTTATCATTGTTTCTTCCAGGCTTATTTTTCCGGGGCGCTCCCTCCCCTCTCGCCGAAGAGATGCCTGAAAGAAACTCTGGTTTTTATATTCTTTTAACTAAATTTACCCGAGGTATTTAAATATATATATATATATATATATATATATATATATATATATATATATATATATATATATATATATATATATATATATATATATATATATATGGTAAACAATTACCCTAAGTTTCTAGACCGATCTTAAATCCTAAAGTCAAAAGGCCTCCGGTATAAAAGAGAGATGGCTGTATTTAGCCTGACAACTCAAGCAAAGACTACACTTGTGATTTAAGATCGATATGTCGGTGTTAGACGGTCTATGTCCAGCAGGAATAACACAAACAGCAGATGTACATGCGCTAAAGTGGACAGACAGGGAGACAGAACAGCGCCTCCAACATGTCTGGCGCTGAGCTAGGCGCTGTTAAGTCTGCCAAAAAGTAGGCTATATATCTAATTGAAAGTTATTAAAAAGTATGACGTTTAGGGTACATAACATGACAGCTTTTAATTCGTAGTTTCAGTAATGTGTTTGCTATTGTTGTTTTTTCTTCTTGTGTTGCGGGACCTGTTTTAAATGTTATTTAATTAATCTCCAAAAAGGCGCCACTATCCTTAAAATGTTCGTAGGCGCTCCCCCTGATCCGGCACCACCCACCTAAGTACATTTGCTAATATTAAGGAAGAGAACCTAATTTTTAAATAAATTGGCCTGTAGTTAGTTGGGAAATGAATGTTACCTTGTTTGGGAAAAAAACATGTTTCCCACTGGGATGTTGACCAAGCTGTTAATTTTTATACATAGGCTTCGACCAATCGTTGACTATCTACTGGTCACGTGATCACATCATTAAAGTTAGAACAATTGAAATTTACAGTTAAACTGTCGTATTTTTACAAAACTCCAGCATATAAAAAGATACCAGTTTAGTTCAGATTGTTTCCTCCCCACGACTGATTGGATGGAAAAACAAAATTGCCAAGCATTTAAAAAGAGACGAGTAAATTACATCCAGTTTGACCAAAAACTAGACCAGTATCATGGCGCCGTTAGACAGACAAAACAATGTCTGACATTTACAATGCAGTTGGTTATCTGACCTGTCCTGGCCAATGGGATATCACGATTTCTAAACCACGCCCTGGATTTGAAGCTAAGGAAACAGTGCTATGCTACGCCCTGGCTGTGTACTTGTAACGTACATAGTTGTGTACATGTGACATCCATGTTAGTGTACTTGTAACATCCATGTTCGTGTAATGTAACGTTCGTGTTAGTGTAATGTTACATACATGTTAGTGTAATGTAACATCCATATTAGTATAATGCAACATCCATGTTAGTGTAACATGCACACACTAGCATTGACGTTTAAGATACCCAATTAGGGGCCCCTCAAAATCAGTGCCAATCTCCAACTCAAAATAAAACAATTACAAATAACCTTTAATAAATACATTTGGCGTTAATTGGTCCCATCCCCTTCTCCCTTCCCGCCACAGCACACCAGTGGCGTAGCCAGGATCGTCTCAAGGAGGGGGGGGTTCCAATTTTTACCCGGGGACAAACGGACAAACTTTCGATTTGCACCCCCCCCCCCCCCTCAAACTTTCGATTTGCACCCCCCCCCTTCATACTTTTTATATATATACCGAGGGGTCTATGGGGGGGGGTTATGACCACCCTACCCACCCCCCCCCCCCGTCTACGCCACTGCAGCACACTCTCGAGGTCCGGTGGAACTGTTAGAATGCCAATGTGCGAACGTTATTTGGCTGTCAAATGTGGAGCAACGAGTCACATAAGGGATAAATCATTAAAATTTGAAGTTTTGTCTATCTCTTACACTACAGTTTGAGTAATTGTTTTTAATGCTTGTGACGAGCGTGGTATAGTGACAGTGGCGTACTTAGGATTTTCGGGCCCCTATGCAAAAAATACCAGTAGGTCCCTTGTCAACCGTTAGGCTACAACGGAGTGAAACGAAGAAATCAGAAGCAATTAAGCGTATAATACTCGACTAGTGTTAAATTATTTTTTTATGTTCGAATTTGGTCACTAGAATAATTCAGAACAAGATGGCGACGATAGTGTAGGATATCGAGCAATAGCATGGGACACAGAACCACAACATGAAACATACCGCAGTTGTATGTAGCACACAACTCGGGTAGAGCGATTGTCAGGATTTCATCAAGTCATTGTCTTTCACATAGTTTGACTATCTTTCACTCTGTAGCAGATCAGTGGATTGTATGATTTTTAAAAGAAGAGAAAAATTCTAATTGAAACAATCGTGTAGCTCCAACGACTCGATGTAATATCTTCTTGCCTCTCCAGGTGAGGTTCTAGATGTTGTAAAGATGGTACAGGCTCGATCCAACGAGCCATGACTCTGTCAGCAAGGAAAGAATTGATTGTAACTGTTTGACAACAGAAAGTTTGATTCTACGGGGGCGTGCTGCATCAATGACAATGGTGGACAATTAGATGGTTGGTCACTGCACAAGTTTAACAGACTGCAAAGTTTAAACTGTATAGGCTTGCTACAACAAGGACAAGAGTGGACCATTAGACAGCTGGTCACTGCACAAGTTTAACAGACTGCAAAGTTTAAACTGTATGGGTTTGTTGCAACTCTGCAACAAGGGGCAGACGGCAGACATAAACTACTCTACTCTACTACACCATAAATTATTTCACTGAACAAACTTCAAGATACGACGGATTCCCAAATCTATTTTTAAAACCTTATCAACGACAGGCGCCATTTTCTTAACCATAATGACCATTTATAATGTTGTTTAATGTAAAAAAAATTCATTTTGCAGGGTTTTTTTTATTATTTTATGGCCTATATATAAAACATTATAGATAGGCTGACCTAACTGTGACTTTCTAAACATAGACAAGCTCCAAGATGGCCGACCACCTTATCATTCTGCATTTA